>NC_083224.1:198522011-198822011 GCF_032191835.1 Heteronotia binoei | reverse complement strand
TGGATGCCACTGTGGTATCTGTGAGGATCTCTGTGGGGAAAGTTGACGCCTCTGGTGTTGTTGACATTTCTAATACTGTCCCTCTGAGGATTGTGGATGCCTGTTTTTCACTGTACATTGTGGTCTCTTTTGGGAAAGCTGATACCTCTAGTGTTGCAGTGGATTCCGTGGTTGTCTCTGAGGGGTGACTTGATATCCCTACTGTTGTTGACATTGCTGGTGTGATCTGTGTTGAGAAAGCTGATGCCTCTACTCTTGTGGAAATTTCCACTGTGGTCTCTCTGGGGATAGTGGATGCCCCTCTTTCTGTGTACACTGTGGTCTCTGTTGGGAAAGTTGTTGCCCCTACTGCTGTTTGGGTTCCCATGGTGGGTTTCATAGTGAAAGTTGATGTTTCTGATATTGGTGATGTTACCAGTTTTGTATCTGTGAGGTAAGTTGATGCCTTTAGTGTTGGTGTGGATGCGACTGTGGTGTCTGTGGAGAAAGCTGGTGCTTGTAGTGTTTTTGAGGAGCCCACATTTGTCTCTTTGGGGTAATCAGATGTTCCAACTTCAGGTGACATTCCCAATGCAGTGTCTTCTGGGAAAGTTGATGCTTCTACTGTTGTTGGGGTTTTCACTGTAATTTCTTTAGGGGACGTGGATGCCTCTCCATCTGCAGATGCTGCCACTGTGACCTCTGTTTGAAAAGTTGATGCCTTTAGTGTTTCTGAGGTTCCAATCGTTGTGGTTGTAAGGAAAGTTGAAGCCTTCGTAGGTGTAGAG
Source organism: Heteronotia binoei (assembly GCF_032191835.1). Classification (NCBI taxonomy): domain Eukaryota; kingdom Metazoa; phylum Chordata; class Lepidosauria; order Squamata; family Gekkonidae; genus Heteronotia; species Heteronotia binoei. The sequence goes on along the minus strand of NC_083224.1, from coordinate 198,821,244 downwards.
GTTTCCACTGCTGTCTCCAAGGAATAAGTAGGTGTCCCTCCTTCTGTAGACATCACCAGCATGGTCTTTGTTGGGAAAGTCGATGCATCTGCTGTTGTTTGGGCTCCCATGATAGGTTCTGTAGTGAAAGTTGATACCTCTGCTTTTGGTGATGTTGCCACTTTTGTGTCTGTGAGGAAAGATGATACCTTCAGTGTTGATAAGGATGTCATTGTGGTATCTGTGGGGAATGTTGATGTCTCTGTTGTTGACATTACCACTTTTCCCTCTGTGGGGTAACTGGATGTCCCTACTTCAGCTGAGATTGACTGTGTGGACTCTTTTGGGAAAAGGGATGCTTCTACTGTTGTTGAGGTTCTTGGTGTCATCTCTCTGGGGAAAGTGGGTGTGCCTCCTTCCGTGGCCGTTGTTATTCTGGCCTCTGTTTGAAATGTTGATGCCTGTAATGTTGTTGAGGTTCCCACTGAGGTGACTGTAGGGAAAGTTGGTGCCTCTGTTGTTCTAGAAAGATCCACTATTGTTTCTGTGTGGTGAGTAGATATCCCTTTGTCCGTTGACATCACCAGCGCAGTCTTTGTTGGGAAAGTTGATGCCTCAGTTGTTGAGATTCTTGTTATTGTCTCTCTTGGGAAAATGGATGCCCCTCTTTCTGTGGACATCCCCACTGTGGTCTCCATTTGGTTGGTGAATATCCCTGCTTCAGCTGTTCCCACTGTCATCTCTCTTATGAAAGCTGATGCTGTTACTGAAGTTGAGGATTCCACTGAGTTCTCTGTTGGGAAACTTGATGTTTCTAGTGTTCCTGAGGTTCGCACTGTGGACTTTGTTGGGTGAGTGGATGTCCCTGCCTCAGCTGAGATTGCTGGAGTGTCCTCTGTTGGAAAAGCTGGTGTCTCCATTGCTGCTGAGCTTCCTACTGTGGTATCTGAGGAGAAAACTGATACTTCTGCTGTTGTGGATCCTCCCAGTGCTGTCTCTGTGGGGGAAGCAGAAGTCTCTTGTTCTGTTGATGTCAGAACTGTGATCTCTGTAGACAAAGTAGATGGCTCTACTGTTGTTGAATGTTCCATTGTGCTCTCATTGGGGAAAGCTGATGCCTCCGTTCCACTTGCGGTCTCTGTGTAAAAAGATAAATGTTCTTAGTCTTTGAGGTGTTGCTGGACTTAATTTTTAATTTAATTTGATTTGCGATTTATACTAAGCAAGACGGGCTTAGGGCGGCTTACAACATTAAAACATTGCCATTACAATAAATAAAACATATCCAATTAAACACAGCAAATTTAAAATATCTCATAAACATAATCCATAAATAGAGGGTCATAAATCCAACAATAATACAGCCAGAGGCCACAGTTCAGCAGTTGGTACGACTTCAGCTAGTTAACACCACATAGCACAGCTTCAGGTCATTGACACCACTTAAGGTTGTAACTCAGATCCTTGACCCAACTCAAGCTCATGGATAATGAAGTGCTGGGAGAAGGTTTCAGAGGACGCCCGGTAGATTAAAAGCCTGGCAGAAGAGCTTCATCTTACAGGCCCTGGGAAACTTAGGTAAGTCCCGCAGGGCCCAGATCTGTTGGAGCAAGAATCTACATAAACCCAGTCCGACAGCTACAGTATGACAGCTGGTGATCTAGCTGCCAGGCTAGGTCACAGTGACCTGATCAGCAGACCGGCTTGAGCCGGCAGAAGCCAAGTGATGCAATCTGCTGAGTCAGCACGGCCAGGATTGGCTGCTTGGACTATATATGATCTGTGTGTGCATCACACAGGTCTCTCCCTGTGAGATGGTGGTTAGGCGAAGCACTTTGTCCGTGGAGGTGATATTGTATAGACTGCACAAGAGAGCACTTGTTGTGTATATATGTTAATACACCTTTTGGCACTAGTTGCACGTGTAAGCCTGATTTTCTTTCCTGAAGCCCTGTGTCGGGCAAGTCATCTCCCTCACTCTGCTACTCCCGCTCCGACAGGGTTATGGGCCCAGCACGCTTCCGCTGCGCGGAGGAGAGAGTTGAGAGTTGAGCTGACTGTGAGTTTGGAAAGAGCCGGAGGCGAGGAACGCCGGTGAAGGACACAGAAGCACCACCGTTCTCTGTTTGAGAGCCAGAGGGACGTCGGCAGCCGGCCGTGAGGAGGAGTCGGCACGATGGCTCAGCAACAGCTTGGAGTAGCCGTTGAGAAGCTCACCTCAGCCAACTACGCGGTGTGGAGCCTGAGAATGCAACACTACCTCAAGCGTGAAGGGCAATGGCTGTTCGTGAGTAACCCCCCTGCTGACTTATCTCCTGCCGAGACTGTGTTGTCGGATAAGGCACTGGCCAACATAGTGCTATCTATAGGAGATGACCAGCTGGTTTATGTGCGAGGGAAGGACACTCCCAAGGCTGCCTGGGACGCGTTGAGTGCGGTGCATGTTAGCACCACTGCTGGTTCCCTCATGGCCTTGACAAGGAGGATGTTCCGCACCGTTATGCCGGCTGGAGGGTGTGTGAAAGATCACATCAAACGGCTAACGGACTGTTTCGTTGAGCTGGAGGGAAGAGGCAAGACTGTAGCTCCAGACGACAGAGTGTACGTTTTGCTGTCGTCGTTGCCACCTGAGTACACTCCCCTGATAACTTCTCTGGAGACGGTGGACGTAGCGACCCTGACCATGGAATACGTCTGTGCCCACCTGCTTGACTTCCAAGAGAGAATTGCGGCCGTGAGCTGTCCGGGGGTGTCGGCCGGGCAGCGTGCTGTTATCGGTGTGTCCGGGAAGACAGCCAAGAATGAGCCAGCTTTTGCTGCTGGCAGGCGTCCGAAGGTGGAGGAAGTGGAGCCGACTGCGTTTGCAGTCCGTCGCTGCTATGGATGCGGGTCGTCGCAGCACCTGCTCCGAGCTTGCCCTGAGAGGGAGAAGAGGCGGGGGCGTGTGCGGCGAGAGCGGAGGACCGCCAGCCCGTGTGAGGAAGCAACCCGGCTGGTCACGTCTGCAGTAGAGAGCACAGGGTCTGCTTGGATTTTAGACTCCGGGGCAACGAGCCATCTCTGCTGCGAGAAGGAGTTGTTGAAAAACATTGACAGTCCTGAGCATAAGTATGTGAGATTGGCTGATGGGACCACTGCCAATTCTGTTTGCTCAGGCAATGTGGAATTTCCTGCACTGAAATGTATGTTGCAAAATGTGTTGTATGTACCCTCACTGCAGTCTAACCTGTTGAGTGTTAGCACACTGTTTGACCAGGGATACCAGGTGAGATTTGAGAAAACCTGCTGCAAAATCCTGGGAGGTGGGGGAAAGTTGCTTGTGACAGGAAAGAGGGAAGGTAAACTGTATGTGGTCCAGAGTGATTGTGCCCAGGTGGCTCAGGTGTCGAATGAGCCTGTGCACAATAATTGTATACATTTGCTCCATAGGAGACTTGGGCACTGCGGATTTAGGGCGTTAAAGAAAACCCTGGAGCTTGTGCCTAGTTTGAAAGTAAATCCTTGCAAATGTTACTTGGATTGCCAGGTCTGCAAGAAGACCAAAAGCAAGGCGTGTGCTGTTGCTAAAGAAAGCTCAAGGGAAAGCACACGAGCCCTGGAACTAGTCCATTTAGACGTTATTGGCCCATTGCCAAAGAGTCTGTCGGGGAGGAGATACTGCTTGGTGGCCACCGACGACCACACGAGGTACGCGTGGGTTTTCACCATGGTGCATAAGTCTGAGGTGTATAAGACATTCACCAAGTGGGTCAAAGCAGTGGAGAGACAATTAGGGGTTAATCTCCTAGCTGTACAAACCGACAGAGGGGGGGAATTCTTATCTAACCAGATGAAACGTTGGCTGGAGAACAAGGGCATTGCCCACCGTCTGACGAACCCGGCAACGCCCCGAGAAAATGGGCATGGGGCTGTATTGCAGAATGTGATGTATTGCATGTTAGAGGATGCACAACTGCCAATGTCCTATTGGGCAGAAACCATACATGCAGCTGTTTTTTTTGCAAAATAGGGTTTGGTGTAATACTGTGAAAAATGTGCCTTACAGGTTACTGTTGAACAAGACCCCAGATTTGAGTTCTTTAAAAGTCTTTGGGTCACGGGCTCGGGTTGGCATCCACTCCACGAGTAGCGGGGAGGGGGATGTCCGGGCAGAGAGCCTAATTTTTCTGGGCTACAAGCCAAGGGCCAGGTGTTATCGTTTCTGCAATAGCAAAAGCAAGATAACACTTAGTAAGAGTGCCCAGTTCAATGAAGAAAGCAGCTGGCCAAGGTTGCACTCCTTGCAGAAACAATTTGTCCTGCTGCCAAGTAGCGATAACGATGTTGGAGCGCAGCCCAGAACTCCAGCCCAGGAGGTGGCACCCAGTGGGGCTGGAGAAGGTGAGCCGAATGCTGGCACAGAGCCCGACGAGCAGAGTCAGGAGGCAGAGCCTCAAATGCAGGAACTGGAGGTAAAGTGTGAGAGTCAGGAGGTTCAACACCCAATTACAGGGGCAGAGCAACCAGCCCAGGAGGTGGGAACAGAGCAACCCGAAGAAGACAAAGCTGGTCCAAGCACAGGGCCACGGGTGTCTGCCAGGTCCACCAAAGGCCAACGTCCCGCTAGGTACAAGTGTCCCTATGTCACTCTGACTGTCAATCCAGACCCACCCGGATTTGAGGAAATGTTAAAAGAAAAGGCTAAGAAATGGAAAGCCTGGGTGGCAGAGTGCGAGGCAAGGGAGAAGGAGGCTGAAGCCAAGCGTCTGAAAGAGCTGGCTGAACAGGAACACGATGATGTGTTTTACAATCATGATGAGTTCCTGAACGAATTCCGGAAAGGGTTCCGAGCTACGTAAATATGAACTGTAATGTTGCTGGTGGACATGTATGTAAACTGTGTAAAGTGTTTTGGTGCACTGGGTTTAAATAGATTAGGAGGTGTGTTGGAGCAAGAATCTACATAAACCCAGTCCGACAGCTACAGTATGACAGCTGGTGATCTAGCTGCCAGGCTAGGTCACAGTGACCTGATCAGCAGACCGGCTTGAGCCGGCAGAAGCCAAGTGATGCAATCTGCTGAGTCAGCACGGCCAGGATTGGCTGCTTGGACTATATATGATCTGTGTGTGCATCACACAGGTCTCTCCCTGTGAGATGGTGGTTAGGCGAAGCACTTTGTCCGTGGAGGTGATATTGTATAGACTGCACAAGAGAGCACTTGTTGTGTATATATGTTAATACACCTTTTGGCACTAGTTGCACGTGTAAGCCTGATTTTCTTTCCTGAAGCCCTGTGTCGGGCAAGTCATCTCCCTCACTCTGCTACTCCCGCTCCGACAAGATCTCCAATGGAAGCTCATTCCACAAGGTAGGGGCCCAGACCAAAAAGAAGATTGTGAGGCACTCCAAAGGGATCTGTTAAAGCTGGGTGAATGGGTGTCAACGTGGCAGATGAGGTTCAATGTGGCCAAGTGCAAAGTAATGCACATTGGGGCCAAGAATCCCAGCTACAAATACAACTTGATGGGGTGTGAACTGGCAGAGACTGACCAAGAGAGAGATCTTGGGGTCGTGGTAGATAACCCACTGAAAATGTCAAGACAGTGTGCGATTGCAATAAAAAAGGCCAACACCATGCTGGGAATTATTAGGAAGGGAATTGAAAACAAATCAGCCAGTATCATAATGCCCCTGTATCAATCGATGGTGCGGTCTCATTTGGAATACTGTGTACAATTCACCGCACCTCAAAAAGGATATTATAGCATTGGAAAAAGTGCAGAAAAGAGTAACTAGAATGATTAAAGGTTTGGAACACTCTCCCTATGAAGAAAGGTTAAAACGCTTGGGGCTCTTTAGCTTGGAGAAACGTCGACTGTAGGATGACATGATAGAGGTTTACAAGATTATGCATGGGATGGAGAAGGTAGAGAAAGAAGTACTTTTCTCCCTTTCTCACAATACAAGAACTCGTGGGCAGTCAATGAAATTGCTGAGCAGTCGGGTTAAAACGGATAGAAGGAAGTCCTTCTTCACCCAAAGGGTGATTAACATGTGGAATTCACTGCCACAGGAGGTGGCGGCGGCTACAAGCATAGCCAGCTTCAAGAGGGAATTGGATAAAAATATGGGGCAGAGGTCCATCAGTGGCTATTAGCCACAGTATATATTGGCCACTGTGTGACACAGAGCGTTGGACTGGATGGGCCATTGGCCTGATTCAACATGGCTTCTCTTATGTTCTTATGTTCTTCCACTGTTGGTGGGGTTGTCCTGTTATTTACAATTTTGGGGTAAAGGCTGTATGGTATGTTCATAAAATGTCAGGTTACATGGTTCCACTAGCATCGGAAACCATATTGTTGCGTTACTCGCCTGGTGCCACTATATCTTCCTGCAGGAAATATTTAATCTTTTTACTGGTTTCAGCTGCAAAAGTTACCATAGCATGTACCTGGAAAAATGAAGGGCCTCTTGCAGTTTGGAAATGGTTTAAGATAATTTGGGACTTTTTTGTCAAGGAAAACTTATTGATCACATATACTGTATGTATAATTCCTCCTATGAACCTTGTATACTGTACGGAAACCCTTCTTGGAATTTATTCACAAAGAATCAATTTTCCTTTCGTTCAATACCAATACCCAGAAGACCCTGTCTTTTTTTTTTAAAGAAATTAACTTACTTTAGTATAATACTTCGTGAATAAACTCCATTTTCTGATTTGTATTGTGCACTTACCAACCTGGTGTCTTTGCATTTGCTAATGTCGATATTGTTTATGTTGGTTATCCCTTTATTTATTATTTTCTCATTTTCCTTTGTAACTGCTGACTTTCTAAAAATTAATAAAGTATTATTTAAAAAAAGATGGTTCCTCCTTCAGTGTCTCAGGCTGTCCAAGGCATGAGAACATAAGAGAAGCCATGTTGGATCAGGCCAATGGACCATCCAGTCCAACACTCTGTGTCACATAAGAACATCAGAGCAGCCATGTTGGATCAGGCCAGTGGCCCATCCAGTCCAACACTCTGTGTCACATAAGAACATCAGAGAAGCCCTGTTGGATCAGGCCAGTGGCCCATCCAGTCCAACACTCTGTGTCACATAAGAACATCAGAGCAGCCATGTTGGATCAGGCCAGTGGCCCATCCAGTCCAACACTCTGTGTCACATAAGAACATAAGAGAAGCCCTGTTGGATCAGGCCACTGGCCCATCCAGTCCAACACTCTGAGTCACATAAAAACATAAGAGAAGCCATGTTAGATCAGGCCAATGGCCCATCCAGTCCAACACTCTGTGTCACAAGGTGGCCAAAAAACCCAAGCTGATATTCCCTCAGATAACACAAGAGACCTCCTCTGTCCCTGTCTCTTTATTGGCTCCAGATCCTATACTATAGATGTCTGAGTTCTTTTCCTTCACCAGGTAAAGCCTAACTATTTTCTTGGTGGTTTCCCCCTGTTTCTCTCCCCCTGGAGAGCCAGTTTGGTGTAGTGGTTAAGTGTGCGGCCTCTTATCTGGGAGAACCAGGTTTGATTCCCCCACTCCTCCCCTTGCAGCTGCTGGAATGGCCTTGGGTCAGCTATAGCTCTGGTGGAGGTTGTCCTTGAAAGGGCAGCTTCTGGGAGAGCTCTCTCAGCCCCACCCACCTCACAGGGTGTCTGTTGTGGGGAAGGAAGGGAAAGGAGATTGTAGGCCACTCTGAGCCTCTTTCCTTGAAAGGGCAGCTTCTGGGAGAGCTCTCTCAGCCCACCTGCCTCACAGGGTGTCTGTGGGGGCTGAGACTGCTCTGAGACTCTTCGGAGTGGAGGGCGGGATATAAATCCAATATCTTCTTCTTTCTGTTGTCACTTCCCCAAGCCCCTTCTGAGGCAATGACAGATGTTCCCTCCATTTAAACTTTCCTCCCGCACACCTAGAGGTTCCATGGCCTCTCATTGGCTGATCCCTCCTAGAACCCGCCTGCTCCCCCTGTAGGGAAAGATTCGATGGGATGCCTGGAGGTGTCCATCACAACTCTCTACTGAAATTGACCATGGATGTGGTCTGGATTGCCAGCTCTGGGTTGGGAAAGACCTGGAGATGTGAGGGCGGAGCCCGAGGAAGGCAGAGTTTGAGAAGGGGGGGGGAAACCTCAGCAGAGTCCTCCTTCCAAAGTGACCATTTTCTATCATTTGGAGTTCAATGTAAGATTGGGTAATCTCCAGGCACCACCTGGAGGTTGGCAACCCTATGTGGCAGAAGTTTTGTAACTCTTCGACTGAGTAGCCTCTTACCCAAGAGCTATTTACCAAAAGAGGGTGTTTATTTAGGGCATTTTTAGCCCACAGCCTTCTCCCTTTTAACTGCTTCCGCGTTGGAAAGGTAGGCTTTGTGGCTTCGGAAGAGGAGAAATTGGTAAGGGTTGGGCGCAGGTCTGCATATGCGTTTGCCTTCTGTAAGCGTCCTGTTGAATACTTGCTATTGCTGCCCCAGGTCAGCTTGTGCGAAATCCGACAGAAGCCCCGCAGAGAAGAGGAAAGTGAGAGCGGCGTAAGGCTAGTGGGGAATCGGCCAGAGATTCAGCGGCAAATTTAAATGTAGGGGGGCATCCCTCCGAGGAGCTGTTTGCGTGCAGGTTCCTTGGTGGTCAGTGCACAAATAGCTAGCCTGCTTGGGATTCCTGCTTCTACAGCTCATGAGACATTCTGTACTCATTCCTCAGCCCAGGCCTCTTCTGTATTTCTCTGGTCTCCTAGCAATTGCAGAGGAGCCGGGTTTCAGTGGTTTTGCTTCAGGTCCCTCCACCAAACTCTCATTTCACTTTCGAGTGTAGGCAGGGGTTTCCCACCCCCACCCTTTCCTGGAAAAAGAAGTGCCGAAACTCTCAAGAGGGGGATGAAAGAGAAACACAAGGGTGGCCCTTATGAACTTTTAAACATTTTTGGAGAATTTTTTTTCCCACTGAGAGGTCCAGGAACTCCATCCCACTGCGATCCCCCGGACAAAAAGCCCTAAGCGTAGTGTTCCCAACTTCCAGTTGGCGTCTGGAGATCTCCTGGATTATAATAGATCTCCAAGTGACAGAGATCAGTTCACCTGGAGAAAACAGCCACTTTGGAAAATGGACTTTATGCCCTTACACCCCGTTGAAGTCCCGCCTCCCCAAACCCCACTCTCTTTAGGCTTCACTCCCAAAATCTCCAGGTATTTCCCAGCCTGTAGCTGGAAGCCCTAATTCAGGCAGCTGACTCACGTCCAGGGGTAGAATTCTAGCAGGAGCTCCTTTGCATATTAGGCCACACACACCCCTGATGTAGCCAATCCTCCAAGAGCTTACAAAAAAGAGCCTTGTAAACTCTTGGAGGATTGGCTATATCAGGAGGGGCTCTCACTTGGGGCTCTCCTGGGCTGCCACCCTCCCCTACAGTCAAAAGGCCAACAAGCCACCCGCTGCCCAAAATCATGTAAGAAGAGGAGAAGTGGAGAACTTTCCAAAGTTTTATTAGATATGTGTTATGGGTTAACAGGTTAACAGTGACATATATTTTATAGGTCACTGATTTTTGTTAAGTTAGAGGTTTATATAGTGTGGTTTCTGTTTTGTTTTTTTTGTTTATGTAAAGAGAAAACGGCTATATGTATACACATACATATTGTAAAAGTACTTGTTTGTATATTGTTTAAATATAAAAATATTCAATAAAAATTTAAATTGTAAAAAAAAAGAAGTGGAGAAAGGTCGACGCAGGTTTCTCCCGGGGTTAATGAGGGCTGCTGGGGGTGTGGCAAAGCCCCTGGTGGCTGGCTGGCTGCCCGCTCTCCTAATCACGAGATTGTTATGCAGCTGCACCTCCTATTCAACGGACAATGTAAGTGGGGAGGAAGAGGGGGAGCCCTCAGAAAGGTTCAGGAGCTGCACTCCTGTGAGTTCCTGGTGAATTCAAGGCCTGCAGAGAAGTAGAACGGGATTTGAAGCCTCTGGAAAATGTCTTTTTAAAACCCATTGTTTGATCACAGTACTTCTGTTTGGGTTCCCCCCACCCCCACCCCAGGCTTTATCTAGATAGCCATGTTTGTGTGCACTGCCATGGCTTTTATTTCCTTGAGTTTCCGACTCCTGCCTCTCTTTTTCCGTGTTCCCATTTTTCATGTGTGCATTGCTAAAACATTGCAAAAGGGTGGTTGTACCACGATTCTTTCAGGGTGGTGTTCTACCCGTGTGTAGGAGCCCCGGGGCACAGAGTGGTCAGCTGCAGTACTGCAGTCCAAGCTCTGCTCATAACCTGAGTTCGATCCTGGCAGAAGCTGGGTTCAAGTAGCCGGCTCAAGGTCTCTTTAAATGTGATGGCCAGAACTCCCTTTGGAGGGCAATGATGCTTGTCACAACCTTGCTCCCGGCTCCACCCCCCAAAGTCTCCCGGCTCCACCCCCAAAGTCCCCAGGCTCCACCCCCAAAGTCTTGAATAGGATCTGGCAACCCTAGGGGTCAGTCAGTTTGCTTCAGTATGGCACGACCTGATCGTGCCAATCGCATGTCAATATTGTTTGCTTCGAGGCTTTTTTTGTAGCAGGAACTCCTTTGCATATTAGGCCACACACCCCTGGTGTAGCCAGTTCTCCAAGAGCTTACAGGGCTCTTAGTATAGTACAGGGCCTACTTTAAGCTCTTGGAGGATTGGCTGCATCAGGAGTGTGTGGCCTAATAGGCAAAGGAGGTCCTGCTAGAATTCCTCACAGGGCTCTTCGTACAGGGCCTACTGGAAGCTCCAGGAGGATTGGCTACATCAGGGGGGTGTGGCCTAATAGGCAAAGGAGGTCCTGCTAGAATTCCTTACAGGGCTCTTCGTACAGGGCCTACTGGAAGCACCAGGAGGACTGGCTACATCGGGGGGTGTGGCCTAATAGGCAAAGGAGGTCCTGCTAGAATTCCTTACAGGGCTCTTCGTACAGGGCCTACTGGAAGCTCCAGGAGGATTGGCTACATCAGGGGTGTGTGGCCTAATAGGCAAAGGAGGTCCTGCTAGAATTCCTTACAGGGCTCTTCTCACAGGGCCTACTGGAAGCTCCAAGAGGATTGGCTACATCAGGGGGTGTGGCCTAATAGGCAAAAGAGATCGTGCTAGAATTCCTTACAGGGCCTACTGAGAGCTCCAGGAGGATTGGCTACATCAGGGGGGTGTGGCCTAATAGGCAAAGGAGGTCCTGCTAGAATTCCTTACAGGGCTCTTCGTACAGGGCCTACTGGAAGCTCCAGGAGGATTGGCTACATCAGGGGTGTGTGGCCTAATAGGCAAAGGAGGTCCTGCTAGAATTCCTTACAGGGCTCTTCGTACAGGGCCTACTGGAAGCTCCAGGAGGATTGGCTACATCAGGGGTGTGTGGCCTAATAGGCAAAGGAGGTCCTGCTAGAATTCCTTACAGGGCTCTTCGTACAGGGCCTACTGGAAGCTCCAAGAGGATTGGCTACATCAGGGGTGTGTGGCCTAATAGGCAAAGGAGGTCCTGCTAGAATCCCTTACATGGCTCTTCTCACAGGGCCTACTGGAAGCTCCAAGAGGATTGGCTACATCAGGGGTGTGTGGCCTAATAGGCAAAGGAGGTCCTGCTAGAATTCCTTACAGGGCTCTTCTCACAGGGCCTACTGGAAGCACCAGGAGGACTGGCTACATCGGGGGGTGTGGCCTAATAGGCAAAGGAGGTCCTGCTAGAATTCCTTACAGGGCTCTTCGTACAGGGCCTACTGGAAGCTCCAGGAGGATTGGCTACATCAGGGGTGTGTGGCCTAATAGGCAAAGGAGGTCCTGCTAGAATTCCTTACAGGGCTCTTCGTACAGGGCCTACTGGAAGCTCCAAGAGGATTGGCTACATCAGGGGTGTGTGGCCTAATAGGCAAAGGAGGTCCTGCTAGAATCCCTTACAAGGCTCTTCTCACAGGGCCTACTGGAAGCTCCAGGAGGATTGGCTGCATCAGGGGTACGTGGCCTAATAGGCAAAGGAGGTCCTGCTAGAATTCCTTACAGGGCTCTTCTCACAGGGCCTACTGGAAGCTCCATGAGGATTGGCTGCATCAGGGGTGTGTGGCCTAATAGGCAAAGGAGGTCCTGCTAGAATTCCTTACAGGGCTCTTCGTACAGGGCCTACTGGAAGCTCCAAGAGGATTGGCTACATCAGGGGTGTGTGGCCTAATAGGCAAAGGAGGTCCTGCTAGAATCCCTTACAGGGCTCTTCTCACAGGGCCTACTGGAAGCTCCAGGAGGATTGGCTGCATCAGGGGTGTGTGGCCTAATAGGCAAAGGAGGTCCTGCTAGAATTCCTTACAGGGCTCTTCTCACAGGGCCTACTGGAAGCTCCATGAGGATTGGCTGCATCAGGGGTGTGTGGCCTAATAGGCAAAGGAGGTCCTGCTAGAATTCCTTACAGGGCTCTTCGTACAGAACCTACTGGAAGCTCCAAGAGGATTGGCTACATCAGGGGTGTGTGGCCTAATAGGCAAAGGAGGTCCTGCTAGAATCCCTTACAGGGCTCTTCTCACAGGGCCTACTGGAAGCTCCAGGAGGATTGGCTGCATCAGGGGTGTGTGGCCTAATAGGCAAAGGAGGTCCTCCTAGAATTCCTTACAGGGCTCTTCATACAGGGCCTACTGGAAGCTCCAAGAGGACTGGCTACATCAGGGGTGTGTGGCCTAATAGGCAAAGGAGGTCCTGCTAGAATTCCTTACAGGGCTCTTCGTACAGGGCCTACTGGAAGCTCCACGAGGATTGGCTACATCAGGGGTGTGGCCTAATAGGCAAAGGAGGTCCTGCTAGAATCCCTTACAGGGCTCTTCTCACAGGGCCTACTGGAAGCTCCAGGAGGATTGGCTGCATCAGGGGTGTGTGGCCTAATAGGCAAAGGAGGTCCTGCTAGAATTCCTTACAGGGCTCTTCTCACAGGGCCTACTGGAAGCTCCATGAGGATTGGCTGCATCAGGGGTGTGTGGCCTAATAGGCAAAGGAGGTCCTGCTAGAATTCCTTACAGGGCTCTTCATACAGGGCCTACTGGAAGCTCCAAGAGGACTGGCTACATCAGGGGTGTGTGGCCTAATAGGCAAAGGAGGTCCTGCTAGAATTCCTTACAGGGCTCTTCGTACAGGGCCTACTGGAAGCTCCACGAGGATTGGCTACATCAGGGGTGTGGCCTAATAGGCAAAGGAGGTCCTGCTAGAATCCCTTACAGGGCTCTTCTCACAGGGCCTACTGGAAGCTCCAGGAGGATTGGCTGCATCAGGGGTGTGTGGCCTAATAGGCAAAGGAGGTCCTGCTAGAATTCCTTACAGGGCTCTTCTCACAGGGCCTACTGGAAGCTCCATGAGGATTGGCTGCATCAGGGGTGTGTGGCCTAATAGGCAAAGGAGGTCCTGCTAGAATTCCTTACAGGGCTCTCAGTACAGGGCCTACTGGAAGCTCCAGGAGGATTGGCTGCATCAGGGGTGTGTGGCCTAATAGGCAAAGGAGGTCCTGCTAGAATTCCTTACAGGGCTCTTCTCACAGGGCCTACTGGAAGCTCCATGAGGATTGGCTGCATCAGGGGTGTGTGGCCTAATAGGCAAAGGAGGTCCTGCTAGAATTCCTTACAGGGCTCTCAGTACAGGGCCTACTGGAAGCTCCAGGAGGATTGGCTGCATCAGGGGGGTGTGGCCTAATATGCAAGGGAGTTCCTGCTACAAAAAAAGCTCTGGTTTACTCCAGACCTCATCAGTAAAAGCTTCTTTTGAACCAGCTCAAGGAGCCTTGTGATTGAACGGGGCTAGGGTTGCCAAGTCCAATTCAAGAAATATCTGGGGACTCTGGGGGTGGAGCCAGGAGACTTTGGGGGTGGAGCCAGGAGTCATTGGGGGCGGAGCCAAGAGCAAGGGTGTGACTAGCATAATTGAACTCCAAGGGAGTTCTGGCCATCGCATTTAAAGTGACGGCACACCTTTTCTATGCCTTCCTTCCATAGGAAATAATGAAGGATAGGGGCACCTTCTTTGGGGGCTCATAGAATTGGAACCCCTGATCCAATCTTTTTGAAACTTGGGAGGTATTTTGGGGAGAGGCACTAGATGCTATACTGAAAATTTGGTGCCTCTATCTCAAAAAACAGCCCCCCCAGAGCCCCCGATACCCACGGATCAATTCCCCATCATTCCCTATGGGAATCATTCATGGAGGTGCATAATGGCTGTGGGGGCGGGGCTTCCCCCGACGGCCAGCTGGCTGGGGGAGGGGGGAAGCCTGTAAAACCGGGGGATCCCCCTCTGGGACCTGGGGATTGGGAAGCCTAAACTGGGCAAAATCTTACACTCAGTCTGAAAAGTCAACTTTTTAATGCGGTTTCTGCATACACTCTACATGAAAAACTATTTATTAATTGGATTTATTGTTTAATTGGATTTCTGTAACCCACAAGAAGAAGAAGACTGCAGATTTATACCCTGCCCTTCTCTCTGAATCAGAGACTCAGAGCGGCTTACAATCTCCTATATCTTCTCCCCCCCACCGCAACAGACACGCTGTGAGGTGGGTTGGGCTGAGAGAGCCATTCCAAGGCCATTCCAGCAGGTGCAAGTGGAGGAGTGGGGAATCAAACCCAGTCTCCCAATGCACACTTAACCACTGCACCAAAAAGGCAGTCATTCTGATCTGAATGCTGTAAAGTGGGTAAAATTGTGTCGAAATAATGCTCGTTATATAAAGAAATAAACGAGAAATGGGGAATTTTCCAAAGGAAATAGGTGGGACAACAGTGGGGTGCTCAGCCGTGCATGGACATTAAAAAAACAAATCCATTCCTAACATCTCCTGTGCAGAATGATACTCTCCAAAGATCCTTGAAATGTGTGAATCCTCTTTCTGCTTGCATTCTGCCCGCTCACCGCCCTTCCCTCCCCTGGCTCTGTCGCAATCGCACCTGGATCTTTTTGTACTCTTTGCAAGCAAGAAAATAAATCTTGAGGCTTACCTCTGTTTGCCCATCTCCCCAACCCTGCCAATGACAGCTCTTCCAGTATACCAAATGCATCTCCATGGCCGCAATCAGATGCACCATATAGCCCATCAGCCAAGGCACTCCTGTTTTTGTGCGTCCTTGTTTGAAACGGCATTGCCTATCAGACATCTCCACCGTAACCCACCTCACTGAGCGCCTGCCCCGTCGTGGACTGATCAGACAGCCTGGCGCATGCGCTTAAACAATGTCACTGATTGGCTTGCCCTGGGGTTGCCAATCCCCAGGTGGGGGCAGGGGATCCCCCGGTTTGGAGGCCCTCCCCTCACTTCAGGGTCGTCAGAAAGCGGGGGGAGGGGAGAGAAATGTCTGCTGGGAACTCCGTTATTCCCTATGGAGACTTATTCCCATAAAAAATAATGGAGAATTGATCTGCAGGTATCTGGGGCTCTGTGGGCCCTGTTTTTTGAGGTAGAGGCACCAAGTTTTCAGCATAGCATCCAGTGGCTCTCCCCAAAATACTCCCTAAGTTTCAAAAAGATTGAACCAGGGGGTGTAATTCTATGAGCCCCTAAAGAAGGTACCCTATCCTTCATTATTTCCTATGGAAGGAAGGCATTGAAAAGGTGTGCCGTCCCTTTAAATGTGATGGCCAGAACTCCCTTGGAGTTCAATTATGCTTGTCACACCCTTGCTCCTGGCTCCACCCCCAAAGTCTCCTGGCTCCACTCCCAAAGTCCCCAGATATTTCTTGTTTTGGACTTGGCAACCCTAGCTTGCCCACATAGGGACTATTTTCTAGGAGCGTGGACTAAACAATGATTGCGTTACTCACAAATCTCAAACAAAAAAATAGTAAAAAAAAGGCATTTGTGGCTGCTCGGAATGTGCCTTGTGCGGTTCCTAAGGCACCTGGGGGCCCCTGCTGCCTTTCATGGATTATGCAGTTATGTGCAGGGCTGGTGCATGGAAGTAGGCCAAGTAGGCGACTGCCTAGGGTGCCACCTGGACTAGGGGCATCACGAGTCCCCCCCCCTTACTCCTCACGCCTGCTGCCTTCCTGTCTTTCCCAAGGCTCAGGAAGCCTCAGTGAAGTCAGGGGACATGGCAGCGAGCATGCTCAGAGGCTGGCTCGGAGTGCACCCGTTGCCTTTCTGACTTCGCCGAGGCATGATGTCATTGGTTCATTGGGGAGTGAGGGCAGGGGCACAGGGAGTGCGAGCAGGGGCATGGGGAGTGGGGGTAGGGGCACGGAGTGCGAGCAGGGGCATGGGGAGTGGGGGCAGGGGCACGGGGAGTGCAAGCAGGGGCATGGGGAGTGGGGGCAGGGGCACAGGGAGTGGGGGCAGGGGCATGGGGAGTGCGGGCAGGGGCACGGGGAGTGGGGGCAGGGGCACGGGGAGTGGGGGCAGGGGCACGGGGTTCAGACTGGGGCACAAGAACCTCTAGCGCCGGGCCTGGTTATGTGTGTGGGGGCAGGGGCACGGGGAGTGTGAGCAGGGGCATAGGGAGTGGGGGTAGGGGCACGGAGAGTGCGAGCAGGGGCATGGGGAGTGGGGGCACGGGCACGGGGAGTGCAAGCAGGGGCATGGGGAGTGGGGGCAGGGGCATGGAGAGTGGGGGCAGGGGCACGGGGAGTGCGAGCAGGAGCACGGGGAGTGCGAGCAGGAGCACGGGGAGTGCGAGCAGGAGCACGGGGAGTGCGAGCAGGAGCACGAGGAGTCGGGGCAGGGGGCACGGGGAGTGGGGGCAGGGGCACGGGGAGTGGGGGCAGGGGCACGGGGTTCGGACTGGGGCACAAGAACCTCTAGCGCCGGGCCTGGTTATGTGTGTAGCACTAAGGGTTTTTTTTTTAAAAATGGCGCCAAACCAGGATTGACAGGGATGCAAGCTGCAAAGGCTTGATGACGCTGGAGCAATCAGAAAAGGAAAATTCATCAAGTGTTCAGGGCTGGACTTTATGCGCTCTCAAATAAATCCAGAACTGAATTGGGGCAGGGCAGGTTGCCCACGACTCACAGAACCGTTCCCAGCTCTTGCTGTCTGGACATGCACTTTAAATCTGACAGGCATCCAGGGGTGGAATTCCTGGAGGAGCTCCTTTGCATATTAGGCCACACACCCCTGATGTAGCCAATCCTCCAAGAGCTTACAAAACAGAGCCTTGTAAGCTCCTGGAGGATTGGCTACATCGGGGGGGGTGTGGCCTAATATGCAAAGGGAGCTCCTGCTAGAATTCTACAACCTGACAGGACCTCTAAACATGGTGTTCTTATGGCTTATTACCTCATCCCCAATAAAGTTATCAAGTGGCAGTGAATTCCAATATTTAATCATGTGGTGTACAAAGGCTTTCCTTTTGTCGGCCTTTGGTCAGCTATCAGCTGCTTCAGGTACCCTGAATTCTAACATTTTGGAAAAGTGTGTGTGGGGGGGGAGGAGAATCCCTTCATTTGTAATCTTCTACCACAACTTTTTATTGGCAACAGGGATGGAATTCTAGCGGGAGCTCCTTTGCATATTAGGTCACATCCCCCTGATGTAGTCAGTCCAAGAGCTTACAAGGCTCTTCTTTGTAAGCTCTTAGAGGATTGGCTACATTGGGGGTGTGGCCAAAGGAGCTCCTGCTAGAATTCCACCCCTGCAGGGATCCATGGCTATGTCGGATATAAAGGCACATCTGACCATGGCCCATAGCTTGTCATTAGGCTTCCCAACCCTCCTGCCCTGGCGGGGGACCCCAGGGTTTCCACCCTCTTCCCCCGCTCCCCAAAAAAACGGAAGCGGGGGGAGGGGGAAACGGCGCCGGGGAGCATGGCAAATCCTGGGCACCGCGCCACTGCCGCCCCCTCCCCGCCCACCGCAGCTGCTCCTCCGAGATGGGCCCAGGCTGAGCCCATCTCGGAGGAGCAGCCAAGAGGCGGCGGCAGCGCAGGAGAGGGCGAGGCAGGCCAGGAGCATGGCGAGCCGCGAATCCAGGCCCTTCTAGGACACGGACTTGCGGCTCGCCACGCCCCCGGCCCGCCTCCACCCCCCCCCCTCCGCTTCCACCCCAAAGGCGGAGCGGGCGAGGCCGCCGCGCCACTGCCGCCTCTTCTCTGCTCGCCGTGGCTGCTCCTCCAAGATGGGCTCAGCCTGAGCCGATCTCGGAGGAGCAGCCACGGCAAGCGGAGAAGAGGCGGCAGCGGCGCGGCGGCTCGCCACGCTCCCCAGCACCATTTCCCCCCTCCCCCCTAGCTCCACCCCAGTGTCTCCTGGCTCCACCCCCAAAGTCCCCAGATATTTCTGGGGTTGGACTTGGCAACCCTACTTGTCATCTGCCCAGCAAGAGTTGGCAGGAAATTGCAAACGCAAAGCAGCCTCTGATTCCCTCTGGTGGTTCTGCACTTTCGGTAGGCTTGCCAGCTCTGGGTGGGGAAATACCTGGAGTGGAGTGGAGCCCAAGGGGGGTGGGATTTGGGGAAGACAGACCCTCAGCAGGGGTACAAGGCCATAGATCTTCTAGCACTGGACAAAGCCCAGAAAAGGGCCATTAGAATGCGTCAAGGGTTGGAACCCTTTCCCTACGAAGAAAGGTTAAAACGCTTGGGGCTCTTGGGCTTGGAGAGATGTCAACTGAGGGGTGACATGACAGAGGTTTACAAGATTCTGCGTGGGATAGAGAAGGTAGAGAAAGAGGGACTTTTGTCCCTTTCTCATAAGACGAGAACTCATGGGCACTCCGTGAAATTGCTGAGCAGCCAGGTTAGAACGGATAAAGGATAGGCTTGCCAATCCCCAGGTCCCAGCGGGGGTTCTTCCACTTTCCCAGGTTCCTTCCCACCCCAGTCAGCTGGCTGGCGGGGGGAAGCCCCGCCCCCCACAGGACCATGTGCCTTTCCACCTCCGGAGGCTTCAGTCTCCGATTGAAAGGCTTCCTCTTGGGATGGTGTGTCTGTGTTACTTGGAAGAAGTAACTCGTGAGTAGAGAGGCCAATCCCTCGCTTCAGAGTTGCCAGAAATGGGGTGGGGGGGGAGGGAAACGTCTGCTGAGCACTTCTTTATTCCCTATGTGGAGATCAATTCTCATAGGGTATAATGGGGAACTGATCTGGAGGTTTCATGGGCTCTGGGGGAGCTATTGTTTGAGGTAGAGGCACCAAATGTTCAGTATAGTATCTAGTGCCTCTCCCCAAAGTACCCCCAAGTTTCAAAGTGATTGGACAAGAGGGTCCAATTCTATGAGCCCCAAAAGAAGGTGACCCTATCCTTCATTATTTCCTATGAAAGGAAGACATTTTAAAAGGTGTGCTGTCCCTTTAAATGTGATGGCCAGAACTCCCTGGGAGTTCAATTATGCTTGTCACACCCTTGTTCTTGGTTTCGCCCCAATGTCTCCTGGCTCCACCCTCAAAGTCTCCTGGCTCCACCCCCAGAGTTTTCAGATATTTCTTGAATTGGACTTGGCAACCCTATAAAAGGAAGTCCTTCTTCACCCAAGGAAATTATAAACTGCTCTGAGACTGATTCAGAAAGAAGGGAGGGGAATGAATCTGCAGTCTTCCTCTTCTTCTGATTAACACATGGAATTCACTGCTACAGGAGGTGGTGTCGGCTAACCAGCATAGCCAGCTCCAAGAGAGGAAGCTGTAACTAGTAACTACCAGGATGTGTTTTACTTTGACCCTATCAAGAAAGATGAAAACACCTGGGACTGTTTAGCTTGGAGAAATGTCAACTAAGGGATGACATGATAGAGTTTTACAAGATTATGCAGGGGTTAGAGAAGGTAGAGAAAGAAGTCCTTTTCTCCCTTTCTCACAATACAAGAACTCGTGGACACTCCATGAAATTGCTGAGCAGTTGGGTCAGAACGGATAAAAGGAAGTCCTTCTTCACCCAGAAGGTGATTAACACATGGAATTCACTGCTACAGGATGTGGTGGCAGCTGCAACCATAGCCAGCATCAAGAGGGAATTGGATAAAAATATGGAGCAGAGGTCCATCAGTGGCTATTAGCCACAGCGTATTGTTGGAACTCTCTGTCTGGGGCAGTGATGCTCTGTATTCTTGGTGCTTGGGGGGGGGGGGGGCGGGCACAGTGGGAGGGTTTCTAGTGTCCTGGCCCCACTGATGGACCTCCAGATGGCACCTGGGGTTTTTTGGCCATTGTGTGACACAGAGTGCAGTACTGGATGGACCATTGGCCTGATCCAACATGGCTTCTCTTACGTTCTTATGTCTGGGGCAGTGATGCTCTGTATTCTTGGTGCTTGGGGGGGCACAGTAGGAGGGTTTCTAGTATCCTGGCCCCACTGATGGACCTCCAGATGGCACCTGGGTTTTTTGGCCATTGTGTGACACAGAGTGCTGTACTGGATGGACCATTGGCCTGATCCAACATGACTTCTCTTATATTCTTAGAGTCCACCTGGAGGTTGGCAACCCTAGAAGAGGAATATTGCCATGGGGAAAGATGTTGGAGACATAGATCTCATCTCCCTTCCCTCCCCACTGGCTGTTTTCTTCTTATAAATGCGGGGCACAGCATCACACACACAATTCCAGCAAAAAGCAGACACCAAGATTCAACAGCTTCCTTTTGTTCCTCCAAAAATAGGAACAGTGAGCAAAGAAGCGAAATCCATGCTGGACTTTGCAAAAACAAATCTTAACAACAAATCCCCTGCACTCATTTTCCAGAGACGTTCAGTCACAAAGCATGAAAATTTAAAAAACAAAATCAGAAACGGGGTGGGGGGGGACTTCTCAGGAACAGCAGGGAGGCCCAGCCAACATACAGAGTGTCCGCATCACTGCCCATGTGACCCAGAAGTGACATCATTATGTCCAGGATGTCAGGGTGATGCTCTGACATTTGGTCAAAAACTCTATGTAAATTTGGCGTCTACCGTACCATAGAGTTTTTGCTCAACTACCAGAGAGTCGCCCCAAGATCTTGGATGTGGTGACATCACTTCCAGGTCATGTGGGCAGTGACATAGACACGTCACTGCATGTCAGATGGATCTTCCTCTTTTGGGGGGTAAGTTTTCCCCCACCAGCCAATGGATCGGCGGTGGGGAGATGGGGCCTGGCTGTGGGGGACCCCCACTACCACCTGGGGGTCTGGTAACCTTAAAACAAAGGGTGAAATCACTCCTCCTTCCAGTTCTAGAAGCACAGCACCACTGACAAAAAGCATCACCCCTTATCATTCCTCTGTACTCCAGCCCACATACCCATCTAGGGTTGGCAAGTCCCCTGCAGCCTCTGGGGGGGAGGGGTGTTTTTGTGTGCACTCTGCACGCACAGCACAATGATGTCACTAACACGTGATGTCATCGCACCGGCGACCTCGTGCACCGGCCTCTCTAGGAGCTTCTGGGAAAACTATGGTTTTCCTGGACGCTCCAGCAATTTGGAAGGGAAAACTCTATGGCACCTATTGTACCATAGAACATATGAACATATTAAGCTGCCTTCTACTGAATCAGACCCTCGGTCCATCAAAGTCAGTATTGTCTTCTCAGACTGGCAGCGGCTCTCCAGGGTCTCAAGCTGAAGTTTTTCACACCTATTTGCCTGGACCCTTTTTTGGAGATGCCGGGGATTGAACCTGGGACCTTCTGCTTCCCAAGCAAATGCTCTACCACTGAGCCACCGTCCCTCCCCATTTTTTCCCTTCCAAATTGCTAGAGAGTCCAGGAAAACCATAGAGTTTTCCCGAAAGCTCCTAGAGCGGCTGGTGCACACTGTCACCAGCGCAATCATGTCAAAATGCCAATGACGTCAGGGGAGGATCCCCCCCTCTGGCCCAATGCGGGCCGGCGGGTTGGAACCCCACTTCGGGAACTTCGCAGCCCTATATCCATCCAGTCATTCTGCTACACAAATCCCATGACCCTACAAATGATCGTTCCAGTAGTCAAAAGGGATTGCAGGAACTGAGAGGAAAAACGGAAACTACCACGCCTTCCACGCATGGGCAATTGCATGCATATCATTGCCTCAAAACATGGAGGTTCCGTTCAGGTTCATTGGCTCACAGCTGTTGATAGATCTATTCAGCCTTGGCTTTTCCCCTAATCCTCTCCGAAAGCCGCCTAAACCACAAGCTACTGATGGAATTTAAGTTCCTTGTTCCAGGTACTGCACTGAGAGCACCTGTCACTTGAACTACCACCTGTGATACACAGAATTTGTCAAGAGATTGTATTTTCCTGTGGTTGGAACCTCAGAGGACGAAGATTCTGCAGTGGCTAACCCTGTGAAGGCCCAAACCAGGGGCGGCCAAACTTGCTTAATGTAAGAGCCACATAGAATAAACGTCAGGTTTTGAGAGCGGCAAAACATGAATTTTGGATGTTTAAGGGAAGGGAGGGAGGGAGGGAAAGAGGGAGGGAGAGATAGAAAGAAAGCAACTTTTAAAAATGCATTCTCCAAGCCACTGGTTGGGTTGGCGTGGAGAAGTGATTTAAAGAAAGGAATGCCTTCTCCAAGTCAGCCAGCAGGGCAGTGGGGGCTTCAAGAGCCACCCAATAGCCACACATACGGCCAGCACTGGCTGCCTATAGAGTACCGGATCCGTTTCAAGGTGTTAGTTTTGGCTTTCAAAGCCTTGCGCGGTCTGGGACCAACATACCTACAGGACAGTCTCCTTCCATATATGCCCCGGAGGTCACTTCATTTGGCCTCCCAGGATCTTCTGTTAGTCCCCGGCGCAAGAGATGCCCGTCTTGCTTCTACCAGGGTCAGGACCTTTTAGATCCTGGCCCCGACCTGGTGGAATCAGCACCCTATGGAGATCTGTGACCTACCTGGCTTGCTGGCCTTTCGCCAGAACTGTTTCGCCAGGTTTTTGGCTGAGGCAGCGGGCATCTATTTTAGACCGGCTGGCCTCCCCCCTCACTGCCCTACTGCACTGGATGTGCTGCTGTATAGTGGTACCATTTTGTGCTATACCACCTTGCTGTTATATCATCTGGCTGAATCATTTTGTTGCACTTTACTGAGTGCTGTAATTGGTTTTATTGCGATTTTATTGTAATTTTATTTCTATTAGATGTACTCCGCTCTGAGCCCCAAATGGGGGAACGGGCAGAATATAAATAAACAAATAATAATAATTAATATAATATGTGAAAGAGCCACACGTGGCACCCAAGCCGCAGTTCAACCACCCCTGATCTAGGTGAATTATTGGTTCTTAACTGATGATCGTCAGCTTCGGGAACTATCTTCAATTAAAGCAGGCTTCCAGGTTAATCAGAAGATATTCTTTATTGATAGATAGATAGATAGATAGATAGATAGATAGATAGATAGATAGATAGATAGATAGATAGATAGATAGATAGATAGATAGATAGATAGATAGATAGATAGACGGACAGACAGATAGATGGACAGACGGACAGACAAATGATTGATAGATAGATAGATAGATAGATAGATAGATAGATAGATAGATAGATAGATAGATAGATAGATAGACGGACAGATGGACAGACAGATAGATAGACGGACAGACAGATGATAGATAGATAGATAGATAGATAGACAGACAGACAGACAGACAGACAGACAGACAGACGGACGGACGGACGGACAGATGGACAGACAGATAGATAGACGGACAGACAGATGATAGATAGATAGATAGATAGATAGATAGATAGATAGATAGATAGATAGATAGATAGATAGACGGACGGACAGACAGACAGATAGATAGATGGACAGACAGATGATAGATAGATAGATAGATAGATAGATAGATAGATAGATAGATAGATAGATAGATAGATACATACATACATACATACATACATACATACATACATACATACATACACGGACGGACGGACAGATAGACGGACAGACGGACAGACAGATGATAGATAGATAGATAGATAGATAGATAGATAGATAGATAGATAGACAGACAGACAGACAGACAGACAGACAGACAGACAGACAGACGGATGGACAGACAGATAGATAGATAGACGGACAGACGGACAGACAGATGATAGATAGACAGACAGACGGACAGACAGATAGATAGACGGACAGACAGATGATAGATAGATAGATAGATGATAGATAGATAGATAGATAGATAGATAGATAGATGATAGATAGATGATAGATAGATAGATAGATAGATAGATAGATAGATAGATAGATAGATAGATAGATAGATAGATAGATAGATAGATAGATAGATAGATAGATGATAGAGAGAGAGAGACAGACAGACGGATAGATAGACAGACAGACAGACGGATGATTGATAGATAGATAGACAGACGGACAGACAGATAGATAGACGGACAGACAGATGATAGACAGACAGACAGACAGACAGACAGACAGACAGACAGACAGACAGACAGACAGACAGATAGATAGATAGATAGATAGATAGATAGATAGATAGATAGATAGATAGATAGATAGATAGATAGATAGATAGATAGATAGATCCGTAGCATACACGTCAGTGTTAGAACTGGATCACCCGTGAGGTATCCAGCCTTATATACCTCATCCAGGGCTGTTAAGCAGCGCGCCTAAATTCTGATGCAAAAAAGCCCACACAAATAATATGAATTGTTTCCCGCCAGGTTTTCTCATGTAGCAGACAGTAGGCAATGGTGCTCTCCTTGCAAACAGATAAAGTGACCTTGACGTACTGGTCTGCAAGGCGGAAAGTGTTCTGCAAGGCGGAAAGTCTGCAGGCGGAAAGTGTTACTTCTAAGCGGGAAGGGTTGGTAGAAAAAGCCCAGCAGGAACTCATTTGCATGTTAGGCCACTCCACATGACACCAAGCCAGCCAGAACTGCTTAAAAAAAGCCCTGTTTCTATGTGTTACAATGTGAAAGCACAGCCCAAGCCTTGTTTTCATCTCACCCCCCAACCTCCTTACCGTCAGAATATATTTCAAGCAGTTACAATAGAATGGCAAGGGACCTTGACACTGATGAGATAATCAAACAGTTGCATCTAAAAATACATCTGGTATGTGATCGTTATCTTTTCCAAGCATACCTGGAAAGCCAAATTTATAATCTCCATTGAGACAATAAATCTAATATTTCCGTAACTGTCGAAACCAACTGTCAAAAGTAAAAGAAGAACCTTATGCAATTGGATTAACCACCGTTTGAGCTGGATATGAGCCCACCGCGACGTGGAAAAGATGCAAGGAAACCCGTGACTTAATCAAAATCTTTCTGCAGTATGACACCAACAGCCGAAGCATTTTGGGACTCTCGTCGTTCAGAATCTGGGTAGGGACAAAATCAACTGCAAACCAGATGCAAAAAAAGGAGAGAACCGCATCGGCTGACAAAACTATAAATGAACAAAAAAGGGGGCATCAGTCATTGTGAATTAAAACTCCTGACAAGTTTCTTTCTGACCAGAACAAGACTGCATTATACCTGATCCCCTCGTCTGAAGAAGTGTGTTTTTAGCACATGAAAGCTGACGTTCTGAATAAAACTTGGTTGGTCTTAAAGGTGAAACTTGACTCCTGCTTTGTAAGACTGCATTAAAGAAGAGTAGACTCTGGGATGTTATTTCCATTTTTAACGGCTGTCATTTCTTTATTTCTTTGGCCTGGAACCCTGGAGAGTGGCCATAAAAACGTCAGAAGAAGCCTGATCAGACCAGTGGTCCATCTAGTCCAGCATCCTGCCTCACACAATGGCCAAACAGCTCCTCTGGAGGGCTGACAACAGGGCATAGAGGCTGAGGCCTTCATAAGAACATCAGAAGAGCCCTGCTGGATCAGACCAATAATCCCTCTAGTCCAGCATCTTGTCTCACACAGGGGCCGACCAGTTCCTCTGGATGGCCAGCAACAGGGCATAGAGGCTGAGGCCTTCATAAAAACATAAGAGCCCTGCTGGATCAGACCAGTGGTCCATCTAATCCAGCATCCTGTCTCACACATTGGCCAACCAGCTCCTCTGGAGGGCCGACAACGGGGCATAGATGCCGAGACCTTCATAAGAACATCAGAAGAGCCCTGCTGGATCAGACCAGTGAGGGTCCATCTAGTTCGGCATCCTGTCTCACACAGTGGCCAACCAGTTCCTCCAGAGGGCCAACAACAGGGCAGAGAGGCTGAGGCCCTCATAAGAACATCAGAAGAGCCCTGCTGGATCAGACCAATGGTCCATCTAGTCCGGCATCCTCCTCACACAGTGGCCAACCAGTTCCTCCAGAGGGCCAACAACAGGGCATAGAGGCTGAGGCCTTCATAAGAACATCAGAAGAGCCCTGCTGGATCAGACCAGGGGTCCACAAAGTCCAGCATCCTGTCTCACACAGTGGCCAACCAGTTCCTCCAGAGAGCCAACAACAGGGCAGAGAGGCTGAGGCCCTCATAAGAACATCAGAAGAGCCCTGCTGGATCAGACCAGTGGTCCATCTAGTCCGGCATCCTGTCTCACACAGTGGCCGACCAGTTCCTCTGGCAGCCAGCAACAGGGCATAGATGCCGAGGCCTTCCCCTGATGTTGCCTCCAGGCTGTGGGTTTCAGAGGCTTTGTACTTCTAAAAGTGGACATTCCCCACAGTCACCGTGACTGGTAGCCATTGAAAGACACTGTCCCTTCCACTCTGTGGTTCTGGGCATTTCACCCAGCCCTCAAGGTGCTAAAACAACCTAAAATTTGACTCCTCCAAATGGGCAGGCAGCAGCTCTCCATGCAAAATATTTACTTAAGGTTGCCAACTCCAGCTGGAAAATTCTTGGCATTTTGAGACTGCATCTTGGGGAGGACAGGGTTTGCGAAGGCGAGGGGAGTTCGGCAGAGTACAACGCCATCAAGTCCGCCCTCCAAAGCAGCCATTTTCTCCAGGGGAACTGATCTCTGGAGCAGAGGTGGCCAATCTGTGGCTCAGGAGCCACTTGTGGCTTTTTCACACATATTATGTGGCTCTTGAAGCCCCACCGCCCCATTGGCCAGCTAGGAAAAAGCATTTTTCTCTTTAAATTACTTATCCAAGCCAAGCTGGGCGACGGTTTGGAGAATGCATTTAAAGTTTAAAGTTGTTTTCTTTCCACCTCTCCTTCCCCTAATCTATTTGCCATCCTTCCTTCCTGGCGGCTCGCAAACATCTGACGTTCCCGTCTTGCGCTTCTGAAACATCTGACATTTATACTACGTGGCTCTTACTTTAAGCAAGTTTGGCCACCCCTGCTCTGGAAGTCTGGAGATCCATTTCAATTCCAAGAGATCTCCAGGTGTGGCCTGGAGATCTCCTGGAATTAAAATGGATCTCCAGACTGCACCTGGAGATTAGCAACCCTAGTGCAGGAGCACCCTGGGACTACCTGTGGTTTTCCCATCGTTCACCTCCGCAGCAGGGACGGTCTTGCCTTGAAACCCTTCCGAGCAGTAAAAGCAGAAGTCCTACCTGACGTCCAAATGTGGCAGGAAAGCATCAAAATGCCAAAGACGTTCCTGAGACAGGTGTGTGTCCCGTCCATCTTCCTTGCCCCCCCCCCAACCCCAAACTCGCTTTGCAGCCAGCCTGGCTGTTTCCAGCCACCCTGGATCCCTTCTGCCTCTGAAAGAAGGTGCCAAGTGCCGTCTTGCAGGGCTAACTCTGGGGAAGGCAAAAAAAAAAAATCTATGAGCTGAAACAGTCGACACACCCTGGAGAGAAGCATCAATCAAAGGCACAACCCTGCCCTCACTTGAACGGAGCCATTTCATAACATTACAGAGAGATCGGCCATATCTTCTGCATCGGACGTGAAAGGCCAGGGGTACTTTAAGGGTCACGGCGGTAATATTTTTTCCGTGGTTAAGAGGTGGGGCGGGGGCAAAGGAAACATCCTAGTTGACAGTTTGGTGTAATGGTTAAGTGCGCGGACTCTTATCTGAGAGAACTGTGTTTGATTCCTCACTCCTCCACCTGCACCTGCTGGAATGGCCTTGGGTCAGCTATAGCTCTCGTAGGAGTTGTCTTTGAAAGGGCAGCTGCTGTAAAAAGCTCTCTCAGCCCCACCTGCCTCACAGAGTGTCTGTTGTGGGGGAGGAAAGGAAGGGAGATTGTAGGCCGTTCTGAGATACCGTCCTTGAAAGGGCAGCTTCTGGGAGAGCCCTCTCAGCCCCACCTGCCTCACAGGGTGTCTGTTGTGGGGGAGGAAGGGAAGGGAGATTGTAGGCCGTTCTGAGATACCGTCCTTGAAAGGGCAGCTTCTGGGAGAGCCCTCTCAGCCCCACCTGCCTCACAGGGTGTCTGTTGTGGGGGAGGAAGGGAAGGGAGATTGTAGGCCGTTCTGAGATACCGTCCTTGAAAGGGCAGCTTCTGGGAGAGCTCTCTCAGCCCCACCTGCCTCACAGGGTGTCTGTTGTGGGGGAGGAAGGGAAGGGAGATTGTAGGCCGTTCTGAGATACCGTCCTTGAAAGGGCAGCTTCTGGGAGAGCTCTCTCAGCCCCACCTGCCTCACAGGGTGTCTGTTGTGGGGGAGGAAGGGAAAGGAGATTGTAAGCCGTTCTGAGACGCTGTCCTTGAAAGGGCAGCTTCTGGGAGAGCTCCCTCAGCCCCACCTGCCTCACAGGGTGTCTGTTGTGGGGGAGGAAGGGAAAGGAGATTGGAGGCTGCTCTGAGACTCTGTCCCTGAAAAAGCAGCTTCTGGGAGAGCTCTCTCAGCCCCACCCGCCTCACAGGGTGTCTATTGTGGGGGAGGAAGGGAAAGGAGATTGTAGGCCGCTCTGAGACTCTGGCCTTGAAAGGGCAGCTTCTGGGAGAGCTCTCTCAGCCCCAGCTGCCTCACAGGGCGTCTGTTGTGGGGGAGGAAGGGAAAGGAGATTGTAGGCCACTCTGAAACTCTGAGATTCAGAGTGTAGGGTGGGATATAAATCCAATATCATCATCTTCTTCCTCTTCCTCCTCCTCCTCCTCCTCCTTCCTTCCTTCTTTCCTTCCTTCCTTCCTGCTCTCAAATATCTGATGTTCATATCTCAAACATTTGATGTTTATTCTATGTGGCCCTTACGTTAAGCAAGTTTGGCCACCCCTGATTTAACCTCACAAGTTGACATGTTATGGAGAAGGTAATGTTATGGAGAGGAAATACCTGTTCCTCTGGCAGACTTTATGTAACTGTTTGTGTGGTTTTGTTACAGACTAAAGAATCTTGCCAATTATTGCTAGCAAATGTCCATTATGGGGACAAAAGGGATTTATACATGTCTGTGGAAGGAAGGAAAAGACCAATGAATTGGCCCTGCTGTCAAGTCTCTTCAAAACTTTGGCTCAAGCAAAGAGCCTTCTGGGTAAAGCCCATCTGTATTCCAGTGCTGCTAGCTGAACCTCTCCCTACCCCCTTCCCTTTCCTTTGTTATGTAGACTTGCTTTGAAATGGGAATATGTGAAGACATTATCTGTGCCTTCTCAGGCTGGGCATCGGGGGAAGTTGGAGCCAGAGACGCTCAAGGCCAGAGCCGGCCTGAGAACGAAATTGTAACATCAGTGTGTGAATGTGCCCTGCATAGTGCCCTTTCCTTAAGAATCCCTTTGAAGTGTACCTTATATGATGGCATTGTACTGTATGATCTTTAGTCTTTCAATTTGAACTTAGCCAAGTATATCATCAATAAACTAGCTACTTTGTTTCAACAACGACTCATTATTGAATTTGGAGACTTGACACCTGCCCTGGATAGTCCAGACAAGCCTGATCTCTTCAGATCCCAGAAGCTAAGTAGGGCCAACTCTGGCAAGTGCTTGGATGGGAGACCCCCGAAGAATACCAGCAGTCGGGAGGTAGGGGCAGGCTTTATTCTGCCACCTCTCTGAATATCCTCTGTGCCCCCAGTAGGGGGTTGGTCACCAGAAGTCGCCATGACTTCCAGGTGCGCACACTCACATAAAATACAAAAATGCCCAAGAAAAAGAAAAGACAAAGGGACTGTATATAGCTGGGATCACTAAGGTGAATGAAGTAAGGCTTCATGGGAAGAGCAGTAGCCAAGCCAGTTTGGTGTAGAGTTTAAGTGTGCGTGGACTCTTATCTGGGAGAACTGGATTTGATTCCCCGCTCCTCCACTTGCAGCTGCTGGAAAGGTCTTGGGTCAGCCATAGCTCTCGCAGGAGTTGTCCTTGAAAGAGCAGCTTCTGTTAGAACTCTCAAAGCCCCACCTAACTCACAGGGTGTCTGTTGTGGGGGAAGAAGATAAAGGAGATTGTAAGTCGCTCTGAGATTCCGTCCTTGGAAGAGCAGCTTCTGGGAGAGTTCTCTCAGCCCCACCCACCTCACAGGGTGTCTGTTGTGAGGGAAGAAGATAAAGGAGATAAAGGAAGACGATAAAGGAGAATCTGAGACTCTGTCCTTGAAAGAGCAGCTCGCTCAAAGTAAACAGTTTTTCTTTGCAAGGGGCAACCAATTAGTTCCAGCAGCTATTAAAGTGTTCAAAGCCAAAACGCTTGCCCAAATCCTCTTTGGTATCCCTATATGGATCTCAGCTTTTACCAGGAAAGTGGAGGGCATTCAAGCCTCATTCTTTAGACAAATTCTTGGTTTGCCAAAATGTGTGTCCTACTTTGCTCTCTGCTCTGAAGTGGGACAGTCTTTGGTGGAGACAAAAGCCTGGATTGCAGTGTTTAGATTCTGGCTCAAAATTCATTTTAGAACAGATCCCAACAGCCTTCTTGATTGTATGAAAAGAGACCCATATATTTCATCCTGGACAGCAGTGCTTCTGTCCAAACTCAATCAATTGGGGTTAGAGGTAGATGATTTTTCTACCTCTGATGAGTCATATATCTTCAGATGTATTAAACTGAGACTGTGGGAATCAGAGGAAAAGAAATTACGGCCAACTGACCCTTATATTTGCTCTCCAGCTTCCTTAGGTCTTTATGCTTTTTGTGGCAAAATGCCCAATTATCTATCAGACCTAACCACTCCAAGTCATCGCAGGGCATTTATGTTGGCTAGACTAAATGCGTTTCCCT
This sequence comes from Heteronotia binoei, assembly GCF_032191835.1. NCBI lineage: Eukaryota > Metazoa > Chordata > Lepidosauria > Squamata > Gekkonidae > Heteronotia > Heteronotia binoei. Next base: position 198,790,358 of record NC_083224.1, on the reverse strand, counting down.
CCAAAGTTTTACAAGGGAGATATCAGCGAGTCCCTTTAGCTGACAGACTTTGCTCTTGTGGAGCAAATACCCCTGACTCAATCCAGCATATATTGCTTGATTGTTCTTTTTACCATAACCTCCGTAAAGATTTATTTGGCAAGCTTTCTTTTTCTCCAGATTTGTCTATTCTGCCACCCTGTTATTATTTATTGAGTGATCCTGAGGGGGTGGTTAGTGAGGCTGTGGCAAAATTTCTGGCTGACATCCTTAAATTTAATTCTGACCATGTTTGAATGCATCTGTAAGCTTGGTTTTATTTTGATTTTATCTCCAATGTTTAAATTTTTATATTCTGTGTATTTTTATCTGAATCTATTATGCCATTAAAGGTATGGTATGGTATGGTATGGTATGGTATGGTATGGTATGGTATGGTATGGTATGGTATGGTATGGTATGGTATGGTATGGAAAGAGCAGCTCCTGTTAGAGCTTTCTCAGCCCCACCCACCTCACAGAGTGTCTGTTGTGGGGGAGGAAGGGAAAGAAGATTGTAGGCTGCTCTGAGACTCTGTCCTTGAAAGGGCAGCTTTTGGGAGAGCCCTCTCAGCCCCACTCCCCTCGCAGGGTGTCTTTGTGCGGGAAGAAGATAAAGGAGATTGTAGGCCGCTCTGGGCCTCTGTCCATGAAAGGGCAATTTCTGGGAGAGCTCTCTCAGCCCCACCCGCCTCACAGGGTGTCTGTTGTGTGGGGGAGAAAGGGAAAGGAGATTGCAGGCCACTCTGAGCCTCTGTCCTTGAAAGGGCAGCTTCTGGGAGAGCTCTCTCAGCCCCACCCGCCTCACAGGGTGTCTGTTGTGGGGGAGGAAGGGAAAGGAGATTGTAGGCCGCTCTGTCCTTGAAAGGGCAGCTTCTGGGAGAGCCCTTTCAGTCCCACCCGCCTCACAGGGTGTCTGTTGTGCGGGAAGAAGATAAAGGAGATTGTAGGCTGCTCTGAGACCCTGTCCTTGAAAGGGCAGCTTCTGGGAGAGCTCTCTCAGGCCCACCCACCTCACAGTGTGTCTGTTGTGGGGGGAGAAGGTAAAAGAGATTGTAAGTTGCTCTGAGACTCTAAATCAGAGAGAAGGGCGGGGAATAAATCTGCAGTCTTCTTCTTCTTCCAAGAGCAGAAGGTGATTTTGCTTCCCCTGCAGTGGTGTGTGGGGCCACGAATCAGTGGCTGAGCATCTTCTTTATGAGCACAAAGTCCCAGGTGTTTAAACCTGAGCTTCTCCCTTCAAGGATCTTGGGTAGAACCTTGGAGTGCCCCTGCCAGTCTGAATAGACCTCATCATAGTGGCCATGGGCACCGTGGGGCCTCACCAATTATTTTTAAAAGCTGGGTGAAGCCAGACGGGGGCTCTTGCTCAGTAGGACTCCTGATTGGCCGCTGGAGTTTTCCCGGATGCTCCTGGAGCAGCCGGTGCGCGATGTCGCCGGCACAATGACATCACTTCTGAGTGACATCGTCGCGCCGTGACATTGGGGGATGTCCGCCTGGCCCAGGAACTTGGCAGCCCTAGTGCCTAATGACACTTCCATTACTGTAATTACCTAGTGTTAGAACTTTAGAGGTGCCCACCAGCTCTAAAAGGTTAGGGACCCATGGCGTAGACAGCACTAACCAAGACAGGCCCAACAATGCGTCATCATTAGAGTTGCCAAGTCTAATTCAAGAAATATCTGGGGACTTTGGGGGTGGAGCCAAGATCAGGGCTGTGACAAGCAGAATTGAACTCCGAAGGGAGTCCTGGCCATCACATTTAAAGGGACGGCACACCTTTTCAATGCCTTCCTTCCATAGGAAATAATGAAGGATAGGGGCACCTTCTTTTGGGGGCTCATAGAATTGGACCCCCTGGTGCAATCTTCTTGAAACTTGGGGGATATTTTGGGGAGAGGCACTAGATGCTGTACTGAAAAATTGGTGCCTCTACCTCAAAACACAGCCCCCCCAGAGCCCCAGATACCCGCAGATCAATTCTCCATTATTTTCTATGGGAATAAATCTCTATAGGGAATAACAGAGTTCCCAGCGGACATTTCCCTCCCCTCCCCCCGCTTTCTGACGACCCTGAAGCGGGGGGAGGGCCTCCAAACCGGGGAATCCCCTGCCCCCACCTGGGGATTGGAACCCTAGTCATCATCAGTACTGATTTTCTGATCAATTGCTCATCAGTCACCGTCTTCATTTTTGCTTTGTTTAAATGTTGTTAATGCAGATTGCTACAGTGATTGCTATTATGCAGAATTCTGCTTCCACACCCAGAAGGTTAATTTCCAAGAACGCCAGTGGCTACATCTGGCCTCTGGATTCATTGCGCCTGAAAGAACACTTCTGAGATTCCAAGAGCTGCCTGGCCTGTCTTTTTCTATACTGCCCCCGTCAGAGTGTGTTTTAACTGCTATGCTTCTTCCCGAGTCTCTTATTTATCCATAAGAAGAAACTCCTTCTTGGCTTTTCGATCAGAGCAGGATAAACAATTGGAGAAGGCAGAGCAGAGTCTTCAGCCACATGCATGAACGGGTCATGAAAAGTAGAGGTGAAGAAGAAGAGATTGGATTGGATTGGCCACCAAATGAGAAGGGAGCCCTCACTGGAGAAGACCCTGATGCTGGGAAAGACAGAAGGCAAAAGAAGAAGAGGAGATGGCTGGACAGCGTTACTGATGTAACAAACACGAATTTGAGCAGACTTTGGCAGAATGGTGGAAGACAGGAGGGCCTGGCGTGACTTGGTCCCTGGGGTCGCAAAGAGTCGGACTCGACTGTGCAACCTGACAACAACAACAAATGTCACTAGCCAAAGGAATCTCAGAGAGGCTTACAAATCTCCTTTCCCTTCCCCTTCCCACAGCAGACACCCTGTGAGGTAGGTGGGGTTGAGAGAGCTCTTCCAGAACTGCTCTCGAGCAGAACAGCCTTGAGAGAACTTGTGGCTGACCCAAGGTCGCTCCTGCAGCTGCATGTGGAGTAGTGGGAAATCAAACCTGGTTTGCACTTAACCACTACACCAAACTGGGTCAGATGCTATAGTGATTCCAGCATAGCTCTTTTATTGGCAAACACCCAACTGAAAATACACATGGCTAGCCACAACTATATACACAGCAACTATATATACAGAAATTTCACCCAAAACATGCCTCCAGCAATAAACAACCCAATAGACAAATAGGCCCTCAGAACCCTCATCTGAATGGGCTTCATTCAAATGGATATTACTTAATTGGCTGGCTCAGCAAGGGCGGCCACTCCAAGTGTAGCTGCAAGGAGCCTCTCAAACAATGGCCTTTATTCAGATGGATATTACATGGCTCAGCAAGGGCAGACACTCCAAGTGTAGCAGCAAGGAGCCTCTCACACAATGGCCTTCATTCAGATGGATATTACATGTCTGGCTGGCTCAGCAAGGGCGGCCACTCCAAGTGTAGCTGCAAGGAGCCTCTCAAACAATGGGCTTCATTCAGATGGATATTACATATCTGGCTGGCTCAGCAAGGGCGGTCACTCCAAGTGTAGCTGCAAGGAGCCTCTCAAACAATGGGCTTCATTCAGATGGATATTACATGTCTGGCTGGCTCAGCAAGGGCGGTCACTCCAAGTGTAGCTGCAAGGAGCCTCTCAAACAATGGCCTTAATTCAGATGGATATTACATGACTGGCTGGCTCAGCAAGGTCGGCCACTCTGAATGCAGCTGCAAGGAACTTCTTCAACAAAGTGTCTTAATTTGAAACTCCCAGAACACTGCAGGTCACTATTAATGATCCATGTTTAGAATCTCCTTTTCATCAATGAAATATTCATCAGACCCCTGCCTTTGCAGATCCCAGTGCGGTGGCGGGGGGCAGCTCTCCCCCCTTGGCCTGCGGTATGTTAAATTGCTGGCCAGATACAGAGGCCAATACTCTGCTCCCCAAAACTGGTATCAGAAGTATACATGAAGGTCCCATTTAGCCATTCCATTTCATTTAGAGGAAAGCAGAATTGTCTAATCCTCTTTTGAAAATCGCCACTACATCCTGTAGCAGGGAGTTCCATAAGGTAATTGTGCATCACGTCCGGTGTTGCATTGTAAGCTATACAACAAACCATACAATAAATATTGCTGTGCACCATCCATCAAAAACAAAACACAAGAGAGATATAGTTTGTAATATTGGAGAAGGCATGTTGCTTCAGGATATGATGTATGGTGCTAGCTCCTTAGTGAAAAATCATGTTAATTACAACCATACTTCTAGAGCAGGGGTGTCAAACTCATTTGTTATGAGGGCTGGATCTGACATAAATGAGACCTTGTCAGGCTGGGCCATGTGTGTTCCTATTTAAGATTAGGTATAGCAGCGATATAAACTTTATAAAAAAACACAGACAAACACAATTAAATATTTTTTTTAAAAAAAACCAAAACTTAACAATAAAACATCCTTAAAACATTAGCACTCATTGGTCTTAAAGGTGCTTTCTTTGTATTTCTCCCATAGGATCCAGGGAACTGGGCAAAGGAAGCTCTGGCTCTTTCCTTCCTTCCCCAGGGGACCAGGAGGGGGAGGAGCCTCAGCCAGTAGAAGGAAGAGTCTTGGCTCAGTAGCTCTGCTGTGCAATTGAGAGACAAATACAAAGAGAGAAGTCACTAGGACAATGTATAAAAAACAATCTGAAAGATTATAGTGACAAAATTACTAAACCTTGTGCATAACAATGAATTGTTTATAATGGAATAACATCATATTACAAAATTACATAATTCATAAATACATCATCAGTAGAGTTCCAATGTACAGGAGGCCAACTACGGGTAATTATCCTGCTTTGAAGTATTCTTCCAGCAAAGGTACACCCTATATTAATTCTACAATGGGGTTATACAACTCCCATAAGATGTACAATATTCCATTGGAAGGTAACCTCACACTCTTCCTCCATCAACATTTACTGCAAAACATACTTTGTATGTAATCTTCACAACAGACATAACGTCTTATCAGTTTTACATTGTGGGACTAGCTCCAATACAGCTCAAGGCGTTGTGAACATAAATGTTGATGGAGGAAGAGTGTGAGATTACCTTCCAATGGAATATTGTAAATCTTATGGAAGTTGTATAGCCCCATTGTGGAATTAATATAGGGTGCACCTTTGCTGGAAGAATACTTCGAAGCAGCATAATTAGTCAGCTTCCTGTACATTGGAACTCTAGAAGATATTGAAGATGAAGAAGATATTGGATTTATATCCCGCCCTCCACTCTGAAGAGTCTCTGAGCGGCTCACAATTTCCTTTACCTTCCTCCCCCACAACAGACACCCTGTGAGGTGGGTGGGGCTGGAGAGGGCTCTCACAGCAGCTGCCCTTTCAAGGACAACTCCAGCCAGAGCTATGGCTGACCCAAGGCCATGCTAGCAGGTGCAAGTGGAGGAGTGGGGAATCAAACCCGGTTCTCGCAGATAAGAGTCCGCACACTAAACCACTACACCAAACTGGCTCTCCACACCAAACTGGCTCTACTGATGATGTATTTATGAATTATGTAATTTTGTAATATGATGTTATTCCATTATAAACAATTCATTGTTATGCACAAGGTTTGGTAATTTTGTCACTATAACCTTTCAGATTGTTTTTGATACAGTGCGATTAAGAGAGGCTGGCAAAACGAGCTATGCCTCCTCCCCAAAGGAGGAGTCTCAGCCAATGGAGAAAATAGAGGCTTTGCTGTGTAGCTCCTGTGCAGTTGAGCAAGCCTGGCAAAGCAAGTTGTGATGCAGAAGGAAGCAAGAGAGAGGGAGAAGAAAGCAGATGAGAGCCAGTTGCTCGGGGGCCTGATTGGAGCCCTCTGGGGGCCTGATTCGGCCCTCGGGCCACATGTTTGACACCCCTGTCTAGAGTCATTAACCTGCAAGGGGGGGGGGCAATTTCCTGGTGACAGAGACCAGCTCCCCTGGAGAAAATGGCTGCTTTGGAAGGTGGACTCCATGGAATTATATCCCACGGAAGTCTCTCCCTTTCCCAAACCCCTCCCTTTCCAGGTTTCACCCCACCCCCCAAATACCTAGTAATTTACCATCCCAGAACTGGCATCCCTACTTATCCAGTCCAGTCATATTTTACATCAGTGGCTTGCAAATGTTCTGTCTCTGCAGACCATTTTTATCTCCACCCTTCTGCCACAACCCCACAAGAATCAGAGGATTCTCATACAGTTGCCAACCTCCCAGTGGGGCAGGGGAAAAGGTTAACAAACCCTCTGTGGAAACCAGCCTCCAAAAGTATACAAATTTTGGTTTACTAAATATCCTACAAAAATATCTCAAATACTAAACAATATATCATTCCATTGAAAAGTGCATAAGGAACATCCACCCTTCACCCAAAGTCACTGAAAAGGCAAGTAAATGTCCAAAATTTCTTAATAGATGGGTGCAGGTAGTAATTCCACTGGTGGAGTTTTCCACGGAAAATTACCAATTTCTGGGAAATTGACCATCCTGAATGGAAGTGACTATAAGCATCACTATTTGAACTGTATAATATTCTCTGAAAGCTTGTAGAAGCAATTGCAAAATGTGGGATAAGTACAACCATGTTGTGTGTCAAGTTTAAGTTTACTAGATTTATATCCTGCCCTCCCGCTGTACAGTTGTATCACTCTTTACACCTTGCTGTACAGAAGAAATCATCAGGAACGCTGGTCTCCCTGGAAACTCTACCAGTGGAATTACTACCTGCACCCATCTATTAAGAAATTTTAGACATTTACTTGCCTTTTCAGTGACTTTGGGTGAAGGGTGGATGTTCCTTATGCACTTTTCAATGGAATGATATATTGTTTAGTATTTGAGATAATTTTTAATTGACTCCGCGGTGAAACCATCTTCTGCCATCCACACGACGGCACCATGCAGTTCTCTTTTTTTGTTCCCTCCACCATTAGGCACATAAGAGCATTATGCGCATATGCACATTATACGCATATGCACACATGCGCATAGGTAAAACATTATGTGGTTATGCGGTTATGCGCATATTGCTAAGTAGTAAAAAAAAATGCCGACCGTAAACCGAATGTCTGAGGCTCCTTTTACTCTGGGACAGCCTTCAGACATCCGGAAGTTGATTAATATTGCAGCAGAACTATCCAGACGGAGAAAACTATGAGGTGAAACCGGACAACTCAAAAAACACCATAAAGGAGCAGGTAACAAAATAATCCGGTTTGGAGAAGGATTGGAGGGGGGCGACAACCATTGTTGCTGTCTGATCAGCCACTTTTAATCTGGTAGGAAACAGCAGCGACAACTGATTAAACTATGCGTCTGAACACAGCCTAGGGTGTCTCTCCCAGGAGAAGAATGCAAACTGGAAGCTAGTGGTTTGTCCAACAGCCGTGCCAAGGAGGAAATACCTGGGAGACTCTCAGAGTTTATCAAACCTGTTGTAAAACTATTTGATAGAAGCTGGCTATTGGTGGACTGGACTGATCCAGTCTAGGGTGAAGGAATTTGCTTTAGATATAATTTCTCAGCCAAGTTACAAACTGACATTAAATACATGAGGAGATGCTAAACAGTTTCCCCATCATTATTTTGAATCAAATGTTAATGTCAAGCAGAAAATGGGGGCTGGATCATGTTCAACGCAGGGACTGACTAATGTTTGTATTGTTTTTGGGAAAAAATTCATGAAATGTGTGCTAGTTGGCAGGAAATGGATAGAGAAGATGTTTCTCCTTCCTCTTTATGAAACTGTGAAATTAAAGAAGTCGGGGGGGGGGGTTAGAAGAAGACTGCAGATTTATACCCCACTCTTCTCTCTGAATCTGAGACTCAGAGCAGCTTACAAACTCCTATATCTTCTCCTCCCACAACAGACACCCTGTGAGGTAAGTGGGGCTGGAGAGGGCTCTCCCAGCAGCTGCCCTTTCAAGGGCAACCTCTGCCAGAGCTATGACTGACCCAAGGCCATTCCACCAGTGCAAGTGGAGGAGTGGGGAATCAAACCCGGTTCTCCCAGATAAGAGTCCGCACACTTAACCCCTACACCAAACTGGCTCTCCTTAGGTTATGCTGGGGTTGTGGGAGAAACTCCTTATGAAGTTCCTCCATGCTGCTCCTCAGCAGACTAGAACTGGCAGCTCTGGAGAACCGCTGCTGGTCAAAGAAGACAATCCTGGGTTAGGTGGCCAAGAGGACATCAGAAAAGCCCTGCTGGATCCAGCAAGTGGTCCATCTAGTCCAGCATCCTGTTTCACCTATTCTCCCCGACATCACCAGTGCAATGATGTCACTCGGAAGTGATGTCATCGTTCCGGTGACATCATGCACCAGTCGCTCTAGACTTTTCCCTCCCAAATTGCTAGAGCGTCTGGGAAACCATAGAGTTTCCAAGTGACGTCATCACGCAGACAGTCCCCCACCAGAGGCCGCAGGGGACTTGGCAACCCTATATATTGACAGGTTTACTGCCTCTGAATGTGGAAGTTCCTTTTAGTCTCCATGGTTGGTAGCCACTGATAGACCTCTCCTCTAAAAGAGGGCTGCCAGGTCTCCCGGGCCAGATCCAGGCTGGGAAACTCCTGGAGATTTGGGGATGGAGGCTGGGGTGGACATGGACCTCAGTGGGGTACAATACTATAGAGTCCATTCTCCACAGCATCCATTTTCTCCAGGGAAACTGACTTCTGTAGTCTGGAGGTGAGCTGCAATTCTCTGGGATCCCCAGGTCCCACCCGGAGGCTGGCATCCCTTTCCAACAAGTGGTTTCATCCCTTCCAAAGCTGTCTATGGTAGTGGCCAGGGCTTTTTTTGTAGAAATAGCCCAGCAGGAACTCATTCCCATATTAGGCCACACCCGCTGACATGACCATTGTTTTACACAGGGCTTTTTTGTAGAAAAGGCCCAGCAGGGATCATTTGCATATCAGGCCACACCCTCTCTTGTCAAGCCAGCCAGAACTGCGTAAATGTGCGTTCCTGCTCAAAGAAAAGCCCTGGTAGCAGCCATCATGACACCCACTAGAATCATAGAATCGTAGAGTTGGAAGGGACCTCCAGGGTCATCTAGTCCAACCCCCTGCACAATGCAAGAAACTCACAAACACCTTCCCCTAAATACACAGGATAGAATCCTAGAATCACAGAGTTGGAAGGGACCTCCAGGGTCATCTAGTCCAACCCCCTGCACAATGCAAGAAACTCACAAACACCTCCCCCTAAATACACAGGATAGAATCCTAGAATCACAGAGTTGGAAGGGACCTCCAGGGTCATCTAGTCCAACCCCCTGCACAATGCAAGAAACTCACAAACACCTTCCCCTAAATACACAGGATAGAATCCTAGAATCACAGAGTTGGAAGGGACCTCCAGGGTCATCTAGTCCAACCCCCTGCACAATGCAAGAAACTCACAAACACCTCCCCCTAAATACACAGGATAGAATCCTAGAATCACAGAGTTGGAAGGGACCTCCAGGGTCATCTAGTCCAACCCCCTGCACAATGCAAGAAACTCACAAACACCTTCCCCTAAATACACAGGATAGAATCCTAGAATCACAGAGTTGGAAGGGACCTCCAGGGTCATCTAGTCCAACCCCCTGCACAATGCAAGAAACTCACAAACACCTCCCCCTAAATACACAGGATAGAATCCTAGAATCATAGAGTTGGAAGGGACCTCTAGGGTCATCTAGTCCAACCCCCTGCACAATGCAAGAAACTCACAAACACCTCCCCCTAAATACACAGGATCCTCATTGCTGTCAGGTAGCCATCTAGCCTCTGCTTATGGGCTCTCCAAGGAAGGAGAGCCCACCACATCCTGAGGAAGCCTGTTGGACTAGATAACCCTAGAGGTCCCTTCCTTTCATAGAATCATAGAGTTGGAAGGGACCTCCAGGGTCATCTAGTCCAACCCCCTGCAAAATGCAAGAGACTCACAAATACCTCCCCCCCTAAATTCACAAGATCTTCATGGCTGTCAGATGGCCATCTAGCGTCTGTTGAAAAACCTCCAAGGAAGGAGAGCCCCTCACCTCCCGAGGAAGCCTGTTCCACTGAGGAACCGCTCTAACGGTCAGGAAGTTCTTCCTAATGTTGAGCCGGAAACTCTTTTGATTTAATTTCAACCCATTGGTTCTGGTCCGGCCTTCTAAGGCCAAAGAAAACAATTCCACCCCATCCTCTAGATGACAGCCCTTCGAGTCCTTGAAGATGGTATGACTCAGTCCAAGTCAGCTTTGTTTAGGTAAGGGGGAAAGGTTTCGTGGTTGGGATTTGAACACAGGTCTCTGTAGCTCTGACTGGACACTGCATGCACTCCATTGGGTCTTTGAACACTGATATCGGAACATATACCGGGAGCCCCCACCCTTTTTTGAGCTTGTGGACACCTTTGGACACAGGATGGTGTGCACAACTACACAATGGCTACTGCAGGAAGTTGAGCCACAGAGGCCGTGACCGCACACACTAAATAATGCACTTTCAATCCACTGTGTGAACTGGCAAAATCCAATTGAAAAGTGCATCGGAAGCAGATTGAAAGTGCATTTTGTGTGTGTGATCGCAGCCACACACACCCAGTCCAAGTTCAGGAGAGAAGAGCAATAATTTGTAAAATGCACTGGGGAAGAAGTAGAAGAAGCAGGAGGAGGAGTAGGCTTCCCAACCCTCCCGCCCTGGCGGGGGACCCCAGGATTTCCACCCTCTTCCCCCGCTCCCCAAAAAAATGGAAGCGAGGGGAGAGGGGGGAAACGGTGCCGGGGAGCATGGCGAGTCGCCCAGAGGCCGCCGCGCCGCACCGCTGCCGCCCCCTCCCAGCCCACCGCAGTTGCTCCTCCGAGATGGGCCCAGGCTGAGCCCATCTCGGAGGAGCAGCCAAGAGACGGCAGCAGGGGAGGGCGAGGCAGGCCAGGAGCATGGCGAGCCGCGAATTCGGGCCCTTCTAGGACCCGGACTTGCGGCTCGCCACGCCCCCGGCCCGCCTCCACCCACCCACCCCCCGCTTCCACCCCAGAGGCGGAGCAGGTGAGGCCGCCGCGCCGCTGCCGCCTCTTCTCCGCTCGCCATGGCTGCTCCTTTGAGATGGGCTCAGACTGAGCCCATCTCGGAGGAGCAGCACGGCGAGCGGAGAAGAGGCGGCAGCTGCGGGGCGGCTCGCCATGCTCCCCGGCGCCATTTCCCCCCCCTCCCCCTAGCTCCACCCCCAAAGTCTCCTGGCTCCACCCCCAAAGTCCCCAGATATTTCTGGGGTTCAACTTGGCAACCCTAAGGAGGAGGAGGAAGAGAAGGAGAAGAAGAAGAAATTGGATTTATATCCTGCCCTTCACTCTGAATCTCAGAGCGGTCACAATCTCCTACATCTTCTCCCCCCACAACAGACACCCTGTGAGGAAGGTGGGGCTGAGAGAGCTCTTATGGCAGCTGCCATTTCAAGGACATCTCTGCAAGAGCTATTGCTGACCGAAGGCCCTTCCTGCATCTACAAGTGGAGGAGTGGGGAATCAAACCCAGTTGTCTCAGATAAGAATCTGAACATTTAACCACTACATCAAATTAATAGAAATAAAGTGCATGATTGTGTCATCCCGAAATCATTGCACCCCCTCCCCCTGGTCCATGGAAAAATTGTCTTCCACAAAACCGATACCTGGTGCCAAGAAGGTTGGAGACCGCTGCCTTAAGGAGTCTCAAAGTGGCTTACAATTACCTCCCCTTCCTCTCCCCACAACAGGCATCTTGTGAGAAGATGGGGTTGAGAGAGTTTGTAATGTACTGAGTGACGAGACGGGTTGAAGGCAACGTGCTTTATTAGGTGGTACATTACAAGAGAGAGAGCACGCGGGCCGGGTCCCGTTTATATATTCCCCAGAACTGCCCCCCAGTCTGACCAGTCCAATCCTGGCCATTTAAGCTTCCCGCCACAGATCTTGGTGGGTGGGGTGTCTAGCGAGCTACATCCGGGAACCAGTGGGTTTCCCCTTGGTTGCCTCTGTAGCGATCGCCATGCAGTGCATTGCTTTCATCTCAAGACATAATACTCCTCCGCCCCTAGTTCAGGACATAGTCTTGCAAGTATACTGGGGCCTTGCGTTCCCTGGTCGACCTCCTCGAAGTAGGAGCGGCCACCGGTTCTGACGGGGCCACGGCTGCCGCGGCGGACGAGGCGGCGGTTTCCCCACGTGGGGGTACCGCCGGCATAGGGCGGTCCGCCACCTGTTGGTCTTCCAGTGCCCCTGCTCCTGGGGGGTTGCCCCCGCCATGGTGCTGCTCTTCCACCCGTGCTGTTGGAGCGGTCAGCATGGGCGGGGTATCTCTCGGTGTGCGTGTGGCTGTTGGTTCATCCCTGTTCCTGACTACAGCCAGCTCTTCCGGCAAGGTGCGGCGGCGCATCTGATCTATATGCCTCTGCAGGATTTGACCCCCCTCCGTTGAGATGTCGTAGTGGCGGGACCCGGTCACTCACAGCACCCGGCCCGCTACCCACTCGGGGCTGTGCGCATAGTTCCTTGCATACACCGGATCCCCCGGGAAGAACCCCCTAGCGGCCTCCCTGATCTCGGGGGAGCTGCGGAGGTCAGTGGCCCGGTCTGGATGCAGCCGGTCTAACCTTGTGATCAGCTTCCTCCCCATTAACAACTCGGCTGGGCTCACCCTGGTGACTGGGTTGGGGGTGATTCTATTGTCAAATAAGAATACCGGACGCAAAATATCCTTCCTTTATATTTCTGTCTACTCCTATTGGGGGCTATTGGGGGCGAGCGATCCCAGAGACATACACTAAATTGTGGGGTGCCTCAGGGAGCAGTTCTCTCCCCAATGCTGTTTAACATTTATATGCGCCCCCTTGCCCAGATTGTCCGGAGGTTTGGGCTGGGTTGCCATCAATATGCGGATGACACCCAGCTCTATCTACTAATGGACGGCCAGCCCGGCTCCGCCCCGGGGAACCTGGATCGGGCCTTACAGGCTGTAGCAACGTGGCTCAGATTGAGCGGGCTGAAGTTGAATCCGGCGAAGACAGAGGTCCTTTGCGTGGGTCGCGGCACTCTAGGAGGGGAGATAGCTCTCCCAACCTTCGATGGCGCACCATTGAAACCAGCGCGCCAGGTAAAGAGTTTGGGTGTTTTACTGGAGCCTTCATTATCAATGGAGGCCCAGATAGCAGCCACAGCCAAGTCAGCATTCTTCCATCTGAAGCGGGCAAGGCAGTTGGCCCCCTTCCTGGAGCGTCGCGACCTCGCAACAGTGATCCATGCAACGGTCACCTCAAGATTGGACTACTGTAATGCCCTCTACTTGGGGCTACCTTTGTGCTGGACCCGGAAGCTGCAGCTGGTGCAGAACGCGTCGGCCAGGCTACTGTTGGGGCTCCCGAAATGGGAGCACATACGGCCGGGGCTGCGCGGACTGCACTGGCTGCCAATTACATACCGAGTCCAGTACAAAGTGTTGGTTATTACCTTTAAAGCCTTATATGGCCGAGGACCAGCCTACCTAAGGGACCGTCTCTCCCCATATGAACCCCAGAGGGCACTGAGGTCAGTGGGAAAAAATAAAATGGTGATCCCTGGGCCGAGAGAGGTCAAGCTCCAAAAAACTAGAGCCCGGGCCTTTTCAGTTGCGGCCCCTGCGCTGTGGAATCAGCTTCCGGAGGAGGTGCGGGCCCTGCGGAGCCTTGACCAGTTCCGCAGGGCCTGCAAGACCGCCCTTTTTAAACAAGTGTATATTGACATCGACTGCTGAATTGCTGTTAATAAAGGATCCACCATCTACATTACTATTGAACCATTTAAACTGGCAGAATCAGCGTCACGGAATTAACCATTATTACTGCCAGATAAACTTAAAATCCAAGCTAACTTAAATTATGTATTAATCTATTAACTGGTTTTTATATGTTTAATTTTTAATTGTTAAATCTAAAGTTTTTATTTATTGATGTAAATGTATAGAATGTTGTTAGCCGCCCTGAGCCGCCTAGGCGGGGAGGGCGGGATATAAATAAAATTTATTATTATATTATTATTATTATATAAGAAGGCGGCCAGGCGGTGGTCCCAGTCCCCCTGCACTATGCGTCCCAGGGCCTCTTTTGTGGTGCACACCATCCGCTCCGCTTTGCCGTTGGTGGCCGGATGGAAGGGGGCGGACCGTATGTGTTGTATTAGATACCTCTGCAAGAACTCCCAGAATTCCCAGGAGGTGAATGCGGTCCCATTGTCCGAGTCAATGGTGTCGGGAATTCCGTGCGTGCAAAGGACCCTGCGCAACGCCCGGACCGGCGCCACCATTGTTGAGGTTGAAGCTACTGGGATAACCTCCAGCCATTTGGTGTAAGCGTCCACCAGAATGAAGAATGTTTTGCCCTGGAATGGCCCCGCAAAGTCAATGTGTAACCTAGACCACGGCCTCCTATGGGTTTCCCAGCGGTGGACAGGGGCACTGGGCGGTTCGGGCCTGGACTCCTGGCAAGCCTGGCACCTTTGAACCCACCCCTCGATCTCTTCGTCCATCCCCGGCCACCATACATAGCTGCGTGCTAGGGCCTTCATCCGTACAATCCCTGGATGAGTTTCATGTAGGGCCTCCAGCACTTGTTTCCGCAACGGGGTGGGGGTGGGGGAACCACCACCCTGCTTCCCCAGAGAAGACACCCCTTGTGAGTGGACAGTTCTTCCCTGCGTGTTGTGAATGCCCTGAATTCTTCGCCCTGTTTTCCCTCGGGCCATCCCCTTCCCACCCAGTCGAGAACCCGTGCAAGTATTTTGTCCCGCCCCATGGCCTTTGCTACTTCAGCGGCGTGGAGGGGTCTCTCCGGTAGCGTTTCAATGAGCATCACATGGTGGGCTGGGGCCGGGGCCAGGTCCATGGAGGGCAGCAGCAGGCGACTGAGGGCGTCCGCGTGTCCCATCGCTTTGCCCGGGCGGTAGACCAGGGCATACGTATAAGAGTTTAGGAACTGATTCCACCGCAAGACGCGCTGCGACAGAATCTGTGGCATCTGGCGGTCTGGGGCAAGGAGTCCCAGGAGCGGCTTGTGGTCAGTGGCGATCGTACAACGTCTACCGTACAGGTAGTCATTGAATTTCTGCACCCCCGCCACGATTGCTAATGCCTCCTTATCGATCTGGGCATAGTTGCGCTCTGCAGGGGTCAGGGTCCTGGAGTAATAGGCTACCGGGACCTCCCTCCCGTCCAGAAGTTGGTGACGCAGGACGGCGCCCACCCCATATGGTGCCGCATCACACTTTAAGATCACCAGCAGGGCTTCATCAAAATGGTGGAGCACACTATTGGATATGACGAGCCTCTTGACCGCTTGAAAAGCGGCTGCTTGCTTCTTTCCCCAGACCCACGAGGCGCTTTTGTCAAGGAGCCTATGGAGGGGTTCTGCTATGGCCGCTTTGTGGGGCAAAAATGAATGATAAAAATTTAATAACCCCAAGAAACCTTGTAGCTCCGCCTTGCACGTGGGGGCCAGGGTTAGGGGGCCACTATGGCCTTGGTCTTGTCAGCCGTCGGGTGGATCCCTGCAGCGTCCACCGCAAACCCCAAGAACTCCACCCTCGGCACCCCGAGGAAACACTTCTCCCACTTGACTTTCAGTCCGGCCGCCTGGAACCGGCGGAGTACCTCCCGCAGACGGTTGCTGAACTCCTCCGCGTCCAGTGCAGCAATCAAAATGTCGTCGAAAAATGGTTGCACCCCAGGGATCCCTTTGAGGAGAGAATCCATCAGGCTCTGAAAGACCCTCCAGAGCCACACTCACCCCAAATTGCAACCACCGCACCCTAAACGCTCCCCTGTGGGTCACTATGGTCTGGGCTTCTGCCATCTCGGCGTCCACTGGGAGCTGCTGGTACGCCTGGGCCAAGTCCAGCTTCCCAAAATTTTTTGACCCCGCTAGTGCTGCCAAAACGTGGCTGACTACTGGAATGGGGCATGGGTTGTCTTGTAGTGCCTTGTTTATGGTGCACTTGTAATCGGCGCATATGCGCATGTCCCCATTTGGCTTCACCGGGGCAACTATCGGGGTTTCCCATGTGGCATAGGAAACTGGCTCTAGCACTCCCTGGGCTGTGAGACAGTCCAGCTCTGCTTCAATTTTGGGCTTAAGAGCGAACGGAACCTGCCTGGCCTTTAGCCGTATTGGTCGCACGTGGGGGTCAAGGGGTAAGGATATGGGAGGGCCCTTGTAGCACCCTAGGGCCCCATCAAACACCT
Organism: Heteronotia binoei; assembly: GCF_032191835.1. Classification (NCBI taxonomy): domain Eukaryota; kingdom Metazoa; phylum Chordata; class Lepidosauria; order Squamata; family Gekkonidae; genus Heteronotia; species Heteronotia binoei. Next base: position 198,774,107 of record NC_083224.1, on the reverse strand, counting down.
CTGGGAATTCCCAGCACACGTGCTCGAACCCCTGCATCCCCAGCTGCTGCACCCCCACGATCTGAATTCCCAGCGGTCGGAACCAGGCCAGACCCAGCAGTGTGGTGAGCTGGCGTTTTACCACAAGTATATCCAGTTTCTCCCTAAAGCTCTTAAACTCCACCCTCACCGTGGCCCATCCCAGAATCTGTACGGGGTTCTTTTGGAAGTCCCATAGTATGAAACCAGCCAGTCGCAGCCTGGGCCGGCCACGTGGGCACAGTTTTCTTAGGAACTCCTCCGAAATTATGGAGATGGAGGAGCCTGAGTCCAGGTCAATCAGGCAGGGGCTGCCCTCAATCCTGATCGATACCTTGACCTTGTCGGGGGTATTGCTGGGCAAGTTCATTACCTGCAGGCTGGTCGAGGCGGTCGAGTAGTCCTTGGTCGAGTCTTGGTTGGTGGACTGGCGTCTGCAGGTGGCCTTGGCTCGGCAAGCCCGCGCGATGTGGCTCATTTTCCCGCAGTTCCTGCAGTCCACGTTGCGATAGGGGCAGTCCCGACGCTCGTGCGGGTCCCCGCAGCTGGCGCACTTGGTGGTGGTTGGTTTCTCCATCGTTCGTGGCTGCTGGGTCGCTCTCGGTCCCATCCCTGGTTGGCAGCGTAGCTGGTGTGTCTCCTCCTCCTCTGGGTGGCTGTGCGCCATCTCCTCCTGGTGGACGGCTTCTGCCCGCGGGTTGTGGAAAGCTTTAGTGGCTCTCTCGAATGCAGTGGCCTCATTGAAGGCGCCCTGGAGGATGAGCTCTTCCTTAGCAAAAAGCTTTTGCTGTAGTCTTTCATCCCTCAGTCCCCAGGCAAAACGGTCCCTCAGGGCCTCCTCTAGCTTGTTGAAGCTACAGTTTCCCGCAATTTGGCGGAGAGCAGCCAGGTATTCGGCTGCTGTCTCGCCCACCTCTTGGTCCCTCTTGTGGAAGAGGAATTGGCGGGCGATGATTGAGGGCTGGGGCAAGAAGTGCCCAGTAAGGAGTCGGACTATCTCCTCGTACGTCTTCTCAGTGATCCTCACAGGGGCTGAAAGACCCTTGGCGATCTCGAATGTGGCCTCTCCGCAGACGCTCAGGAGCACGTCTCTCTTACGGCTGTCATCCGTTATCATGTTTGCTCAAAGGTAGCAATCGACCCGCTCCGTGTAGGTCTCCCACCTCTCCGGTTCAGCGGGGTTGAATTCTTTGAGACGACCCGTCGCTCCGCCCGGGTTAGCCATGGTGGCTGCGGCAGCGGGTGCTTCCATCTCCCTAGACGGTGTGCCTTCTTCGTCTCCGGCCAACTCCGCGAAGTCCCTCTTCGGGAGTTACCTGGCTAGGATCCCACCTTCATTGGGATCAGTTAATATTTTAATGTTTTATTGCTCTATATTGTAATTTTAAGGTTTTACTTGTTATTGTATGATTGTAGAATGTTGTTAGCCGCCCTGAGCCTGCCGTGGTGGGGGAGGGCGGGATATAAATGAAATAAATAAATAAATAAATAAATAAATAATTGCCACTGTAATGTACTGAGTGACGAGACGGGTTGAAGGCAACATGCTTTATTAGGTGGTACATTACAAGAGAGAGCACGCAGGCCGGGTCCCGCTTATATACATTCCCCGAAACTGCCCCCCAGTCTGACCAGTCCAATCCTGGCCATTTAAGCTTCCCGCCACAGATCTTGGTGGGCGGGGCATCTAGCGATCTACATCCGGGGACCAGTGGGTTTCCCCTTGGTCGCCTCTGTAGCGATCGCCATGCGGTGCATTGCTTTCGTCTCAAGACATAACAGAGTTCACAGAGAACTGTGAGTGGCCCAAACCACAAGTTTCAGGTGGAGGAATGGAGAATCAAACCCAGTTCTCCAGATCAGAGTCCCCTGCTCTTAAACCCTACAGCATGCTGGTGTAGACAGAATAAAATAAAACACTGATGGCAGCTTCTGGAAAAGCAACGTAATTTTAATCTGTGTCAAACATGTGGCCCAGGGGCTGAATCAGGCCCCGGAGGGCTCCTATCAGGCCCTCGAGCAACGGGCTGTCGTCTGCTTCCTTCTCCCTCTCTCTTGCTTCCTTCTCCATCTCAACTTGCTTTGCAAGTTTTGCACAATCGCACGGGAGCCACAGAGCAAAGCCTCTGTTTTCTCCATTGGTTGAGGCTCCTCCCCCTCCTGACCCCCTGGGGAGGGAGGGAAAGAGCCAGAGCTTCCTTTGCCCAGTTCCCTGAATCCCACAGGAGAAATACAAAGAGAGCACCTTTAACCCCAAGAAGAGCTAATGTTTTAATCATGTTTTATTTTTTAAGTTTTTGTTTTGTAAAAAATATTTTGTCATGTTTGTCTGTGTCCTTTAAAAAGTTTATACCTCTGCTAAAAGTTTATACCTCTTAAATAGGTACACACATGGCCCAGCCCAAAACAGTCTGGCCCAGCCCGACAAGGTCTCATTTATTTCAGATCCGGCCTTCATAACTAATGAGTTCTCCCCCCCCCCCCCCAGATTATACAGATCTCTAATGGTGTATCAGTAGTCCTGCCTGGCTTTGTCCACTTTCTGAAAACACTAATTGGATGCCAAGTGTTGATGGGCACCACAGTACCTGTGAGTGCCAGGTTGGGAACTCCTGATGTGTGCTACCGAGAGCAATTGGAAAACAGATGACGTGAGCCAAAAGTTCTTATCACATTCACTCGGGCATTGGAGTGGAACTGCCAGAGGTGGGAACTCTATTTTTAACCATTTGTCTTTTCCCAGAAATACCCGGAAAGCCAAGAAATAAACCCACGCTTGCCGATCTGTGCTGCGTTTGCGGCGTTTGCTCCCACATGAAACTGCTGCTACTTGACACTTTCTCCAGAAAATTTCACAATTGTCTGAATTTGTGAGTAAACACGGGCTACGCTAGTCCTAAGGAAGTTGAGCACATTCCTTTGGGGTCATTAATAGGAACTGGAAATTCAGGCCTAGCGAGAATACCAAGCGCAAGGGAGGCTCCGGTTCAGGATATAAAGCCTGTGTGGATGATGGGAAAGCAGAGCGAAGGTGGGCAGCCAGTTCTTCTTTTGCCAGGTGGCATCTGGAACTCATCCTTCAAGCAGCCAGTTCTTTGCCAGGCCTGCCAGGTGTGCAGAGATAAACGCACCAGACTCACAACTTTTTGCCTGCCGTGTTTATTTTTCTTCTCAGTGCTACATTTGCACTACTTTCCAACTGCCAGTTGGCCTTCCTCCCACACTTCCACCGACTGTCAAGCAGACGGATTCAATGACGAGTCGAAGTTGCTACAAAGACTACGTTTATTGATAGACCGTTACTTTGGCTCAAGCCTTGGCTTGAGAAGAATGAAACCAATACATTGATACATAAGTTTTAAGGTACACTTCAAAGGGATTCCTACGGGGAGGGGAAGCAGGGGAGTATTCACACATAAGTCACAAAACTACATACATTCCCAGGGCGTTATCAGGCATTCAGCCTTGCATTGCCCAGATGGCGTTTCCTCCCGCAGGAGGATTCATGGGAAGGTGCTGATTGCTTTGCTCTCAGTAATTAACAGTCATAAAACAAAGAGGGGCCAGGAAAGGATAATAAACTAGCAGGTTCAGTGTGATCTTACCCAAGCCTGCTTGTGCCAGGCCAGGAACCCATCAGTTATTGATCAGAATCAGTCGAGCTTGACACCGACTTCCTAGCCACTCGCACCTGCATGCTTAAATCCCCCTCTCTCACACCTGGAGTCTTTTCTCCTTCAAGAGACCGAGGTCTGATCCAACACAGCTTCCCTTATGTTCTTATGTCTAGAGAAGTGATGCTCTGTATTCTTGGTGCTTGGGGGGGCACAGTGGGAGGGCTTCTAGCCCCACTGGTGGTAGGGTGGCCATAATTTCTGTAGGCCAGCCAGGGACACCTTGAGGGGGGAAGGAATGTGTGTGTGTGTGCGCGCGGAGCGCACGTGCCGCCGGAAACAGGAAGTGATGTCACTTCCGGTGACATCACTTCCGGTGATGTCATGCCACCGCCGGAAACCGGAAGTGACATCACTTCTTGTGACATCATTTCCCCCGCTCCACCTGCCAGAAACAGGAAGTGACATCACTTCCTGTGACATCATTTCCCCCGCGCCACCTGTCGGAAGCAGGAAGTGACATCACTTCCTGTGACATCATTTCCCCCAAATGACATCATTTCCCCCAAATGCCACTGCCGGAAACAGGAAGTGACTTCACAGCACTTCCTGTGACGTCCCCAAAAATCCCCCAAATATCACCGCGCACAGCCCGCCACAATCGCCCTGCGCACGCGCAGGGACGCTTCCTCCCTCACTCGCCGCCTTCTCCGCCCGTGCGCGCGGCCCACCGGCTCTCTGGCTGGCTAAACCGGGACCTCTAATGGTCCCGGTATAGCCAGCCCAGGAGCCGGGAATTGGGGGCCAGAACCGGGACTTTCCCGGGTGACCGGGACGGTCTGGCCACCCTACTGGTGGACCTCCTGATAGTGCCTGGTTTTTTGGTTACTGTGTGACACAGAGTGTTGGACTGGATGGGCCATTGGTCTTCTCTTATGTTCTTATGACTTCTCTTATGTTCTTAAACTTCACATGTAACCTAGATTAGAATGCAGTGCTAGCCAGTATAGTGTTCTCTTTTGAACAGGAATGCACAGGAACACAGTTCCGGCTGGCTTGGCCTCAGGGGGTGTGGCCTAATACGCAAATGAGCTCCTGCTGGGCTTTTTTTGTAGAACACTTTATAGGGTTCCCAAGTCTCCCGCTGCCTCTGGCAGGGGACTTTTTTCATGCATGCATTGCAATGTGATGACGTCTCCCAGAGGTGACATCATCATGCCGGTGGCGTCGCTCACCGGCCACTCTAGGCATTTCTGGGAAAACTCTATGGTTTTTCCGGACACTCCAGTGATTTGGGAGGGGAAAACTCTATGGTACCTATTGAGCCAGCGGGTTGGGAACCTCCAGGGCAGGAGAATCCCCGCCCGGCCCTGGGGCTTAGCAGCCCTGACACTTTACCATTACCAGTAAGTCTGTAGGATTGTTCCAGGGGAAGAGTGAAAACTGGTGTTCTTTATTCTGAGATATATTCTTTACTGTGAGATATATAATAGGAAAGGAAAAGAAAAGGAAAGTCCCCTGTGCAAGCACAAGTCGTTTCCAACTCTGGGGTGATGTTGCATCACGACGTTTACATTGCAGACTTTTTTACGGGGTGGTTTGCCATTGCCCTCCCCAGTCTTTTACACTTTCCCCCCAGCAAGCTGGGGACTCATTTTACCAACCTCGGAAAGATGGAAGGCTGAGTCAACCTTGGGCCGGCTACCTGAATCCAGCTTCCACCAGAATCGAACCCAGGTCGTGAGCAGAGAGTTCAGATCACAGTACTGCAGTACTGCTGCTTTACCACTGGGTTTTCTTTAAATTTTAATGTTTTCTTTAAATCTTGGAATATTAAGATCAATAAATACGATCAATAAATTAATAAGTTTTCTTTAAATTTTGGTATATTAAGATCAATAAATACGAATAGTAAATAGAAATGATGAAATATTTAACATAGAATATGTACCAGTGATGAAATTAATACTATAGTTGTGAAATGGATTAGTTATGAAATATGATATTCAAAATGTTTGAAATATCTTAAAAAATATAATGAAGGGGAGCTGGGGAGAAATATTTTCTGATTAGGGTTTGTAGAATCTTTCGGGCTCAAGTGCCGTGTTCTACTGGAGAAAGTTTTTCTTCCAGACGTTTTGTTCTCAGCGCCGGCCTCTCCGCCGCCTCCCCGGCCTCCGCCTGCAGTGGAGGCCCGCGCGCGGGGCCCGGCGGAGGCCGGGGAGGCGGCAGAGAGGCCGGCGCTGGTCGCTGGAGGCTCTCCAGCGACCAGCGCCGGCCTCTCCTCCGCCTCCCTGGCCTCCGCCTGCAGTGGAGGCCCGCGCGCGGGGCCCGGCGGAGGCCGGGGAGGCGGCAGAGAGGCTGGCGCTGGTCGCTGCAGGCCCTCCAGCGACCAGCGCCGGCCTCTCCGCCGCTTCCCCAGCCTCCGCCTGCAGTGGAGGCCCGCGCGTGGGGCCCGGGGGCGGTGGCGGAGGCCGGGGAGGCGGCGGAGAGGCCGGCGCTGGTCGCTGGAGGGCCTCCAGCGACCAGCGCCGGCCTCTCCGCCGCCTCCCCGGCCTCCGCCACCGCCGCCGGGCCCCGCGCGCGCGGGCGGGGAATGCGGCGAGGGAGGGAGGGAGCGTCCCCGCGCATGCGCACAGCCCGCCACAATCGCCCTGCGCATGCGCAGGGACGCTCCCTCCCTCACTCGCCGCCTTCCCCGCCCGCGCGACCCTCCGGCTCTCTGGCTGGCTAAACCGGGACCTCTAATGGTCCCGGTATAGCCAGCCCAGGAGTCGGGAATTGGGGGCCAGAACCGGGACTTTCCCAGGTGACCGGGACGGTCTGGCCACCCTACTGGTGGACCTCCTGATAGTGCCTGGTTTTTTGGTTACTGTGTGACACAGAGTGTTGGACTGGATGGGCCATTGGTCTTCTCTTATGTTCTTATGACTTCTCTTATGTTCTTAAACTTCACATGTAACCTAGATCAGAATGCAGTGCTAGCCAGTATAGTGTTCTCTTTTGAACAGGAATGCACAGGAACACAGTTCCGGCTGGCTTGGCCTCAGGGGGTGTGGCCTAATACGCAAATGAGCTCCTGCTGGGCTTTTTTTGTAGAACACTTTATAGGGTTCCCAAGTCTCCCGCTGCCTCTGGCAGGGGACTTTTTTCATGCATGCATTGCAATGTGATGACGTCTCCCAGAGGTGACATCATCATGCCGGTGGCGTCGCTCACTGGCCACTCTAGGCATTTCTGGGAAAACTCTATGGTTTTTCCGGACACTCCAGTGATTTGGGAGGGGAAAACTTTATGGTACCTATTGAGCCAGCGGGTTGGGAACCTCCAGGGTAGGAGAATCCCCGCCCGGCCCTGGGGCTTAGCAGCCCTGACACTTTACCATTACCAGTAAGTCTGTAGGATTGTTCCAGGGGAATAGTGAAAACTGGTGTTCTTTATTCTGAGATATAATCTTTACTGTGAGATATATAATAGGAAAGGAAAAGGAAAGGAAAGTCCCCTGTGCAAGCACAAGTCGTTTCCAACTCTGGGGTGACGTTGCATCATGACGTTTACATTGCAGACTTTTTTACGGGGTGGTTTGCCATTGCCCTCCCCAGTCTTTTACACTTTCCCCCCAGCAAGCTGGGGACTCATTTTACCAACCTCGGAAAGATGGAAGGCTGAGTCAACCTTGGGCCGGCTACCTGAATCCAGCTTCCACCAGAATCGAACCCAGGTCGTGAGCAGAGAGTTCAGACCACAGTACTGCAGTACTGCTGCTTTACCACTGGGTTTTCTTTAAATTTTAATGTTTTCTTTAAATCTTGGAATATTAAGATCAATAAATACGATCAATAAATTAATAAGTTTTCTTTAAATTTTGGTATATTAAGATCAATAAATACGAATAGTAAATAGAAATGATGAAATATTTAACATAGAATATGTACCAGTGATGAAATTAATACTATAGTTGTGAAATGGATTAGTTATGAAATATGATATTCAAAATGTTTGAAATATCTTAAAAATTATAATGAAGGGGAGCTGGGGAGAAATATTTTCTGATTAGGGTTTGAAGAATCTTTCGGGCTCAAGTGCCGTGTTCTACTGGAGAAAGTTTTCCTTCCAGACGTTTCGTTCTCAGCTGCGGAGAACATCCTCAGTGGCGTTGCAGCCAGAGCAGGCGCTCTGACCTTCTTGGCTGCTGAGAACGAAACGTCTGGAAGAAAAACTTTCTCCAGTAGAACACGGCACTTGAGCCCGAAAGATTCTTCAAACCCTAATGAAGATGCCAGCCGTGAAAACCTGAAATCTTTGAAAATATTTTCTGCTTTATAGATTCCAGATGTACCCTTCTGTATTCCTTATGTATTATCATATAACCCTTCTTTTCTTTTGTATCCCTTATATATCATTATCTCGTTTTCTAAAATAAAAAAGACCCACAAAGTTTTATTCAAGTATAAGCTTTTGTGTGCACGCACACTATCTGAGGAAGTGTGCTTGAACATGAAAGCTTATACCTTGAGTAAAACTTAGTTGGTCTTAAAGGTGCCCCTCGACTATAGCTTTGTTCTTCAAATATAATGGTCACTCTGAAAGAGCCACACCTGAGCAGCAAGGAAAGGTATGCATGTGCACCAGGAAACAACTGGTGTAATTGCAAAGCTTGTCTCAACATCTCATCTCCAAGGATCCATCTGGCATCAAAACGGCTTAGACTAGGCTTGCCAAATCCAATTCAAGAAATATTTGGAGACTTTGGAGGAGGAGCCAGGAGACTTTGGGGGTGGAGCCAGGAGCAAGGGTGTGGCAAGCACAATTGAACTCCAAAGGGAGTTCTGGCCATCACGTTTAAAGGGACTGCAGACCTATTAAATGCCTTCCCTCCATTTGGAAATAATGAAGGATAGGGGCACCTTCTTTGGGGGCTCATAGAATTGAACCCCCTGGTCCAATCCTTTTGAAACTTGGAGGGTGTTTTGAGGAGAAGCATTGGATGCTATGCTGAAACTTTGGTGCTTCTACCTCAAGAAACAGCCTTCCACTAAAGCCCCAGATACCTGCAGATCAATTCTCTATTATATCCTATGGGAATCAGTCTCCATAGGGAATAATTGAGTGCCCAGCTGACATTTTCCTCCACCCCCTGCTTTCTGGTGACCATGAAATGGGGGAAGGGCCTGCAAACTGGAGGATCCCCTGCCCCCACCTGGGGATTGGTAACGCAAATTGCAAAGCTTGTCTCAATATCTCGTTTCCAAGGATCCATCTGACATCAAAAAAGGCATAGACTGGCCTAACTTTGCCCAGAGTATGTGCCATGGACCTGGTCGTATCTGTTTGTCAAGCATGGTAAAAGCTCAATGGTAATATATGGTTTTAGGATCCTCCATAAAGCTGGTCTGTGAAACATCATGGAGAGTTCGTGTAGTTTGGCTCTGTTATTCTCCCCCCCCCCCCCTTCTTGCTTTATTGCTTTGGGCAGTAGAATGGTGAGAAACGAAACTAGCAGCGAGAGGAGAAGAATGAACACTTTCCCATACATTCCTGCATGGGAGTGTAGGCCATCTGGGAAAGCAAGGACAAGACACTGATAACATTGTGGGAACGTAGACATTTATGATAGTTTATGTGTTGGCTGGCATTCCTTACCCCCTCCTTTGAGGATCCTTTGAAGTATGTCTTAAAAGAATTGTATCAATGTGTTTTGAGTATCACTCTCAAGGTCCCAAACCAAGAGAGCATCTCGATTTAGCAATAAACGCAGTTTTGTATCTACTTGACTCGTTCTTTTGAAAATCGCATGCTTGACACTGTTTAGCAAAAACTTCCTATCTTGTAGGCCTCATCATCAGATGCCATCAGGAACCCTATCATTTGAAGAGGCTATCGGGATCTTTGGTTGATATAGCCCAGTCATAGAACTGTGTCATAGAACCGTGATTCTGAGTTGCCAGCCTCCAGGTGGGGCCTGGAGATCTCCCACTTTGACAACTGCTTTCCAGCTGGCAGAGATCAGCTCTCCTGGAGAAAATGGCTGCTTTGGAGGGTGGACTTGATGGCCTTGTACCATGCTAGGGCTGCCAAGTTCCCAGGCCAGGCATTGCGTTGGCAGGGGGATCCACCCCTGCCGTCGCCGGTGCAATGATGTCACTCAGAAGTGTTGTCATTGCGCCAGCGACGTTGTGCGCCAGCCGCTCTAGGAGTGTCTGGGAAAACTCTATGGTTTTCCCAGACATTCTAGCAATTTCCCTCCCAAATTGCTAGATCGTCTGGGAAAACCATAGAGTTTTCCCAGACGCTCATAGACTGGCCGGCATGCGACATCGCCAGCGCAATGACATCACTTCCGAGTGATATCATTGCATTGTGCATGTTTCACGTGAGCAAAAACAGTCCCCCGCTGGAGGCTGCAGGGGACTTGGCAACCCTATACCATGCTGAGGCCTTTCCCCTCCCCAAACCCTGCCCTCTCCTGTCTCCCCCCCAAAAATCTCCAGGTATTTTCCAACACAGACCTGGCAACCGAAGCCGCATTCAGTCATTAATTAACAATCTGGAACCAGTGCTCAATGTTCTATGTTGGGGTGAAGAACCTTTTTTCTGCCAAGGGCCATATGGATATTTATAACATCATTCGCCGGCCGTACAAAATTATCAACTATCAAGAAGGGGGGGGGGGAGAATAACAGAGAATGATTCAGGCCAGCAAAATTAATGCAAATAATTGTTTTTGTATTTGAAGTCATGTGGGGAGAGCCTAATCTGGCACACGCACGCACACACACAAGGCCCGCCACCCTAGGCAAATGCATAGGTCCAGGGCTTTTTTGTAGAAAAAGCCCAGCAGGAACTCAGTAGCATATTAGACCACATCCCTTAATATTAGCATATTAAGTCACACCATCTGGGATAATCAAGTGCAGACTGAACTGTGGCAGTAACTTTTCCAGACCCTGCAGCAATTCTGGCCAGCCAGCTGGGACCCAGGGAGGCTGCGGCACAGTACATCTGGGCCCTGTGATCCCTGCCTGGCCCCGGGGAGGCTGCTGCACAGTGCAGCTGGGCCCCACGATCCTCGCTGGCCAGCCAGGCCCAGGGGAGGCTGCCACATGGCTCGGTCCAGCAATCCCCGAGGGCCACACCAAGTGACCTTGAGAGCTGTATGCGGCCCTTGGGACAGAGGTTCCCCACCCCTGTTCTGTATGATGCAAAATTCTGGACAATTACTTGAAAGGCACCGCTTTGGCCACTAAGGAGAACCATCAGCGCCTTATTAAATTGACTACTGTATTTTTTGAACTGAGCCGCGGTTCCAGAATAATTGAGTATCTAGTCGGACGAAGGATGAACCGAAACACGCCTATTTTTTACTGGAAACACGTCACTCTTCTAATTACCTCTTCATTCTGGAAGGAACACCAGCACCTTCTTCACATTGATCATTACAGAAGTGAATTCAGTTCATTTAGTGTAGGCGGACTCTACTGAATAATTAGTATCGTTCTTTTCAACTATATTGTATGACTTTAATGACATTGTCAATTATATGCTGTAACTTTTTGTGACATGTGAGAATAATTATAATTCATATTGATAATCAATTCTTTTTGGTCACTCAGTGAAGTGTATATAGTAATAACACAATGGAAATGTGGTTTTCTCTAGGCTTTCAGCCTCCAGGTGGAACCTAGAAATCTCCCAGTATTATATAACTGACCTCCAGGCATGCTCTAAAGTAAATCATGCATTATCCACATTGATAAATCATGCACGTCCCTGTGCAAAGTGGCAAGTGGTTCATTCCAGACCTTCACAACCATTAGAATCACAGAGTGGAAAGGGACCCTCCTAGGTATCTAGTTCAACCCCTTGCACAATGCAGGAAACTCACAATGACCTCCCCGCTCATACACCCTCAGTGACCCCTGGTCCATGCCCAGAAGATAGGCAATGAAAGAAACAAATACTGTGATGTACTGGCTAACAACGTTTAATAAAACCATTTTAAAACCTTTTCAAATATCTTTTTATACTTCACTAGAAATATCCATTCACATGACAATATTATCCACAGAGGTCCATTCTCACTTTCCAATGTTACAAGAAAGTCCTATGAGCACCCGGATATAGCCTCCTTTCATCAATGGACTTCCTCAGGTGTATTTCTTCCAGGGTTACCAGCCTCTTGTAACAACCCAATGTTAATGCTCTTCTGCAACATCTTCTGTCTCAAGTTTTTTCATCCACTCAATGACACTTGGGTGCATATATTTATATTAGGGGCTTAAGCCAGTCCAAAATTACTCATTTAACCAGAAGCACAAGCCTTCTGGAGTTTGCTGGCCAAGAGCTCTGTGCAATATTTTTTTATTAGAAGCAAACTGTTCTGACAGATGGCCAATTGCTCTTATACTGCCTATTATTATTATTATTATTATTATTTATTTATCTATTCTTAATTTCGAGCAAGCCATTCTTTGGACAGCAAATTAGCTCAAAGCCACCTAAGTGTATCTTAAGCAGGCCTGTCCTGTTCCTCTTCTATAACTGAATGCAAAAACCTCTTCAAGTCTACTAGCAAATGCCCAGAAGCTGGCAAAAAATATCCCCTCCGGGATCTCTGGCCAAACTGGCCTGGAGAAAAATTGCTTCCTGACCCCAAGGTGGCAATTGGCATTTCCCTGGGCGTGTCAGAAAGGGCCACGCGAACTGAGCCCTGATGCAGACTTTCCTGCCCTCCCTCTCATGATCTGCCCAAGTGCAGAGAATCAGCACTGTTGTCAGATGGCCATTCAGCCAGTTTGGTGAGCCAGTTTGGAGAGCCAGTTTGGTGTAGTGGTTAAGTGTGCGGACTCTTATCTGGGAGAACCGGGTTTGATTCCCCACTCCTCCCCTTGCACCTGCTGGAATGGCCTTGGGTCAGCCATAGCCCTGGCAGAGGTTGTCCTTGAAAGGGCAGCTGCTGTGAGAGCCCTCTCCAGCCCCACCCACCTCACAGGGTGTCTGTTGTGGGGGAGGAAGGTAAAGGAGATTGTGAGCCGCTCTGAGACTCTTCGGAGTGGAGGGTGGGATATAAATCCAATATCTTCTTCTTCTTCTTCTTCTTTAAAAACCTCCAAAGAAGGGAGTCCACCACCTCCCGAGGAAGCCTGTTCCACTGAGGAATCGCTCTAACGGTCAGGAAGTTCTTCCTAACTTTTAGACAAAAACTCTTTTGATTTAATTTCAACCCGTTGGCTCTGGTCCAGCCATCTGGGGCAACAAAAAAAGAACTCCACACTCTCCTCTATACAACAGCCCTTCAAGCACTTGAAGATGGTGATGACAGCACCTCTCCCCTCCGGTCAGGGACAGAGCTTGTGCTCCCCGAAGGAAAATCCTTTGTCAGTTTCAACCCTACCTGTTTTGGAGGCAGGGGGGAGGAATGAATGGCCTGGACAGAAGAGGCCAGAGAGCTTCAATTAGAAACAAACTTCCCCGACAGTTCCATGGGCCAAAGGAGGCACCCACGTATCCTGAAGTGGGTTAGCTGCTGTCGGGTCCCTGGACTTTGGGCGGGGGTACTGCCATCAGCCCGTGAACCCATTCTGCTTTGCCGCTAGGCTTCCCAACCCCCCCGCCCTGCTGGGGGACCCCCGAATTTGCAGCCTTCTCCCCCGCTCTCCAAAAATCTGGAAGCAGGGGGAGGGGGGAACAGCGAGTCCGAGTCCTTCTCCGAGCCCATCTCGGTGCAGCGGACAAGAGGCAGTAGCACAGCAGCGTCGCTCGCTCCGCCTCTGAGGTAAAATGAGAGAAGGGGAGGGTGGAGGCAGGGGGAAAAGTGAGCCACAGAATGGGACGAGCGCGAGCAGCTGTCCGCTCAACTGACATTGCAAGTGGGGAAAGGGAGGCTGGGTCTGTCCTCCTCACCATCGCATTTGACCCAGCAGGAGCACTTTTAAGATCAACAAAGTTTTTTTTCTCTCCTCATCTGTGAGTGAGCGAGCGAGTGCGTTTTGGAGGTGAAGGGGAGCTATAAATGCCATCCTTTCTCACTCTCCTCGCGATTGTTTTCCCCAGCAGCACTGCACCTTTAAGATCAAGGAGGCTTCCCCCCCTCCTTGAGTTTTTCTGTGTATTGGGGGTGAAGACTCTGCCTGCTTCCCCGCCCCCTTTCCTCAGTATCATGTTTGACCCAGCAGCACTTTACCATCAACAAACGTCCCCCCCTTCCTGTGTGTGTGTGTGTTTCTGTGAGAGAAAGAGACTGAGGGTTTGTTGCAGGTTGGGAAGGGAGGCTGGGTCTGTCCTCCTCAGCATCGCATTTGGAGAGTGGTGAGTGGGGAGAGACACAGTAAATCAGTATTGCTAACTATTTGGAAACCAAAGAAGGGAACTACCTGGGGATCCTAAACTTAAAAGGGTAAAGGGTAAAGTCTAACCTAGACTAGGGTCTGGGAGACCTGGATTTGAATCCCCTCTCTGCCAAGGAAACTTGCTGGGTAACATTGGAATTCTCTCAACCTCTGATGGAAGCAGCTTTGGGTTCCCATGGAAGGTAGGATATAAATTAAGATTGCCAACCTCCAGGTGGTGGCTGGAGACCTGCTACTCAGCAAATGTTTGAGTAGCAGAAAGCAATGTAAAGAGATAAATTTAAATTTGGAAGGAGGAAATGACATCACAGGAAGGGAAGGCGTTTGGGTGCAGTGTGCTGAAAGTGACACCATCGAAAGAAGTGGAGCGTGGAAGTGACATCACTTGATCTTTGACCTGGAAGTGACATCACAGGATATGAAATCACAAAGGAGACATCATATCCTGCTCCTGGTTCCACCCCCAAAGTCCCCAGATATTTGCTGAGTTGGACTTGGCAACCCTATTTGCCGCTGTGCCCTTCTCAGGGCTGGATTAACAATTAGGCCAAGAAGGCACTGGTCTATGGGCCCCTGCATCTTTAGGGACCCCGGACCAGCTTCCCCCCGCCCCATTTCCCCCCCTGCTCACAGCTCTCCCAGCCTGCTCATGCAGCCAGCAACTGAGCCGTTCTTTGGCTGACTTGCCTGGTGTGGCTGCTAGGGTTGCCAATCCCCAGGTGGGGGCAGGGATCCCCCGGTTTGGAGGCCCTCCCCCCGCTTCAGGGTCATCAGAAAGCAGGGGGCGGGGAGGGAGGGAAATGTCTGCTGGGAACTCCGTTATTCCCTATGGAGACTTATTCCCATAGAAAATAATGGAGAACTGATCCACGGGTATCTGGGGTTCTGCGGGGGGGGGCTGTTTTTTTGAGGTAGAGGCACTGAATTTTCAGTATAGCATCCAGCACCTCACCCCAAAATACCCACCAATTTTCAAAAAGATTGGACCAGGGGGTCCAATTCTATGAGCCCCAAAAGAAGGTGCCTGTATCCTTCATTATTTCCTATGGAAGGAAGGAATTGAAAAGGTGTGCCGTCCCTTTAAATGTGATGGCCAGAACTCCCTTTGGAGTTCAATTCTGCTTGTCACAGCCTTGATCTTGGCTCCACGCCCAATGTCTCCTGGCTCCACCCCCAAAGTCCCCAGATATTTCGTGAATTGGACTTGGCAACCCTAGTGGCTGCTGCTGGCGCCGTTGCCAAGTTTGCCCCTCTCTGCCTCTCCCCTGCAGCTTGGTAAAAGAGGCTTTTAAGAAACTTGGAACCAGGGCCCCCAAAACTTGGAACCAGCCCTGCCTTCTAGGCGAGACAAGAAGCACTAGTCCAGTTGCCCCTGTAAATGCTTTCAGGGCTGGATTACAATTAAGCCAAGTAAGCACTGGCCTATGGGCCCCCACACTTTTAGGGGCCCCGGGCTGACTCTCCCCCTCAGTTTCCCCCCTGCTTGCAGCCCTCCCAGCCTGCACGAGCAGCCAGCAACTGAGCCACTCTTTGCCCGACTTGCCTGGTGCAGCTGCTGCTGGCGTTGTTGCCAAGTTTGCCTCTCTCTGCCTCTCCCCCCCCCCCCAGTTTTGTCAAAGGGGCTTTGGAGAAGGGGCCTGCAGGCTGCAGCGGGGGCCATGGGTGGTGGGGCAGGTGCTCTGACTCTGAGATAATTTGTGAGGGGCCCTTGAAATTTCAACTGCCTAGGAGCCTCCACAGGGTTTAATCCGGCACTGAATGCTTTGGAAGAAAAAGCCCACCAAGAACTAATTCACATATTAGGACACACACCCCTGACATCACCATTGTTTCACAAAGGAATTTGTTGTAGGAAAAGCCCAGCAGAGACTCATTTGCATATTAGGCCACATCCCCTGACACCAAGACAGCCGGAACTGCGTTCCCGTGCATTCCTGCTCAAAAAAAAAGGCCCTGGTAAACCAACTGATAAAACAAAGCCAAACAAGATGCCCAAGAGCCAAACCAGGAATGTCATAGTTTGGGATTAGAACCCTACAATTTCTCTGGCATCAAGGAATGAGCTGATCATATGACCCGCATGGCTGGAGGGGAAGCAGCACTGGTTCCAAAAGAAAGAAGTGGAGGTTTTGCTGAATTTGCTTCCATGAGAGTCAATAAAGACAGACAGTGGTGGTGTAGTGGTTAGAGCAGCTGGCTTGAACAGGGTTCAGATCCCCCTCTGCCTCTTTGGGTGACCCAGTGCCAATCTGCCTGGTTCAGTTTAGCCTACCTCACAGGATTCTTTTAGGATACACTGGCTTTAATCTAAGGCACAGTGATCAAAACTCTTGTGAGGCACAACTACGAAAAGTCCTCCCCATCTGTAGAACCTTGAACCGTGCACGGAGAATTTGCAGCAAACAAGCAAATACGGACCTTCTGGATACCCTGAAAGCAGAAGCCAACACACACCTCCAAAAACTCAGAGGAACTGGAACTCAGAAGGGATTTGAATCCACGTCCCAGACAAATTCACAAGTCATTAACCGACTGCCGTTCGTGTGTAGCCACAAGCTAATTACAATCCACTGAGGGAGACGAGGCCTTACCTGTCTGAACGCATTTTAATATGAAGAGTAAGAGCTGGCCTCTCAGGCAGTGTCTGGTCCAGTCCATCCACCCTGCCTAAAACGAGACCCTCTTCATAAACACGAATGCTGAGATGAAACGGCGGTGGCATTTGGCTCAGTGGCTCTCTTCAGTTTCACTTCAGCGCTCCACAACAGGTTGATGGTGAGTATCGGTCAAAAAAATCTGCTCAGCCCTACCTTTCGAGACAAAAGGGTATCAGATTTATTTCCTGGCCCAAAACTAACCCCATATAATAGCATTCCTTTCACGTCCAGTTGAATTGCTAAATCGATTGCCATTTCATTTCCCGCTGTATTCTCCAGTGCCCATACTTGGGACCGATGAAGAAGAGAACATGGGAGACTCGACAAGAGAAGAAGAAGACATTGGACTTATATTCCGGCCTCCGCTCAGAGTCTCAGAGCACCTCACAATCTCCTTTATCTTCCTCCCCCACCTCCTGTGAGGTGGGTGGGGCTGAGAGGACTCTCACAGCAGCTGCCCTTTCAAGGACAACCTCTGCCAGAGCTATGGCTGACCCAAGGTGCAAGTGAAGGAGTGGGGAATCAAACCCGGTTCTCCCAGATAAGAGTCCACACATTTAACCACTACACCAAACTGGCTCTCAGAAGAAGAAGAAGATGATGATGATGATGATGATGATGATGATGATATTCGATTTATATCCCGCCCTATACTCTGAATCTCAGAGTCTCAGAGTGGTCACAATCCCCTTTTCCTTCCCCCCCACACACAACAGACACCCTGTGAGGCAGGTGGGGCTGAGAGAGCTCTCCCAGAAGCTGCCCTTTCAAGAACAACTCCTGTGAGAGCTATGGCTGACCCAAGGACATTCCAGCAGCTGTAAGTGGAGGACTGGGGAATCAAACCCGGTTCTCCCAGATAAGAGTCAGCACACTTAACCACTACACCAAACTGGCTCTCAGCTTTTTAAGAGCTACTTTAAAAAGCCTCCATGTTCAGAGGCAAGATAGCTGATATTATTATCACATGCTAGGGACAGATGGTGTTGTCATGTCTCTCCTGGCCACTGGGGGGAAATAGGGAGGTAGAGATGCCATATCCAGGTCAGGAAATCCCTGGATATTTGGGGTTAGAGCCTGGGGAGGACAGTGACCTCATGGAGGCATGCCCTATACTCCGCCCTCTAAAGCAGGGGTGTCGAACTCATTTGTTATGAGGGCCAGATCTGGTATATATGAGACCTTGCTGGGCCAGGCTATTTCAGGTTGGGCCATGTGTGTACCTATTTAAAATTAGATAACAGAGATATAAACTTTATAAAGCATACAAACAAACACAATTATCAAAGATTTCAGGTTTTCACGGCTGGTAACATCATTAGGGATTGTAGAAATAGCAGCTCTCCAGCAGCCCTGGCCTCACTCAATGCACAGCAGCCAAGAAGGTCAGAGCGCCTGCTCCGGCTGCAACGCCACTGAGGATGTTCTCCGCAGCCGAGAACGAAACGTCTGGAAGAAAAACTTTCTCCAGTAGAATACGGCACTTGAGCCCGAAAGATTCTACAAACACAATTAAATGGTTTTTTTCTTAAAAAAACAATAACCTTAAAACATACTTAAAATAGCACTCATTGGTCTTAAAGATGCTTTCTTTGGCTCTCTCCCATGAGATCTAGGGAACTGGGCAAAGGAAGCTCTGGCTCTTTCCTTTCTTCACCAGAGAGGGGAGGAGCCTCAACCAATAGAAGGAAGAGACGCCTGGCTCAGTAGCTCTGCTGTGCCATTGAGAGAGCCTGGAAAAACAAGTTCTGCCTTCCCCCTTCCTCCCCAAGGGAGGAGCCTCAGCCAATTCAGAAAACAGAGTTTTTGCTCTGTAGCTCCTGTGCAATTGAGAAAGCCTGGCAAAGCCAGCTGTTATGCAGAAGGAAGCAAGAAAGAGGTAGAAGGAAGCAGATGACAGCCAGTTGCTCGAGGGCCTGATAGGAGTTCTCCAGGAGCCTGCTTTGGCCCCCGGGCCACATGTTTGAGACCTCTGTTGTCTACAGGGGAACAGATCTCTGTCCTCTAGAGATGAGGTGTAATTCCAGGGGATCCCCAAGTCGCCCCTGAAGATTGGCATCTCATGCACAGAAGAGGAGGGAGCAGTTGCCCTGTTTGCTTTCTTTTCTGACTGTATATCTGCCTATTTAACAGTACTCAAACACCATCTAATGAATGAAACAAATAAATAAATACATTTGGCATACAAAGCTTTTCTACAACGAAAAACAAAAGGGGAAATTTCCCCTTGCACTAATGTTTGCAAACCAGACCCTTGTTGTTTATTGACAAACTTAGTTCATTCAGAAGAGCCCATGGCACAGAGTGGTAAGGTGCAGTCCTGCAGTCCAAGCTCTGCTCACGACCTGAGTTCGATCCCGGTGGAAGTTGGGTTCAGGTAGCCGGCTCAAGGTTGACTCAGCCCTCCATCCTTCCGAGGTCAGTCAAATGAGTACCCAGCTTGCTGGGGGGGAAGTGTAGATGACTGGGGAAGGCAATGGCAAACCACCCTGTAAAAAGTCTGCCGTGAAAACGTCATGATGCGACGTCACTCCAGAGTCGGAAAGGACTGGTGCTTGCACAGGGGGACTCCCTTTATCTTTAGTTCATTCAGACCTTGCCTTTCTTGCCAGAGTAGCTTATGTTGTTCTTTCCCCCTCTGTTTTATCCTCAGAACAACCCTGTGAGACTCATTCTCCACTTCCATTCAGCTTTGTCTCTTATCTTGTTGCAATTACCATGGTTCATTCCAGAATGAGAGATCTTGAAGAAAACAAAGATGTTGCCGAGAGCATTAACACCAGATTGCAACAAGAAGCTGATAACCTTGAAGGAAATAGGAATACTCCTGAGCAGGGGTGGAATTCTAGCAGGAGCTCCTTTGCATATTAGGCCACACACCCCTGATGTAGGCAATCCGCCAAGAGTTTATGGTAGGCCCTGCAATAAGAGCCCTGTAAGCTCTTGGAGGATTGGCTACATCGGGAGTGTGTGGCCTAATATGCAAAGGAGCTCCTGCTAGAATTCCACCCCTGCTCCTGAGGAAGTTTTTTGATGAAATGATCCAGGTGCTCATTGGATAGGCCTTTCTTGTAATATTGTAAAGCTGAATTTCTTTACAATGCGTACAAAAGATATATATGACTTCTTTAAAAGTTTACTAAAGAAGAGGAAGATATTGGATTTATATCCCACCCTCCACTCCGAAGAGTCTCAGAGTGGCTCACAATCTCCTTTACCTTCCTCCCCCACAACAGACACCCTGTGAGGTAGATGAAGATATTGGATTTATATCCCGCCCTCCACTCCGAAGAGTCTCAGAGCGGCTCACAATCTCCTTTCCCTTCCTCCCCCACAACAGACACCCTGTGAGGTGGGGGTAGGGTTGCCAACCCCAGGTGGGGGCAGGGGATCCCACAGTTTGGAGGCCCTCCCCCTGCTTCAGGGTCGTCAGAAAGTGGGGGGAGGGGAGGGAAATGTCTGCTGGGAATTCTATTATTCCCTATGGAGTTTTATTCCCATAGAAAATCATGGAGAATTGATCTGCAGGTATCTGGGGCTCTAGGAGGGCTGTTTTTTGGGGTAGAGGCACCAAATTTTCAGTATAGCATCTAGTGCCTCTCCCCAAAATATCCCCCAAGTTTCAAAAAGATTGGTCCAGGGGGTCCAATTCTATGAGCCCCCAAAGAAGGTGCCCCTATCCTTCATTATTTCTTATGGAAGGAAGGAATTGAAAAAGTGTGCCGTCCCTTTAAATGTGATGGCCAGAACTCCCTTTGGAGTTCAATGATGCTTGTCACAGCCTTGATCTTGGCTCCACCCCTAATGTCTCCTGGCTCCATCCCCAAAGTCTCCTGGCTCCACCCCCAAAGTCTCCAGATATTTCTTGAATTGGACTTCGCAACCCTAAGTGGATGGGGCTGGAGAGGGCTCTGACAGCAGCTGCCCTTTCAGGACAACCTCTGCCAGAGCGATGGCTGACCCAAGGCCATTCCAGCAGGTGCAAGTGGAGGAGTGGGGAATCAAACCCGGTTCTCCCAGATAAAAGTCCGCACACTTCACCACTTCACCAAACATTGTTAGCCAGTACATCACAGTGTTTGTTTTTTTGTAATCCCCAGGTGGGGGCAGGGGATCCCCTGGTTTGGAGGCCCTCGCCCCACTTCAGTGTTATCAGAAAGTGGGGCAGGGGGAGGAAATGTCCACAGGACACTTCATTATATCCTATGGGGAGAATGTTCTGCCACTGGGCTACAGGTCTCTTTAAAAAAACAATTCAAGGATCACACTTCCAGCTTGTAGTGTTGGGAAATTCCTGGAGACTTGGAGGGTGGAGCCTGGGCAGGGTTTAGGGGAGGGAGGGACCTCAGTGGAGTACAATGCAATAGACTCCACCCTCTAAAGCAGCCAGGGGAACTGATCTCTGTCGCCTGGAGATCAGCTGTAACATCAGGAGCTCTCCAGACCCCACCTGGAGGTTAAGTAAGCAACCAAAGTGAAACACAGATAAGGGTGGCAGAGATACGAAGCAACGCTTCGATGTATAAATTAGTCTCAATTGTGCTTCTGAAAGCTAACACAAATAAAGTTACTCTAACACAAAAATATAACTCGCCTCATCAAAATATATTTATAGCAAACGAAACATCAGCAGGAGAAGAGCCAAATGCCTAATAATGTGTGTGTGTGTGTGTGTGTGTATGTGTTTGTGTGTGTGTATATATATATTTAAAAGTCTTCAGAGGCAATTTCCTTTTCCTTACCGAAACGGGCTTTACTCTGCTAGCGGTCCGTTGGAGCTCTTTTCTGGACTTATGATGTTTTGGACTATTTGCACAATGGTGTATATATGTGCATAAATATGCACATGCGGTATGTAAAATTATGAGGTTGCTGAAATGCACTTTCTTCCTTGTATGAATTATATTTTGTAACAGCATTTTTCACAGAGTGGTTTGTTTCACTTGGTTGCAACCCACCTGGAGGTTGGCAGCCTCCTGGCATCTAGAAACAGAAGCTCATTTTCAAGGGGGGCTAAAAGAAGTTTTGCTTCCCTCTGCAAGCAGAGAATTTTGCAAAATTTGCAAAGAAAAACTGGTCAAAAACTATATTCATCTCATTTGTAATGTTAGCTGTGTGTAGAGGCAAATGTATCCTCCCCGTGCCCCCACCATTCTCATGCAATTCAAAATGAGCAATATTTTAGGTAATTTGGTGTCTAGGCAGTAGGGTTGCCAGGTCTGTATTGAAAAATGCCTGGAGATTTTGGGGGGTAGATATGGGAGAGGGTGGGGTTTGTGGAGGGGAGGGGCCTCATCATGGTGCAGTGCCATAGAGTCCATTTCCCCCCAGATCTCTGCAAGCTGGAGATCAGTTGTAAAAGTAGATTTCCAGGCCCCACTGAGAGGCTGGCAATAGGGCTGGATTAACAATTAGGCCAAGTAGGCACTGGCATATAGGCCCCATGCTCGCCCCCTCCCCTTTTTTTTCTTCTGCTTGCAGCCCTCCCAGCCTGCCCTCCCAGCCAGCAACTGAACCGCTCTTTGCCCAACTTGCCTGGTACAGCTGCTGCTGGCGTCATCGCCAATTTGCCTCTTTCTGCCTCTCCCCTGCAGTGTTATCAAAGGGGCTTTGGAGAAGGTGCCTGCAGGCTGCAGTGGGGGCTGCAGGTGGTGGGGTAGGCGCTCCAACTCTGAGATAATTTGCGAGGGGCCCTCCAAGATTTTGACTATCTAGGGGCTTCCACAGGGTTTAATCCGGCAATGGCTGACGACCCTGCTGAGCAGGAGTGGCACTGAGCATGGCAGCTGACCAAACCAGCTGTTGACACATGATCCCCATTGGTGATGGCTTATGAATGCCCCACCCTGACCTCAATGGCCCAAGCTAAGCTGATTTTGGATGCTCAGTGGGGTTTGTCCCAGTTAGTACATGGGCAAGAGGCCACCACAGACACCCAGGGTTACTACACAGGGGCAGCCAATGGCAAACCAGCTCTGTTCTTCTTGAAATCCCTACAGGGTCTCTGTAACTCAGCAACTTGATGGCATTTTTCACCACCAACTTGACATGGGTCGGTCATGTATAACAGGGGTCCCCAACCCCCCGGGCCCTGAATGAGTACTGGTCCGTGGCCTGTTAGCTACTGGGCTGCGAGTTGTATTATTATTTCATTATATATTACAAGGTAGTGATAATAATAAGATGATGACGATGATGACATTGGATTTATATCCTGCCCTCCACTTTGAATTTCAGAGTCTTCGAGTAGCCTGCAATCTCCTTGCCCTTCCTCCCCCACAACAGACACCCTGTGAGATGGGTGGGGCTGAGAGATCTCTCTCAGGAGCTGCCCTTTCAAGGACAGAGGCTCACAGCGGCCTACAATCTCCTTTCCCTTCCTCCCCCACAATAGACACCCTGTGAGGCGGGTGGGGCTGAGAGATCTCTCTCGGGAGCTGCCCTTTCAAGGACAGAGGCTCACAGCGGCCTACAATCTCCTTTCCCTTCCTCCCTCACAACAGACACCCTGTGAGATGGGTGGGGCTGAGAGAGCTCTCACAGAAGCTGCCCTTTCAAGGACAACTCCTACAAGAGCTATGGCTGACCCAAGGCCATTCCAGCAGCTGCAAGTGTAGGAGTGGGAAATCAAACTCTGTTCTCTCAGAAAATTGCACACTTAATCAGCACACCAAACTAATAGAAATAAAGTGCACAATTGTATCATCCCGAAACCATCGCCTCACCTCCCGTCCTGGTTCATGGAAAAATTGTGTTCCGCAAAACCAGTTCCTGGTGCCAAAAAAGGTTGGGGACCTCTGATGTATAATATAAAAACAACTGTACATGTTAGGTGCATGCATAGAACTTCAGTTCCCAGAGAGCTCTGAATCTTCCTTCCTTCCTGCTGACACCTATGCTAGACTTTCTCCATCTTGGCACCCTGAAGGCCGGTCATGCTTCCTGCATCTCTAGCCACCCTTGCTAGTTAGACTAGATTATAATCTTGTCTCCACTCTATGCTGTCCGGAATGGAGTTCCTTAGCAGGACTTCTTTTTTTCTGGAAAAAGAGGTGTCAGAACTCTCAGGAGGAAAATGAAGGAGAAGCACACTGAATTCTTCGAAACAATATTGTTTTCATGCACTACAGATTTATCTCAATTTTAAAGCAGTTCCCAAACTTTAGACACGTCACCAACTTCCTTCAGTTCTTCTTTGGGTGTTGCTTTTGCTGCCTAATGCTGAATGAGAACCTTGAAGCAACCATCTTTTAATATACTTGGCGACTGTTGTATCCGCCGGCGCCTTTTTCTCCTCCTCCCTTTCCCCCTCCCCCCTTCCCCGTAGAAACTGCCGTTGTTGCCACCTCCCTCCCTTTTTCCCCCTTCACCCGGCTGCGCCCCGATCACAGGCTCGCCTCCCTTCCTTCCCCCCTCTATGACGCGATGGCAGTGGCCAACTTTGGCAAGATCCAGATGGGGATCTATGTGGAGATCAAGCGCAGCGATGGAAATTTAAAGAAGACCATTTTTTAGAAATAGGCTGTTGATGTTCCAGGAAAAAAACAAAGTGGCAGTCAATCACTGAAGAGACAACCTCGACCACCCATCTTGAGAAAGGGGAAATACTTCTGCTCAGTAAATAATAAATATTTGACAGAGGAAAAAAAAATTAATATACTTCATGGGATCGAAGACTGTGAAGAGAAGTCCAGTAGTTTTTATAAACAATAAAGATGTTCTGGTTTTGGCTTGACAAGGGAGAAGCTTTCTGCAGTGACAGTCAGGTTCATCTGGGAAAATCCCTTTTCTCCCTCAATGGAGAAAATAGCTATTGTATTGAGAGTGTGCCAAATACAAGACAGTTCCTTGGGCGTTTCATCTCTGAATGTTAGATGTTCTCTGAAGGCTAAAATAGCTTCTCTTTCACTGAGCTGAAATCTTATTCCTCATGTCTGTATTTCTTCCACACCATAGAGAATGTTGTCCCTTGAATTTGCTGGCCAATTCTTAGAATCCAGAACTCTTCCACACCTTGACAGTTCCGTGTCTTCTTCTGAAAGCAGTCTTTTCTGAAGAGAAGTTTTAAGTTGATCATAGAATGCCACTGGGGAGATTGTTGAGCCATCAATTCTATTTCAGTCCAACAACTGGGCCAGACACTTTCATGGATGTCACAGGCCGAAGTGGAACTCCCTGCGTCACTTCTTGCCTTTTCAAGTTCCAAACGTGAATTACTGGGAGTTGAAATTCCAGCTGGATTGAGGGATGAATCCCTTGACGCTGATGAACAATCTTCAAGGGATCTCATGTTCCCCCCAAAGCCTCTCATGAACTTTTAAACATTTATTTGAGAATTTTGCTTCCACAAAGTGGTTGAGAGCCAGTTTGGTGTAGTGGTTAAGAGCACGGACTCTTATCTGGGAGAACCGGGTTTGATTCCCCACTCCTCCACTTGCAGCTCCTGGAAGGGCCTTGGGTCAGCCAGAGCTCTCTTATCTGGGAGAACCGGGTTGGATTCCCCACTCCTCCACTTGCACCTTCTGGAATGGCCTTGGGTCAGCCAGAGCTCTCTTATCTGGGAGAACCGGGTTGGATTCCCCACTCCTCCACTTGCACCTGCTGGAATGGCCTTGGCTCAGCCAGAGCTCTCTTATCTGGGAGAACCGGGTTTGATTCCCCCCTCCTCCACTTGCACCTGCTGGAAGGGCCTTGGGTCAGCCAGAGCTCTCTTATCTGGGAGAACCGGGTTTGATTCCCCCCTCCTCCACTTGCACCTGCTGGAAGGGCCTTGGGTCAGCCAGAGCTCTCTTATCTGGGAGAGCCGGGTTTGATTCCCCACTCCTCCACTTGCAGCTGCTGGAATGGCCTTGGCTCAGCCAGAGCTCTCTTATCTGGGAGAACCGGGTTGGATTCCCCACTCCTCCACTTGCACCTGCTGGAATGGCCTTGGCTCAGCCAGAGCTCTCTTATCTGGGACAACCGGGTTGGATTCCCCACTCCTCCACTTGCACCTGCTGGAATGGCCTTGGCTCAGCCAGAGCTCTCTTATCTGGGAGAACCGGGTTTGATTCCCCACTCCTCCACTTGCACCTGCTGGGATGGCCTTGGGGCAGCCAGAGCTCTCTTATCTGGGAGAACCGGGTTTGATTCCCCACTCCTCCACTTGCACCTGCTGGGATGGCCTTGGGGCAGCCAGAGCTCTCTTATCTGGGAGAACCGGGTTTGATTCCCCACTCCTCCACTTGCACCTGCTGGAATGGCCTTGGCTCAGCCAGAGCTCTCTTATCTGGGAGAACCGGGTTTGATTCCCCTTTTCTCCACTTGCACCTGCTGGAATGGCCTTGGGTCAGCCAGAGCTCTCTTATCTGGGAGAACCAGGTTTGATTCCCCACTCCTCCACTTGCACCTGCTGGAATGGCCTTGGCTCAGCCAGAGCTCTCTTATCTGGGAGAACCGGGTTTGATTCCCCACTCCTCCACTTGCACCTGCTGGAATGGCCTTGGCTCAGCCAGAGCTCTCTTATCTGGGGCAACCGGGTTGGATTCCCCACTCCTCCACTTGCACCTGCTGGAATGGCCTTGGCTCAGCCAGAGCTCTCTTATCTGGGAGAACCGGGTTTGATTCCCCACTCCTCCACTTGCACCTGCTGGGATGGCCTTGGGGCAGCCAGAGCTCTCTTATCTGGGAGAACCGGGTTTGATTCCCCACTCCTCCACTTGCACCTGCTGGGATGGCCTTGGGGCAGCCAGAGCTCTCTTATCTGGGAGAACCGGGTTTGATTCCCCACTCCTCCACTTGCACCTGCTGGGATGGCCTTGGGGCAGCCAGAGCTCTCTTATCTGGGAGAACCGGGTTTGATTCCCCACTCCTCCACTTGCACCTGCTGGAATGGCCTTGGCTCAGCCAGAGCTCTCTTATCTGGGAGAACTGGGTTTGATTCCCCACTTCTCCACTTGCACCTGCTGGAATGGCCTTGGGTCAGCCAGAGCTCTCTTATCTGGGAGAACCAGGTTTGATTCCCCACTCCTCCACTTGCAGCTGCTGGAATGGCCTTGGCTCAGCCAGAGCTCTCTTATCTGGGAGAACCGGGTTTGATTCCCCACTCCTCCACTTGCAGCTGCTGGAATGGCCTTGGCTCAGCCAGAGCTCTCTTATCTGGGAGAACCGGGTTTGATTCCCCACTCCTCCACTTGCAGCTGCTGGAATGGCCTTGGGTCAGCCACAGCTCTCTTATCTGGGAGAACTGGGTTTGATTCCCCTCTCCTCCACTTGCACCTGCTGGAATGGCCTTGGGTCAGCCAGAGCTCTCTTATCTGGGAGAACCGGGTTTGATTCCCCACTCCTCCACTTGCAGCTGCTGATGTGACCTTGGGTCAGCCACAAGTTCTCTCAAAATAACCACCGGGAGCAATGAAACTTTCACACAAAGTGTGTAAATATGCATTTTTAGTGAAAATTAAACAAAAACAGAACTAAGGAACACTGAATATTCTATACTTTAAATTTTCCCACAAAGACTCTCAACAGTCTTAGAGAATGATAGCCTCTTCAAATTAGACTTAATGAAGACGTGGGTGAAGTTTTTAATTTCTTAGTGTTCCACTCATGATGGTACGGAGAGAATAAGGAACCGCTTTTAAAAGGACTCCTCACGGTTTCGCTTGTTAGTTCTTCCTCAGCCTCTTTCTCCAAATGTTACACGGAGCAACAGCTCGACTCTTTACAACATGGATCCGTGCATGCTCTGATCTGTTGCTACTGGGAAAAGGAAGCAGATGACAGCCAGTTGTTCAGGGGCCTGATAGGAGTCCTCTGGGGGCCTGATTCGGCCCCCTGGGCCGCATGTTTGACACCCCTGCACTAGGGTTTTCTGGTCCTCCCCCAGACCACTAGCAGGGGGTGGGGTATAGGGATGCCAGGTCCATATTGGGAAACTCCTGGAGATTTGGGGATGGAGTCAGAGGAGAGCAGGGACCTCAGTGGGGTACAATGCCACTGAGTCCCCCCTCCAAAGCTGCCCTTTTCTCCAGGGGAACTAATCTCTGTGGTCTGAAGATGAGCTATCATTTTGGGGGATCCCCAGGTCCCACATATAGGCAAGTAGGTGTGAAAAACCTCAGCCTGAGACCCTGGAGAGCCACTGCCAATCTGAGTAGACAATACTGACTTTGATGGACCCAGGGTCTGATTCAGTAGAAGGCAGCTTCATATGTTCATATGGAGGCTGGCATCCCTAATACACGTTTCTTTTCACAGGGCCCTCCAGATTTACAGGATCCACCCAATCTCATGTTTAATGCTGGTGAAAGCAGGGTTGCCAACTCCTGGGTAGGGAAAGCTGGAGATTTGGGGGCGGAGCCTGAGGGAGGGCAGGGTATGGGAACATGGGGGACCTCGATGAGGTATAGTGCCATACAGTCCATCTTACAAAGTAGCGCTCTTCTCCAGGGGAACTGATCTCTATCACCTGGGGATCGGTTGGAATTCTATGGGGGGGTCTCCAGGTTCCACCTGGATGTTGGCAACTATACATGAAACAGGTTCTGGAAGTTTTACAAACCGTTAAAAAACCTGATTGACAAGGAGATTGACAACAGGCTGGCAAAGGCAAACCGTGCCTTTGGCTGACTGCACAAAAGAGTGTGGAGCAACAAGCATCTGAAAAAAGGCACAAAGATCAATGTTTACAAAGCGGTTGTGATGACAACCCTCATCTACAGCTCCGAATCGTGGGTTTTATACCGTCATCACCTGCGACTCCTTGAGCGCTTTCATCAGCGCTGCCTTCGCATCATCCACTGGAGTGACTTTGTGACCAACACTGAAGTTCTCAAGCGGGCGGAGGTTACCAGCATCGAGGCACTGCTGTTGAAGACGCAGCTGCGCTGGGCAGGGCATATTTCTAGGATGGAAAACCACCACCTTCCCAAGATTGCCCTGTATGGCGAACTCTCCACCGGCCATCGAAATAAAGGGGCACCAAAGAAGAGGTACAAGGACTCCTTGAAGAAATCCCTTGGCACCTGTCGCATCAACCATCACCAGTGGTCTGACCTAGCCTCAGATCGCAAAGCATGGAGGCACACCATCCACCAGGCTGTCTCTTCTTTTGAGAACGCACGCATAGCTAGTCTTGAGGACAAAAGGAGATTGAGGAAGAATCGCACTGCTACAGCACCAACCCTAAATCAGACTTTTCCCTGCAGCCACTGTGGCCGGACCTGCCTGTCCCACATTGGTCTTGTCAGCCACCAGCGAGCCTGCAGCAGACGTGGACTATTGCACCCTTCTTAAATCTTCGTTCGCGAAGCCAAGCCGAGAGAGAAAAAACCTGCCTAACCTGTTGATAGGGTTGCCAAGTCCAATTCAAGAAATATCTGGAGACTTTGGGGGTGGAGCCAAAAGACATTGGGGTGGAGCCAGGAGCAAGGTTGTGACAAGCATCATTGAGGTCTGGCCATCACATTTAAAGGGACCGCACACCTTTTAAATGCCTTCCATCCATTGGAAATATGAAGGATAGGGGCACCTTATTTGGAGGCTCATAGAATTAGACTTCTTGGTCCAATCTTTTTGAAACTTGAAAGGTATTTTGGGGAGAGGCACTGGATGATATGCAGAAAATGTGGTGCCTCTATCTCAAAAAACAGCCTCCCCAGAGCCCCAGATACCCATGGATCCGTTCTCCATTATACCATATGGGAATCGATTTTCATAGGGAATAATGGAGAGCCCAGAAGACATTTCCCTCCCCCACCCCCCACTTTCTGATGACCCTGAAGCGGGGGGAGGGCCTCCAAACCAGGGGATCCCCTGCCCCCACCCGGGGATTGGCAACCCTACCTGTTCATAGAATCATAAAGTTGGAAGGGACCTCTAGGGTCATCTAGTCCAATCCCCTGCACAATGCAGGAAACTCACAATCACCTCCCCCTAAATTCACAGGATCTTCATTGCTGTCAGATGGCCATCCAGCCTCTGTTTAAAAACCTCCAAGGAGGGAGAGCCCACCACCTCCCAAGGAATTCCACTGAGGAATCGCTCTAATGGTCAGGAAGTTCTTCCTAATATTGAGATGGAAACTCTTTTGATTTCATTTTAACTCATTGGTTCTGGTCCTGCCTTCCGGGGTCACGGAAAACAATTCCACACCATCCTCTATATGACAGCCCTTCACGTCCTTGAAGATGGTGATCCTATCACCTCTCAGCTGCCTCCTCTCCAGGCTAAACGCCCAGCTCCTTCAGCCTTTCCTCATAGGACTTGGTCTCCAGACCCCTCACCACAAGAGATGGAAGTGGAACAAACATGCCCATCACAAGCACTATTCCCTCCTTCCAATTCACTCCTGCCTTCTAAAACTTTTTTTTGGTGCCAGCTCTAGATTGGCCGGTTGTTATGATTTGCACCCGTCCTTTGCAAAACTAAAAGACTGGCAATGCAGAGGTTTCTTTCCATCCCTCATGCTGAATAAGCCTCCTTTGGAATTGATTTCCAAAGCCTTCTTTGTGTTGGCCAAACACAGGATTATTTCTTTTGTTTAAAAAAAAAAAAAAAGAGCAGTAAGGTGTGGGGAGGAAAGAGAGTGTGAAACTGGAATGTGGCGGAACAATAGAATGTCCCTCCACTGCGCTTTCAGGAGTATAAACAAAATTTCAGGTGCTTTGCCAGTTTCTTGAATTGCCCCGTTGCAGAATGAGAAAGACAGAGGAGGCTGACTCATAA
Source organism: Heteronotia binoei (assembly GCF_032191835.1). Lineage (NCBI taxonomy): Eukaryota > Metazoa > Chordata > Lepidosauria > Squamata > Gekkonidae > Heteronotia > Heteronotia binoei. The sequence goes on along the minus strand of NC_083224.1, from coordinate 198,743,762 downwards.
AATGGATGGCGCCCAAAATAGCTAATACGTTTTACAAATAAAGCCGCGGTCATGTGTATTGCGCCACACCTTTGCAAGAATATAAAGAGAGACCAGGAGATGGGGCCAAAAGGCCATCCAGCTGGACATTCTGCTTTCAGTAGGGCCCATCTAGATTGGGATCCCCAACCTTTTTGAGCCTGTGGGCAGCTTTGGAATTTTGACACAGGGTGATGGGTGCAGCCACAAAATGGCTGCCACGGGAGGCAGAGCCAGACACAAAATGGCTGCCATAACTTACATTCGGTCACGCAATGAAGATCATTATGCTATAGAGGCACCTGTTTTTAAAAATGTGTACAGCCGCTCAAATCTCCAGTGGCCAATCAGAAACTTTGCTGGGCAAAAGCCCCCGCCCCGCCCATTTTCTATGCATACTTGGCAGGCTCCAGGAAAGGTATTCACGAGTGCCAACTGCTGGAGACCTCTGGCAGGGCCAGATTAACAATTAGGCCAAGTAGGCACTGGCCTGTGGGTCCCCATGCCTTTAGAGGCCCCAGTCCAGTTCCCCCCCATTTACTCCCTGCTTGCAGCCTTCCAGCCTGCACACGCAGTCAGCAACTCAGCCGTTCTTTGTTCGACTCGTCAGGTACAGCTGCTGCTGTCAGTCGCCAATAGGGTTGCCAAGTCCAATTCAAGAAATATCTGGGGACTTTGGGGGTGGAGCCAGGAGTAGGCTTCCCAAACCTCCCGCTCTGGTGGGAGACTTCTGGGTTCGCAGCCTCATCTCCCGCTCTTCAAAACTCTGGAAGCGGGGGGTGCGGGGTGGAGGGGGGGGAGAACATACCTTTAGGCTTCGTAGAGCTCCTGAGCCGTTTGCAAAATGTCTGCCCCTTTAAGGCTGGGCAGGAAGCAGGAAGCAGAAAGGGCTTCTGAGAATGGCCCCTCCCTTTCTTTTGCTTTCGTTTTCACAGGAAGTAGAGTTGTCCGGAGGAAGATCTGGTAAGTGTGTGTGTGTGAGAGGGAGGGGGCAGGGGATTCCCTAGTTTGGAGGCCCTCCCCCCCCTTTAGAAAGCGTGGGGGGGAGGGAAATGTCTACTAGGCACTCTATTATTCCCTATGGAGAAGGATTCCCATAGGGAATAATAGGAAATTGATCCGTGGGTATTGGAGGCTCTGGGGGGGGGCTATTTTTTGAGGTAGAAGCACCAAATTTTTCATATAGCATCTGGTGCCTCTCCCCAAAATACCCCCCAAGTTTCAAAACGATTGGACCAGAGGGTCCAATTCTATGAGCCCCAAAAGAAGGTGCCCCTATCCTTAATTATTTCCTATGGAAGAAAGGCATTTTAAAAGGTGTGCTGTCTCTTTAAATGTGACGGCAAGAACTCCCTTGGAGTTCAATTATGCTTGTCACATCCTTCTTCTTGGCTCCACCCCCAATGTCTCCTGGCTCCACCCCCAAAGTCCCCAGATTTTTCTTTAATTGGACTTGGCAACCCTAGCCAGGAGACTTTGGGGGTGGAGCCAGGAGACATTAGGGGTGGAGCCAAGATCAAGGATGTGACAAGCATAATTGAACTCCAAAGGGAATTCTGGCCCTCACATTTAAAGGGACGGCACACCTTTTCAATGCCTTCCTTCCATAGGAAATAATGAAGGATAGGGGCACCTTCTTTTGGGGCTCATAGAATTGGACCCCCTGGTCCAATCTTTTTGAAACGTGGGGGGTATTTTGGGGAGAGGCACTAGATGCTATACTGAAAATTTGGTGCATCTATCCCAAATAACAGCCCCCCCCAGAGCCCCAGATACCTGTGGATCAATTCGCCATGATTTTCTATGGGAATAAATCTCCATAGGGAATAATAGAGTTCCCAGGAGACATTTCCCTCCCCTCCCCTCCCCGCTTTCTGACGACCCTGAAGCGGGGGGAGGGCCTCCAAACCTGGGGATCCCCTGCCCCCGCATGGGGATTGGCAACCCTAGTCGCCAAGTTTGCCTCTCTCTGCCTCTCCCCCGCAGCTTTGTCAAAGGAGCTTTTGAAAAGGTACCTACAGGCTGCATGGGGGGGTGTAAATCCGACTCCGAGATAGTTTGCAAGGGGGCCCCCAAGATTTTGACTACTTAGGGGCCTCCACAGGGTTTAATCCGGCATTGACCATTGGACTAAATGCACGCAGGCAGGACATGAAGGCAACAGTCTTCCCTTGTTTGTTCGCGTCAACAAAAAATCACAGCTATATTGCCTCTAAATAGGGACACTCCATTGCCTGGTGCTAGTCAGTGACGGTCCTAACACTGGATCATGGTATGAAGAGCACATCTGTGTTAGGGACTGTGATGGACTAGAACAAAAAGATGATTTTGCAAAACTGCAGGATCGTTTGAAGAGGGGGCAGAGAGGAAAGAGTGGGTATGATTGGCAGCACTTTTCCTAGCTCTCCCAAGGGTTGGAACAGGTCCACAGAATTCTAAAGCGGGAGTTGGGTTTTGACAGTTGTGGTGGTTTGGGGAAAAAATTATTCCTGGGGAAGAGACACCTGGGAGGTGCCACAGAGGAGGTCTCAAGGAAAGTGCCAAAGGGAGTAAAGTGTGGTGCAGAAGGGACTGTGGCTCAGTGGTAGAGCATCTGCTTGGGAAGCAGAAGGTCCCAGGTTCAATCCCTGGCATCTCCAAAAAAGGTCCAGGCAAATAGGTGTGAAAAACCTCAGCTTGAGACCCTGGAGAGCCGCTGCCAGTCTGAGAAGACAATACCGACTTTGATGGACCAAAGGTCTGATTCAGTATAAGGCAGCTTCATATGTCCATATGTTCAGAAATGCAATATCCACCTGAAGGTCCTTAAAGCAGTGGTGTAATTCTAGCAGGAGCTCCTTGGCATATTAGGCCACACACCCCTGATGTAGCCAATCCTCTAAGAGCTTACAAAAAAGAGCCTTGTAACCTCCTGGAGGATTGGCTACATCAGGGGTGTGTGGCCTAATATGCCAAGGAGCTCCTGCTAGAATTCCACCCTGCCTAAAAGTGTCTGCTTATTCCCACCCAGTTATGTCCAATACATGTTGTTATTTTATTTGAATTCCTAACTAACGTCTTCAGTGCCGTTTCTGCTCATCCTAGGGAAAGTCAGGCAACTCCTGTCCTGTGTTCCCTTTTTTATCTTTACTTATTCTATGACAGCACAAAGAAAAGTTTTGTTTCGTTTTCATAAACTGTACCAAAACTGTTAAGAAGAAGACTGCAGATTTATACCCCCGCCCTTCTCTCTGAATCAGACTTACAATCTCCTATATCTTCTCCCCCCACAACAGACACCCTGTGAGGTGGGTGGGGCTGAGAGGGCTCTCACAGCAGCTGCCCTTTCAAGGACAACTCCTGCAATAGCTATGGCTAACCCAAGGCCATTCCAGCAGCTGTAAGCGGAGGTGTGGGGAATCAAACCCGGTTCTCCTAGATAAGAGTCTGCACACTTAACCACTACACCAAACTGGAATACCCCTCTGAATAAAGGGAATTAATGGGTCTGTCATAGGGACAAATGTGTTTCAAAGATAGGGTGCTCCTATATATGCAGGCTCTATTTTTAACAACCAGTGGTGATCATGGATTTATCTATGGCCCTGCTGGATTAGGCCAAATGGCCACCTAATCCTGTGTCATGGCCAGTCAGACGCCTGTACGACAGGTCGCAAGCAGGAACGGAAGGCCACTGCCATAGCCATCCTTCATAACCATGGTCAGATATTCTGAATTACACCAGGGTTGCCAATCCCCAGTTGGGCTAAACCAGGGGTGGCCCTGCGGCTCGGGAGCCACATGTGGTTCTTTCACACACATTCAAAGCCCCCTCCCCCCGCCCTATCAGCCAGCATGGAAAAGGCATTTCTCTCTTTAAATCAGTTCCCCAAGCCAAGTCGGCCAGTGGCTTGAAGGATTAATTTAACATTAAAGTTGCTTTCTTTCCACTTCTCCCTCCCCATCTTCCTTCCTTCCTTCTCTCAAACCTCTGAATTCATGTCTTGTGGCTCTCAAACAGCTGATGTTTAGTCTATGTGGCTCTTATGTTAAGGAAGTTTGGCCACTGCTGGGTTAAACAAACACTGGATAACACACAGTATAAGGTTGAGCAAACACAAAAAAATACTCTGTGATTTTAAAACTGTTCGGCCAAGGGAAGAAGCTTGTGCATCTTTGAGCCATGTTAAATGTTCAAGAGCAGTGGTTCCATGTAAAAGAAGGCGACCAGACGAAGACTCATGCGATTGAAACCAGTGCCGGATTAAACCTTGTGGAGGCCCCTAGGCAGTCAAAATCTTAGGAGGCCCCTTGCAAATTATCTCCAAGTCCGAGCACATGCCCCACCCCCCATGGCCCCTGCTGCAGCCTGCAGGCCCCTTCTCCAAAGCCCCTTTGATAAAGCTGCGGGGGAGAGTCAGAGAGAGGCAAACTTGGCAACAACGCCAGCAGCAGCCACACCAGGCAAGTCGAGCAAAGAGCGGCTCAGTTGCTGGCTGCACATGCAGGTTCCAAGGGCTGCAAGCAGGGGAGAAACCAGGGGGAAAGCTGGCCTGGGGCCCCTAACGGCATGGGGGCCCCTAGTCCAGTGCCTACTTGGCCTAATTCTTAATCCGGCCCTGATTGAAACTTGCATATCGTTAGCCTAGGGTGCATGTTGCCATTCTGCCTTCTATCAAGTATTGAAGAGGGAACAGCAGTCGCAAGTCCAACTCCGATCAATTTCATCAACGGGAAAATGGAGCATTAAGGACTGCGCCTTTTCTCTTTATCCTTGTACTTTGTGAAGAAGTTCAGTATTAAGCCAACGTGTTTATTGGCATACCGTGTACACAAATTGGTTTGTGTTAAGAAGTAGGATACTACATGTGTATACTTTATAAAGGAAAATGTGTTTTGAAAGAAACACACGCTCTCCATTTACAAAATAGTAACAGTGTGTAATATAAATTATGTACAACAAAACCCCTTAACTTAACATAGACTAATGCAATTGAAAAATCATCCACAGCACAACAGAGTTACTGTCCAAAGTCCATAATGATTTATAGAAAATCCAACGATAAAAAAGAACCGGCCCAATTTTGTTTCGGATATATTATCCTTCAAGGGACTGTCTTGCCATAGTCATAGGTTCAGTAGACTTGAAGTGCCAAAATTTTCCAGCTTCTTCGTATTTTTATTTGATTTTATATATTTATCTATGGAACGCCTCTACCAATTTCTATCTATCAGCATTCAGTTGCGTTCTTTCAAATTACTGTAACTCCACGGTCCCGACAATTTCTGGAGTAAAATGTGTGGCGGGAGATTTAAAGTCACATAGTATTTTTTTTTTGTTTGCTCAATCCCCAATTGGGGGCAAGGATCCCCTGATTTAGAGGCCCTCTCCCCCCCCCCCGCTTCAGGGTTATCAGAAAGTGGGGGGGGGGAGGAGTTGAATGCCAACTGAGCACTCCATTATACCGTGCAGTGACTTGAGAGGTTCTTTGAGGAGACTGGTCCTTATAAGGTATAATGGAGAATCAATCTGAAGGTATCCGGAGCTCTGGGGGTGGGATTGTTTTTTGAGATAGAGGCACCAAATCTTCAGCAGAGCATCTGGTGCCTCTCCTCGCCCCCCCCCCCCCACACAAGTTTCAAAAGGTTTGGACTAGGGGGTTCAATTCTATGAGCCCCCAAAAGAAGGCACCCCCATCCTCCATGATTTCCAGTGGAGGCAATGCATACAAAAGGAGTGTGATCCCTTTAAATGTGATGGCCAGAACTCCCTTCAGAGTTCAATTGCGCTCATCACAACCTTGCTCCTGGCTCCACCCCCAAAATCTCCTGGCTCTGCCCCCAAAGTCCACAGACCTGGCAACCCTACCCTGTCTCTGCACCTGGAGATTCTAGTCACTGTGCATACTGTGAAACAGCAACAACGTAAACAGGGAGGAAGGAGCTGGGGTATGCAAACTCATAATATCCCTTGCCAGGGCATTGTGCAGAGTTATTGATTAACTGGTAAAAAGTGATGTTTGGGGCACAGCGGGGAATTGGTGAGGCATCTGCGGAAAGCATGAGGAAAGCAGAAAGAGGAAAGGGTGTGCATGCAGCTGCCAGTTTAGTGTAGTGGATAAGTATGTTGATTCTTATCTGGGAGAACCGAGCTTGATTGGACAGTCTTTTCTTATGTGACGAACTATATATTTTAAGAACAATCCAACTAAGGCTTATGGATCACGTATACCAAAAAGTGTTCCCCTCACATCCCCCCATTTGCTCTGCAGCCAATCTAGGTATACTCCAAAGACATGGGAAGATACCCCATTATTTTTTTTACTTTAGATTCCCCATTCCATCGTCAGACTTTTACTCTGGCGCGTTTAAATGCCTTCCCATCAACAGTTCTTGTTGGTAGGTTTAGACAGATACCTCTCCAAAATAGATTATGTCCATGCGAATTAGGAGTCCTTGATTCTATATCCCATATTATTTTAGAATGCCCTCTCCTGGCTTCACAACGTAGGCAATTTTTAGCTGAATACCTCCAACCCAATGTATTTACTAAAAGGAAAACTCTAGCCTACTTTTTAGAAGATGTTAATCCCCACATTACTATATGTGCTGTGAATTTCTTAGCAGAAGCCTATAAAATTAAATCTAGGCATACGACTGTATTTTAATTGCTGGGTGTCTACTCTTGATTAGTATTATTGGCTGCCATTTAAATTGATTGCTTTATGTATTGTTCTTACTATACTTCAGGCCTTTGTACCTACTTTTGATTGTGAATCATTATTGCTTTTATGCTAATAAAGGTCTGAACTGAACTGATTCCCCACTCCTCCACTTGCAGCTGCTGGCAGTGATCGACTGGCCAGGGTGTCAGCTTGCCCAATGGCAAGTGAGCCCCATTAAACATTAGACAATATGTTAAAGATGTTAATGACGTATGAGTAGCTTGAAAATATATTAGAAATCCCAAATACAAATTTACATTGTATTTAGGGTTGCCAGCCTCCAGGTGGGGCCTGGGGATCTTCTGCTTTTACAGCTGATCTCCAGCTAGCAAAAATCAGCCCCCCTGGAGAAAATGCAATCTGTATTTACATTTAGTATCTACTGCATACTGCCAGTAATATGTACAACATATGTACACTGTAATTACTAAAAATATATATTTATTTTGCAAAAGCTTTAATTGCACCTTTTTTCCACTTATGTATTTTTTAAAATATATATATTTATTTCTTACAAAAATTAAATGATAGCCTTATAGTTGGGGGGCCCCCTATGTCTCCTGACAACCAATATTTTTAGACCCAGTCCACCACTGGCTGCTGAAATGGCCTTGGATCAGCCATGGCTCTCGTAGGAGTTGTCCTTGAAAGGGCAGCTGCTGTGAGAGCTCTCTCAGTCCCACCCACCTCACAGGGTGTTTGTTGTGGGGAAGGAAGAGAAAGGAGATTGTGAGCCGCTCTGAGACTCTGACTGGAGGGAGGAATATAAATCCAATGTCGTCATCATCTTCTTCTTCGACGTGTTCTCTGTAACGTGTCATACTGTGTGCATACTTAATTATCAGACCTTTACTCCATCAAGATCAGTATTGTCTATTCAGAGCAACAGCGGCCTCCAGGGTCTCAGGCAGAGAAAGATCTTTCGCATCACCTCCTGCCTGGTCCCTTTAGCTGGAGATACCCAGGGATTGAACCAGGGACTTTCTGCATGCCGGTCAGTTTGGTGTAGTGGTTAAGTGTGTGGACTCTTATCTGGGAGAACCGGGTTTGATTCCCCACTCCTCCACTTGCAGCTGCTGGAATGGCCTTGGGTCAGCCATAGCTCTGGCAGTTGTCCTTGAAAGGGCAGCTGCTGGGAGAGCCCTCTCCAGCCCCACCCACCTCACAGGGTGTCTGTTGTGGGGGAGGAAGGTAAAGGAGATTGTGAGCCGCTCTGAGACTCTTCGGAGTGGAGGGCGGGATATAAATCCAATATCTTCATCTACCTCACAGGTGTCTGTTGTGGGGGAGGAAGGTAAAGGAGATTGTGAGCCGCTCTGAGACTCTTCGGAGTGGAGGGCGGGATATAAATCCAATATCTTCATCTACCTCACAGGGTGTCTGTTGTGGGGGAGGAAGGGAAAGGAGATTGTGAGCTGCTCTGAGACTCTTCGGAGTGGAGGGCGGGATATAAATCCAATATCTTCATCTACCTCACAGGGTGTCTGTTGTGGGGGAGGAAGGGAAAGGAGATTGTGAGCCGCTCTGAGACTCTTCGGAGTGGAGGGCGGGATATAAATCCAATATCTTCATCTACCTCACAGGGTGTCTGTTGTGGGGGAGAAAGGTAAAGGAGATTGTGAGCCGCTCTGAGACTCTTCGGAGTGGAGGGCGGGATATAAATCCAATATCATCTTCTTCTTCTTCCGCTGATGGGCAAAGATTCTCCAGGAGTCGAGGTTGTCCATAAGTCCATGAGAGATTCCAGTTTAGGCAAAACACTGTCAAGGAAGATCCAAGTGGGCAGCTGTGTTGGTCTGTAGCAGTAGAACAACATAGGAGACAGGTGCACCTTTAAGACCAGCAAATTCAGAACAATGGTTTTCAAGGCGGACTTGACTCCTACTTTGTTCTACTGTCAAGGCAGCTCATGAACGTGTTCGATTTGAAAAAGTGGTTGTGTTGGGTGGTTTTTTGGAGGGGGGAGGCTGCAGATCTCAAACATGCAGGGCTCTTCCCGATGCAGGGCCTAAAACAGGAGATTTTTACAAAGCCTACTAAACACCAGCCAGCTGTGAACACTGTTGCGACCAGCCGTGAAGAAGCCTGAAGCTTGAGGCCATGCTGGAAAACGTCCTTCCTCCGTCGTGCAGGGACTGGAATGAGGCAGGGGGTCACAGAGGCTCCATCTTGACCTCGCAGGCTGCCGGAAGAGCCGGTAAAACGACATTGCTGCAATGGCAAAACTCTTTCCCAACCTAGGGTTGCCAAATCCAATTCAAGAAATATCTGGGGACTTTGGGGGTGGAGCCAGGAGACTTTGGGGGTGGAGCCAGGAGACATTAGGGGTGGAGCCAAGATCAAGGCTGTGGCAAGCATAATTGAATTCCAAAGGGAGTTCTTGCCATCACATTTAAAGGGACGGCACACCTTTTCAATTCCTTCCTTCCTTCCATAGGAAACAATGAAGGATAGGGGCACCTTCTTTTGGGGCTCATAGAATTGGACTCCTTAGTCCAATATTTTTGAAACTTGGGGGGTATTTTGGGGAGAGGCACTAGATGCTATACTGAAAATTTGGTGTCTCTACCCCAAAAATAGCTCCCCCAGAGCCCAAGATACCCGCAGATCAATTTTCCATGATTTTCTATGGGAATAAATCTCCATAGGGAATAACAGAGTTCCCAGCAGACATTTCCCTCCCCTCCCCCCGCTTTCTGACAACCCTGAAGTGGGGGGGAGGGCCTCCAAACCGAGGGATCCCCTGCCCCCACCTGGGGATTGGCAACCCTAGGGTTTGGCCTAATATGCAAAAGAGTTCCTGCTACAAAAAAGCCCTATTTGTACTTGAAATTGTTTTAGCAATTATGACTGCTATTTAAAAAAAAAATCACAGAACGTTGCTAATAAAGCAGAATCTGGCCATAATACCAAGTTGTCAAATGCATCATTTCTGCTTCATACCCATGGGATACAGAAGACTCTAGAGGTGTTGGTACTTGGTCAAAATATCACAATACTTCAAAATACACCCATCCTTTCCAGGCTCTACTGTTGCTATTGCTCTTCTTCTAAGGAAAAAGCAGAGAGAGCCTTTCCTGCCCCTAGAAGCACAAAAGGATTTCCCCTCAACACAGCACATACTTTTAAAAAGAGAGTATAATTGTTTAAAACAATTACAAGTCAGGCTAGAGTTTCCAGGTCCTTCCCAGTCATCAGCAGGGATTGGCAGGGGGCAAGGTTGCCAGCTTCAAATTGAAGATGAAGAAACAAATTGGTGCAGAGGGAAATAGAATCTTTAATAATTATACAGCCTCTACACATCTCATGTGTAGCTTCATCAGGGGAATAACTGTTCAATTATTAAAGATTCTATTTCCCTCTATACCAATTTGTTTCTTCTTTGTTTTGCCTTGGTGCAGACCCCTTTTTGCCAGCTCCAAATTGGAAAATCCTGAAGATTTGAGGGTGGAGTATGGGGAGGACAGGGACCTCCACGGGGTTCGATGCCATAAAGTCCACCATCAAAAGCATCTGTTTTTTCTAGGGAAAACGATTTTTTGGTAGTCTGGAGAACAGTCGTAGTTCCCTAAAATCACCCCTAAATGCAGGCTATTTTTTTTAAAAAAAGAATGTGCTTAGAGGCTGTTTTTACTTCATTTTTACAAACAGTATTTTCATGGCACAACCCCACACTCACGTGTCCAGCTCAAAGATCTCCCTGGCTCATTCCTTGGCATGACCTCTCCCCCTGGCACGCACAAGGCGGCCCCGGGTCCCCCTTGCAGGCAGGCAGCCATCCAGAGCCGGCGCTGACCTTCTCCAAGGTCCTCTCCATGGCCGGAGGCTCCTCAGGCTGAGGCGGCAGCTACCCAGGGCTGCCCTCCAGTCTCCTCCTCAGGCCGCTTCCGCCTTCGCCCCGGCCGGCTCCACGTTCGAAGCGCTGACGACTGTGCCAGGCAGCTGAAGGGGGAGGAGCTTCAGGCGCTCACCAAGGAGACTGGAGAGGCGGCGCGGCTTCCCGGCTTCCGTATGGAGCGCGGCTTGGCGCAAAGGAACTTAACCATGCCAAATGTGGGGGGTTGGCGTGACGAAGTCTCCATCCAGGGGCACCTTTAAGACCAACGGAGTTTTTAGAGGTGATGAGAAGAGTAAACCGCTCGCTCAGGAAAAAAAATCAAATTCGCAGGACGCGGCGGCGGCAGGACGCGGCGGCGGCAGGGCGCGGCGGCGGCCCCCGCTTCCATTTTTATGCACAGCGGGGGGAGAGGGTTCAAATCCGGGGGCCCCCCGCTAGGGCGGGAGGGTTGGCAAGCCTATACCCAACCTCATCTGCCACTCCGGGTTTCCTTCATGAATGGGACTCCTCCTGGAAGGCTGCCAGCTGGCCAGAAGAAGCCTGTTCATTTAACCTTTACTTTTGTTTTTGGGAGGAGCATTGACATCCTGTTTCATTTCCCACTCTTTTTTTTTTGTGGTGGCAATTTTAATGGTAACAGCTCTACCGAGAGCCACTCAGCCTAGTGGTTAATGAACACATGAACCTGCCTTATACCAAATCAGACCCTTGGTTCATCGAGGTTAGCTTTGCCTACCTACAGGGCTTTTTTTTTTGTAGCAGGAACTCCTTTGCATATTAGGCACACCTTTTGATGTAGCCAATCTTTCAAGAGCTTACAGAGCTCTTAGTGCAGTGCCTACTGTAAGCTCCAGGAGGATTGGCTGCATCAGGAGTGTGTGGCCTAATAGGCAAAGGAGGTCCTGCTAGAATTCCTTACAGGGCTCTTCTCACAGGGCCTACTGTAAGCTCCAGGAGGATTGGCTGCATCAGGGGGGGGGTGGCCTAATAGGCAAAGGAGGTCCTGCTAGAATTCCTTACAGGGCTCTTCTCACAGGGCCTACTGGAAGCTCCAGGAGGATTGGCTACATCAGGGGTGTGTGGCCTAATAGGCAAAGGAGGTCCTGCTAGAATTCCTTACAGGGCTCTTCGTACAGGGCCTACTGGAAGCTCCAGGAGGATTGGCTGCATCAGGGGTGTGTGGCCTAATAGGCAAAGGAGGTCCTGCTAGAATTCCTTACAGGGCTCTTCTCACAGGGCCTACTGGAAGCTCCAGGAGGATTGGCTACATCAGGGGTGTGTGGCCTAATAGGCAAAGGAGGTCCTGCTAGAATTCCTTACAGGGCTCTTCGTACAGGGCCTACTGGAAGCTCCAGGAGGATTGGCTGCATCAGGGGTGTGTGGCCTAATAGGCAAAGGAGGTCCTGCTAGAATTCCTTACAGGGCTCTTCTCACAGGGCCTACTGGAAGCTCCAGGAGGATTGGCTGCATCAGGGGTGTGTGGCCTAATATGCAAAGGAGTTCCTGCTACCAAAAAAAAGCCCTGCCTACTTCAATTGGCAGCGGCCTCCAGAGTCTTAAGTTGCAGTTTAAAAACTGATAAGTCACCAGGCCTGGATGGCATACATCCGAGAGTTCTGAAAAAACTCGAAGGTGAACTTGTGGATCTCCTAGGGTTGCCAATCCCCAGGTGGGGACAGGCGATCCCCCGGTTTGGAGGCCCTCCCCCCGCTTCAGGGTCGTCAGAAAGCGGGGGGAGGGGAGGGAAATGTCTGCTGGGAACTCTGTTATTCCCTATGGAGATTTATTCCCATAGAAAATCATGGAGAATTGCTCTGCGGGTATCTGGGGCAATGGGGGGGGCTGTTTTTTGGGGTAGAGGCACCAAATTTTCAGTATAGCATCTACTGCCTCTCCCCAAAATGCCCCCCAAGTTTCAAAAAGGTTGGACCAGGGGGTCCAATTCTATGAGCCCCAAAAGAAGGTGCCCCTATCCTTCATTATTTCCTATGGAAGGAAGGCATTGAAAAGGTGTGCCGTCCCTTTAAATGTGATGGCCAGAACTCCCTTTGGAGTTCAATGATGCTTGTCACAGCTTCAATCTCGGCTCCACCCCTAATGTCTCCTGGCTCCACCCCCAAAGTCTCCTGGCTCCACCCCCAAAGTCCCCAGATATTTCTTGAATTGGACTTGGCAACCCTAGGATCTCCTGACAAAAGTATGTAATCTTTCATTGAAATCTGCCTCTGTTCCTGAGGACCAGAAGGTAGCAAATGTCACCCCCATCTTAAAAAGGGTTCCAGAGGAGATCCGGGAAATTACAGGCCAGCCAGTCTGACTTCAATACCAGGAAAGTTGGTGGAAACTGTTACCAAAGAGAAAATGAGTAGGCTCATTGAGGAACCAAAATTATTGAGGAAGACTCAGCATGAGTTCTGTAAGGGAAGATCTTGTCTCACTAAACTGTTAGAGTTCTTTGAAGGGATGAACAAATATGAGGACAAAGGAGACCTGATAGATGTTGTTTACCTTGACTTCCAGAAAGCTTTTTGCTAAAGTTACTCATCAAAGGCTCCTTTGTAAACTAGGGAGTCATGATCTCTTCTGGATCAAAAACAGACTAATTAATAGGAAACAGAGAGTGAGTATAAATTGGCAATTTTTGCAGCAGAGGGTGGTAGGCAGTGGGGTACCACAGGGCTCAGTACTCAGTCCAATGCTTTTAAACTTGTTCATTAATGATCTGGAGTTGGGAGCAAGCAGTGAAGTGGATAAGTTTGTGGATGACACTAAATTGTTCAGGGCGGTGAGAACCAGAGAGGATTGTGAGGCCCTCCAAAGGGATCTGTCGAGGCTGGGTGAGTGGGCATCAACGTGGCAGATGAGGTTTAACATGACCAAGTGCAAAGTAATGCACTTTGGGGCAGAAATCCTAACTATAAAAAGAAGAAAAGACCACAGAGATCAGTTCCCCTGGAGAAAATGGGTGCTTTGGAGGGTGGACTCTATGGCATTGTGCCCTGCTGAAGTCCCTGTCTTCCCCAGGCTCCACCCACAAATCTCCAGGAATTTCCCAATCTGGATTTGGAAACCCTACTCCCCCCACCCATCCCCTGCTGGTGGCTGGAGAGGACCTGTCAATGCCAAGTATGCCGAAATAGGTTGCCTCTGATCACGTTTAGCCTGGAGAGGAGGCATCTGAGAGGTGATCTGATCAGCATCTTCAAGTACTTGAAGGGCTGTCATCTAGAGGATGGGGTGGAATTGTTTTCTGTGACCCCTAAAGGTAGGACCAGAACCAAGGGGTTGAAATTAAATCAGAAGAGTTTCTGGCTCAACATTAGGAAGAACTTCCTGACCGTTAGAGCGATTCCTCAGTGGAACAGGCTTCCTCGGGAGGTGGTGGGCTCTCCTTCCTTGGAGGTTTTTAAACAGAGGCTGGATGGCCATCTGACAGCAATGAGGATCCCGTGAATTTAGGGGGAGGCGTTTGTGAGTTTTCTGCAGGGGGTTTGACTAGATGACCCTGGAGGTCCCTTCCAACTCTATGATTCTATGCCAACTCTATCGTAGTCATTTTATGCTGAGAGGTTAACTTCCTGAGTGAGCTGGATGGGCCTTCTAGGCCTAATCTCATCAGGTCTTAGAAACTAAGCAAGGTCAGCCCTGGTGGTACTCAGATGGAAGACCACCAAGGAAGTCTGGGGTTGCCCTGCAGAGCCAGGCAACGGCAAACCTTCTCTGTCCGTCTCTTGCTTCGAAAACCTCGGGGTCACCGTGAATCTGCTGTGACGGCGCTTTCCACTGCTATCTTCTAAAATGTAGTCCAATCCTTCTGAGCCAGAGACTAATCTCTGAGGAAGTAATTTCTATAAGTTAATTACACAGCGTGTGGAAAATAATGTCCATTGGCCAGACCAAAGCAGCCAGCAGTCAGTTTTCTGAGAACCTCCTTTCATATGTCTTTGCCATGACAAAGTTCATTCAAATAAATTGTTTCAATTGCAGAGATGTTATCGTCACTCCGTGACATGAGATTGCAATCTTTCATTGAGAACTTGACGGGCTCCCCCAAAGGCACGGCTCCTTCCCAGCAATTATGGGTGTTTTTACATTCAGTTTGATCCAGAGTTTTAGAGTCTTCAAATCGCCTGCCACTGTTCTGCTTTAATTATTTTCCTTTTACATTTAAGTGTTTCAATTTGGGGGGGGGGGGAGGAGTCTCTGATCAGAGGGCAGCCGGAATACCAGTGCTTAGTTAAATTTATACGATTGCTTGGAAATGGTGTCAACACTGCAAAAACAATACAGATTTAAATTACTAGATGAGGCAAGCAATTATATGTAAAAATTTCAAGTGCTGTCAGTTCTGATGCAAATTACTGCACCTTGTGGTGGCTTTTGGAGGAGTCTTTTAAAATGCATGAAAACTTCTACAATACAAGTTTGAAACGCCTGTAGAGAAAAGATCAGATCAAAACTAATGTGGAGAAAAACGTTGCAGCAGCAGCTCGGAAACTCATCTCACCGAAACAAATGTAGATGCTTCAGGCAGCAACGATGCAAAACAGTTGTGAAAACCATTAGGGTTTGTAGAATCTTTTGGGCTCAAGTGCCGTGTTCTACTGGAGAAAGTTTTCCTTCCAGACGTTTCGTTCTCAGCTGCGGAGAACATCCTCAGTGTCATTGCAGCCGGAGCAGGCGCTCTGACCTTCTTGGCTGCTGTGCATTGAGTGGGGCCAGGGCTGCTGGAGAGCTGCTATTTCTAGGCTGGAGGGGGTGTGGTGAAAGGGCAATTGGTTTTTGGATGTGCCCATTGTTTGGTGGGGCTTCCTGGAAGTGTGGTGATAAGGAAACTGTCTGTTGAATGTGACGATTGTTCTGTGTTAATTGCTGGGAGGGTTGGAAGGGGTGTGAAGATAAGGAAGATGGTTGTTGACTGTGCTGATTGTTCTGTGGAATGTACTGGTTGTTCTGTGACTTTCTGCAATTTATAGTCTGTAGGGTGTTTTGCAGAGCTGGGTACCAAGATTGGTGGATGAAAATGCCTTCTTCCTTTCTGTTAAAACTCACACCCCTTCCAACCCTCCCAGCAATTAACACAGAACAATGGTCACATTCAACAGACAGTTTCCTTATCACTACACTTCCAGGAAGCCCCACCAAACAATGGGCACATCCAAAAACCAATTGCCCTTTCACCACACCCCCTCCAGCCTAGAAATAGCAGCTCTCCAGCAGCCCTGGCCCCACTCAATGCACAGCAGCCAAGAAGGTCAGAGCGCCTGCTCTGGCTGCAATGTCACTGAGGATGTTCTCCGCAGCTGAGAACGAAACGTCTGGAAGGAAAACTTTCTCCAGTAGAACATGGCACTTGAGCCCGAAAGATTCTACAAACCCTAATGATGTTACCAGCTGTGAAAACCTAAAATCTTTGATAGTTGTGAAAACATTAGGTAATGTAAAAGGTGAGTTTCCAATGCGGTGATAGAGAGTCGCAAATTGCCAGTGTAAAAACACTCTATGACCACTCACACTAGTTTCAAACCGGTTTGATTCTGTCATGTAGATCTTGGAATGGCTTTCTCTCTCTCGGATTCTGTAAACCTGTGAGGAAAACAAACTGTGTTCACTGTAACATGTCATACTGTTTGTATATTTAATTATTTGCTCATTTGTCAAAGTGTGGAGGTGTCTGTACCAATAAACTGGAAATATATATAAAGCTTTAGCCTAACACTAAATGGCTAGGCCAGGGGCATAGGAGAGAGCATTTAACAGACATGGTCCCACAACAGAAAAGGTTCTGTTTTTAAGGCTGTATGAATATGCTCATATTTGTTGTTGTGAGCCTGGTGTTGCCAACCTCCAGGTGATTGGAAACAGGAATATACCATGATACAGTAACGAAACTATTAACACAGCTTGTACTAAATATATAAATTTAAATAAAGTGAAATCTACACACAATTATTACAATTATTCAAAGATGGGTAAGAAATTTCTCAACAATTTAACCCATACATCTAAGCACACACAAATACTTATAAGAATTTCACTTCCATTAAAGTGCAGAGCGCAAAAGAGTGCTTGTATCCAGAGAGGTTTTTCACATCTAAAGTTCATTCCAATGTTTTTATACCAAAAGACTCCACTAAGACCACTCTCTGTACTTAAGTACAGAGAAAGTACTTAATTTTCTCAGTGCTGTTCCTTGTGTGATTACTAAGGCTGGTTAACGCGGAACCCTTTGGGTTTTCTCTTGTCACTCTCCTCCATGTTCTTTGTTTGGTTTACACAATCTCCAAGTGAGAATGACCTCATGGAAAGATTATTTAGCTTTTTTTCAGAGAAAGATAAAGATGAAATTTTAGCTGCAGTCATCGCCTCCATGAGGAAGGAACATTTAATTGCTCCAATTTGGAATTCCTCATGAAAAAAGAACTTAGAATGAACATGCATGCTGTAATGCTGTGGACCAAGATTATATATGATTCCTCTTAAATTTTAAGTTTGGGCAGGCTTGAGGCCTGCTTATGAATTTTTAAATGTTTTATTTTATTTTATTTTTTTGCAAAGCCCTAGAACCTAAAGGTCAGGCCCATTTGAGAGGGCCTTGAGTTGGTGCACCTGCAGATTTGTTGCCCAGGGAACTGAAGGGAGACACCTGTGGCTGACACCCATATCTGGGTCTCATTAATGTTATTTTGTGGAGTTGAGTTCTGATTGGGTTTTTCGAATCTACCCACGAGGGCTCCTTAAGAATAAAAGATTACCTTTTTCTTTGCTCTGGGCCCTCTACGGGACGATTGGACTAGACTCTGGGACCCTAGGCTCTACGCTGGGGTTCTCTGTTTGTGGATTCAATGGACTTTGTTGCCTGATTTCTTTGGAACCATATGGTGCCTTTAGTTAAGTATATTTTGCAACGCTATTGTTTTGGCTCACTGCTCTTAATGATAATTTTTAAGCCTATCTTTAAATAAACTCTTTTTTGGTTTAAAAAAAAAAAAGAGCTTTCTTGTCGTTTTGTGTGGGGGGTTGTAGCAACATGCCAAAAGCTTACTCGACTGCCCAGAAAGTCGCCTAATCTACCAAATAAGAAAAAATACCTTGTCTGGGGAACTCCCGGCCACATCTGCTGTGGTTGGGCTTTCCCTGGTCTTAGAGGATAAAACTCTGAGGTTGGGCTGGGATCTCAGAGTATAAAAAGTAATCCAGCCTGGTGGCAGTTTACCCCAGGATCCGGCTTTGGGCCTGGATATTCGGATTTTTGTTTGAGCCACCATTCTAACGGCCCGCCTGGTCTCGGTCATAAGGGTCGGACCGTTACATATCTTTAAGGGATTATTGCAATGTGGATAGAATACCAAGGGGTCTTAAGGTTCAAAAGTCACCTGCAATGTTTGTCAGCAATGAAGAATTCAAGGCCCAAAGGGCAGCAGTCTTGAATAAGTGTTCTTTGGACTTGATGCTGCTGACAATAAAAAGATCTATAGCAGAAGCAGCCAAAACTAAAACAGAAATAGAGTCTATGATCATGACGTTAAAAGAAAAATCCACACAGAATACCTTTGAAATTAACCTACAGGAAATTTTGGGGAAAGCCAAACAGTTCGAATGTAAACTGAAGAAGTTAAAACAAAAAAAGTTTACTCGTGATGCTAAAGACTATGAACAGTCTAGAGTTTATAGTTGGTGGTCCTTACAGACTAGGAAAAAAACTGACTCGTCCGAACGTGACGAGTCTGCAGTGTCTTCAGGGGATGAGGGTCTGTCTAAGAGAACGAACGTTTATCAATTAAGAAACAACAGACCAAAAAAGTCCTCTTTTTTAAAACAGCACCAGAAGTCTGACAGACCACGAACCTAGTTATTAATTTGTCTTCTTATAAGTTGTCGGATAGGGAAAAGCAAGTCTTTAACATGGACTTGGCTTTGTACCTACTCCGAGTTATGATCCATTTCAAACCAGGATTGACCTATATAAATTAATTGGGCCCTGTATCTAATAAGGAGAAAGAATTTTTGATTAATAAGTTTTCTAAGGTACCTATATTTTACATTCTACCAAAGGTTCATAAATAGGGCTTTCCATCTCCCGGACGACCAATTGTATCAGCTACGGGGTCACTGTTGGAGTTTTTAAGTGAGTTCTTTGACTTTTTTCTTAAGCCATTCGTGTTTCAAATTCCCACATATATTAAAGACACAACAGATTTTGAATATTGAAGGCCACGAAATTGACACACAAGCAGTGTTAGTAACCATGGATGTTAACGCACTCTATACCAGCAATCCCCATGAGGAAGCTTGGGCAGTTATTCTGGACACGTTGGATCGAAGAGAGGTGCACACACCTTCTACCGAGTTTTTGCTGGAATTGGCTGATATTCTTGAATATAGTTTCTTTTGATTTCAGGAGGAGTTTTATCTCCAAGTTAAAACGGTAGCTATGGGCAGCATTTTTTCGCCAAGTGTGGCCTGTTTGTTTATGGATAAACTGGAAAAAAGAATTTTATTGTAATCCTGCATGTAACCCTTTTTTGGATTCCATTGTGTATTTCAAACGATATACTGATGATGTCATCCTGATTCTATCCAATAAGGAAGTAGTCGAACCACTGGATGAATAGTTTACATTCTGAGATTAAGTTTACTTTTTATTTGATCAAGATTGTGTGATTTTCTTGGATATTGTGGTGTTCAGGGACTCACATAATCGTTTGGCTGTGAAAAGTTATAGGAAGCCCACGGACAAAACTGTTCCTTTACACTTTCAATCATGCCACCCGGCACACTTACACAAGAGCTTACTGTATAGCCAGATAGTGAGGGCTAAAAGAAACTCCTCCCATTGGAATGACTTTTGTAAGGAAAAGAACTGATCACGTGCCCAGTTTAAAAGTAGGGACTACCCTAAAGCTATTTGAGATAGAGCAGAAGAAAGAATTGCTAAATGTCCTAGATCTGCACTGTTTGAAGGAAGACAGGGGACCACCACTGTTACACCTCAAACAACTTTTTATTGGGGAATATTAATATTTCTTAGCTCAAAATGGTAGGCCTACGAGAGGTGAGGTGTATAGGATCTATGTCTTTGTCTACGGAGATAGACCACTGAAAATCCTTTGGTTAATAATGGATTTTATTATAGCATAGGGTTTCAAATAGTTACATCCCAATCAAACAATTTCAAGCATACAAGAGGAATTATAAAGAGGTTAGCTGAATAAGCAGGATGGGGGAGGGTGATACAATACCTATATCTTGCAGGGTAGACTCAGTCAGAGGAAATGCAAGGCCTCTGGAGGGAGATTTCTCTTGAGAGGAAGGGGGGGTGAGGGTAGGAAGGGGGTGGAGGAAGGAGAGGGTGAAGGGATTCCCTTTTTCCTTCCTTTTTCTTCTTCTGCACTCAGGATCCCTGAACCCCACGCTGCGCTCCGCTAAACCTGACAGGTTGGGTTGTCTGTTTTCTAGGGTAAATTACGTCACATCACTCAATTAACCTACCCAATGAGGGGGAAGAGTGTCACACCAATGGAAAATCGGGGTGTCATATGTGTAATATCCAATCAGAGACCATTCACATCATAGATCCATACCCCAACATAGGCATTTTAATTACACTGGCCAAATGACTTTATGGCCTTGTTTTTCCCAAAACTGGTTCCTTTGAAGCTCCCCAAAAGTGATAGATTTCTCTCTTAGTGTCAACCATGGATAGGCATCCATCAAGTGGTCAGGGGACTGGCTGACTTTGACGGCCTTAGCAATTAATTAAAGAAAAATAGAAACTTTGTTAAAAGTCAGAATTGTGAAATCAGTTTACAGGTTATACCACACATTCACAACAAGAGGAGTGCTTAGTCTCTAACCTTTGTGCTCCTGCTGTCTTGTCCTGAGAATTACCAGACACAAGCCATTTATTTGTGTTGGAGGTTTTTTTGGGTCATTCTTATACTTTTAAAGGTTGTCAAAAGTGAAGGAATTTTTAAGGCACTGCCCACCAGTCTCTCTGAGCCCGGAACTCTTCATTCCCAGGAGCAGAAAGATGGATGCTTCTCAACCTTTCAGCTGGCATCATGTTGTTCTGGCTTGTGAACCAGAATCACATTACAGACCTGCTTTGGGTCAAGAAGGAACTGGATTTGTCTCCCTTATGTGCAAGAAAGACCATTCCAATTCAAATGGGCATTGCTGTATCCAATTAATATTCTAGGGTTACATTGCAATATCACATTCCAGGGGTGCATGGCTTAGGAATAAGTACAGGGGTATCTTCCTGGGTATCACCACTACTGATAAAATCTCATGCGCTTTTCAATTTTCTTCAGTGACTCATTCCATTCAAAACATTGTTTAAAAATTCTGGTTTGTGGTTAAAGATATACCAGACTGTAAGAAAGTTCCTAGGGTAGACTTCAGAAGGGCGAAAAGCACAGGGGATTGCTTA
Source organism: Heteronotia binoei (assembly GCF_032191835.1). NCBI lineage: Eukaryota > Metazoa > Chordata > Lepidosauria > Squamata > Gekkonidae > Heteronotia > Heteronotia binoei. The sequence goes on along the minus strand of NC_083224.1, from coordinate 198,722,767 downwards.
ATTAAAACTGATTTAAAATCTAAAAAGGAAACGAACTCTAAAATGAGGGGGCACTTCTGCTGCAGCGGGTGTGCCGCATGCTCAGCATGTCTTCAGGTTAAAGAATATATTGATCCACATTCAGGTTACAGAATAACCCTCAAAGACACCACTACATGTGGAACAAAAATGTGTATTTACATAATTTTATCCCCGTGTTTTAAAATCTACATCAGGAGCACGACAAGTGTCATTCATACACGTGTCTTGGAGCATAAATCCCAGGTTAGGAACTACGTACCTGAAGCCCCTCTTGTGGAACATTTTAGAACCTTTGAACATGATGCTGACTCCTTGAAATATTTTGTAGTTAGCAGGTTTTCACCTAGAGAGCATTATAAATGTGATCCTATTAAATGGCTTCCTCGGGAAAAAAATGCGGTAGATTTTCAGACCGCAATCCCTAACACTTCATGGTTTGAATAATGATTGGGACCTCTCATGTTTTCTTTGGTTTATATTAAGTTTGCTGTAAAAAAAATTCTTGTAGTACATGATGTTTAAGAAGCATCTGTTAATTGTTAGCACCTGTATGTGGGTATATCTTGGGTAAGACCTATGACTAAGGTTCAAGACCCTTTGAATGGAAACTTAATTGTGTGCAAAGCCTATGGAATCTTGCCATGCTCTGATAAGTTCAGCAACAAGATTTGTATTATTTCAGGTGTATTCATAATGTATTAGGTTAGTATTGAATATTGTTTTTTTTTAATTTTTTGATATTCTGGCACAGCTAGTCAAAGCTTTATCGAAACGGGGGAAGTACTACCTTGTCGCTGTGTTTGCTGTGCTTTGGCATATTACACTGAAGAATCATCTTATGAAGTGAAATCTACATCTTCTTTGGATTTCCTTGGAAGCAAGACAGAGGATCCCTTTGAAGTAGAAGGACTTGTTTTACTGATTCAGACTGTTATAAGTACCTATGTAAGTCCTTCTGTTACACTTATGACTGGTGTTTTTATATCAGGGTATGATGGTTAAGAGTTGATTTAAATGAGAGTGTTTATAAGAAAGTGCTTAATTTTCTCAATGCTGTTCCTTGTGTGATTACTGAGGCTGGTTAATGTGAAACCCTTTGGGTTTTCTCTTGCCACTTTCCTCCATATTCTCTGTTTGGTTTACCCAATCTCCAGGTGGTGGTTGGAGATCTCCTGGGATTACAACTGATCTCCAGGAAACAGAGATCAGCTCACCTGGAGAAAATGACCACTTTGGAAGGTGAACTTTATGGCATTATACCCGACTGATGTCCTTCCCCTCTCCAAACCCCACCCTTCTCAGACTCCACCCCCAAAATCTCCAGTTATTTCCCAAGCCAGAACTGGCAATACTAGGGCCGCATCCCCTTCTCCTTTATCTGGGAACCACTAGCAGAAATGCAAGAGTCATCAGCAAGAGCTAAGTGAATAGGCTGTGATCTGGGAGGCTTTTGGTTCAAATGTGGCCTCTGGCTGAGGTTGCCAGATCTGGACTGGAAAATACTCAGAGAGTTTTTTGGGGGGTGAAGCCTGGGGATGCTACCCAAAGAAGCAGTTTCCAATTTGTTGGGGGAATTAACACAGGAGACTGTGAAAAGAGAGGCAGCTGGGATTGTCCCTATGAGCGCTCCTGGAAATTACCAGGCTGTTATTTATGGGAAAAGGTTTTATGGAAACAAAAAGAGAACAGAATAAAACAGTGTTGCATGCTGCAAACACTCACAAGAGCTAACTAGGAGAACCAGGGAGGAAAGGAGAAAGCATTGTGGGATGAGTGATAATTACCCATCTTGAAGAGGACTGTGGAAGCAGCAAAGCAGGGTGTAATGCCATAGAGCGGGGGTGTCAAACATGTGGCCTAGGGGCCGAATCAGCCCCTCGGAGGGCTCCTCTTAGACCTCCGAGCAACTGGCTGCTTCCTTCTTCCCTCTCTCTTGCTTCCATCTGCATCACAGCTTGCTTTGCCAGACTCTCTCACTCGCGCAGCAGAGGTACTGAGCCAAGCCTCTCTTCCTTCTATTGGCTGAGGCTCCTCCCCCTCCTGGTCCCCTGGGGAAGGAAGGAAAGAGCCAGAGCTTCCTTTGCCCAGTTCCCTGGGTCTCATGGGAGAAATACAAAGAAAGCACCTTTAAGACCGATGAGTGCTAATGTTTTAAGCATATTTTAAGGGTTTTTTTTAAAAAAAAAAATAATAATTGTGTTTGTCTGTGTCCCTTATAAAGTTTGTATCTCTGCTACCTAATCTTAAATAGGCACACACATGGCCGGCCTGACAGGGTCTGATTGATAGCTGATCCGTCCCTCATAACAAATGAGTTCAACACCCCCGCCAGAGAGTCTGCCCTCCAAAGCAGTCATTTTCTCCTGGGGGAACTGATCTTAGTTGGCTGGAGAGCAATGGGAATAGTAGACCTCCAGGAGGTTAGCAACCCTTCATTGGATAGCCTTAGGCATGCCCAAGCACAGCAGAGAGACTAAAGCCCCCCCTCCTTTAAATACTCCCCCAGCAACTGGAATTCAGAGGTACATGGCTCTGAACATGGGGGCTCCTTTTAGGCACAACTGGGCACAGTATTATTATTATTAATTATTAATAGTTTATTTATATCCCGCCCATTCCCCCATGGGGGCTCAGGGTGGCGTACATCAGTGAATCACAATAAATTACAATAAAATCACAATAAAATCAGTCACAATCGCAAGTTATATTCCAAATGCAGCTGCAACCGTTCATCTATAGAAGGGCAGCCAGGCAAATCACAGCTGTTTTGTTTTTTATCCCTTTCCTAATAACAGCCAGCATGGAATTTGCTTTATTTCCATCATTGAATAATAGCATATAAAAAAACGGGACCGGGCACAAATCCATTTTCCAGAGAGGGAAAAAGTATGCAAACTGCCTTAATTCAACAAAGAAAACGATACGTTGCAACTTGTATCAGAATCTGCCCTTCTTAGTCATCCTGTTGACAGAGAAGGGACACAAAGCCACCGTCTTTGTTTGCCTTGTGGTGTTCCCTTGTGCTTCTTTGTGGCAAAACTCTGCCTCATCCTCCAGGGTAGGCAGCGAGCAGCTGCCACTGCGTGCTGGGGACAGGAGGCATTTTAATCCTGTTTGCTTTCCTGACCCTACGGGCAGTCGCTGATGTGGCACCGCTGGGGCAGTGAGCTGTGGCTTTGAACACACACCTTTTGTGCAACGGTCACAAGCCAGTGATGCTGTTGTATACCCATGGCAAAGTCTTGGCCTCAGCCGACAGGAAGGGGCCTGATCCTTGACAAAAACTTCCCAAGAGCATTAGCCAAAACTGCTCCCCTTCTAGGGTTGGCAAGTTCCTCTGCATTCTCTATAATAGGTACCATAGAGTTTCCCCCTCCTAAATGGCTAGAGTGTCTGGAAAAACCATAAAGTTTTCCCGGAAATGCCTAGAGCAGCCGCGAGCGACATCGCCGGTGCAATGACATCACTTCCGGGTGACGTCATCGCACCGATGACGTCGGGGGATGTTCCACCCACTGGCCCTTTTTGGGCCAGCAGGTTGGGAACCTCCCAGGTGGGGGAACCCCCGCCCAGACCGTGGGCTTGGCAGCCCTATCCCCTTCACAGGTGTCAGAAGAGAGCTGCCATCTTCTGCCATTAGGCTCAACCCCATAATTGTGAGGAAAAAGCCCCCTACTTTTCATACATATGGACATCGTGATCACCAGTATGGTTGCCAGGGTGCCTGGAGTTTTGACTCTCACACATCTGCTCTAAGAAGTGGACTTTGCTTACAGTTTCTAAGGCATATGTGGATACTATAAGCCTCAGCTTTGCAGCAGCGTTCTACATCCGGAAGGGTGTTAGCCAGAACTACAGACGTGCTCCAGCTACTCCTTGTGTGCCCAGTCTTGGCCGCTGCAGTGGAAGAAGCCAGGGCACCATGTTCACCAAGGGCTAACACCACCAGAATCCATTTTGCTTTCCTGATTCCATCTCCAGCATCTGCTTCAGCTTTTGCATAAGCTTATCCAAGCATACCCTGCCAGGCTGGACTCCATTCCTTCTTAGTGGGACACACCCTGTGTCACCCTTGGCCTGCAAGCAACCCATCTGCCCCATGAATGGATTAACAGCTCAACTAATGTTCCTGATTGTCTGGCAATACCCTAAACAATAGCTCCTGCCCAGAAGATGATGAGAAAAGAGGAAGAACGTCTCCTGTCACAGCTAAGTCTTTTGTCCAAACCGGGTGATACCTAGGCCAGTATTTGATTCCCTATTGTCACCTTTTCAGATAAGTCCATCTAATCTTAAGTGTTCCCCACCCAGTAATCACTTCTATTCATTTTCCCAACTCTCACTTCGGAGCCACCCCATGGCCTGTTCTAATCAGGAAAATTCTTTCAGCTACCCAGGATCCAGGCAAGCTCATTGGTCAAAGCAGGTACCCAATGAGGCACCACCAGGGAACTTGCTATTGGCTCTGTAATGGTCCAGCCCTCCTGGTCATCACAGAGCCTCCCCTCTCTCCTCCCTCCTCCCTCCCAGCACCTAAGGGGTCTAAGGGAGTCTATTTAACCTCTGACCCAACTCCACTCATGTGTGCATCTAACAGTATCCCAGGTCCGCTGTCTAGATCCATCCCCAATTCTGGCCACAGTTTTGGGTCCATTTCCCCTGTCCTCTTATGTCGCCATTGGAACCTTCCTCGAAGACTACGATGGTAAATATTACCCTGTCTGTTTACCCTTATATGTTCCCCTATCAATCTATCTGTGTTTCTTAGGCCTGTGTGAATGTGTGATTGTATTGTATTTTTATCTTGTGTGAAAGAACTATTATTCTAAATAAACTAAAATTGGTTTTTATTAAATTAGAGTCCTTTTTATTGAGCATTTACCCTCTGGATGGTTGAGCCTGGTATAAATTGGTAAAAAGATTCCTATTAAGCCAGGTGTCCACCTAACTAATTCCCCAACCTCGTTTTGAGGGCATTTGGCCTAACATTCTCTAGGCTCCATGCCCGGTGTTTCAGGCACTGCCTCTTTGCTCCCAGTTGCTCCTATATCTCAAGACCTGAGCTGCAGAGAGATCTGGCTATACCAGTATATTTCTGTCTATCCCTCTAGGTGTCATCCTCTACCCCATCAGGCTCCACCCCTTACCACTCTGGCTCCACCCTGTGACCCTCCAGGCATCAGCATCAGGTGATCGGCAACCCTGAAGTGGGGAATCGGCAACCCAGAAGTGGGGAGGTTGGACATGAATGCTGACAAAGGAACACCCCTTTTCTGCCCCCCTAAAATCTGAGAACCAGAAGCACAGAGTAAGAATGAATGGAGAATTGTCAGAATGAAAGGGACTGGCAGCACATCCTCTAAACTGTGGAGATTTGTGACAAAAGTTCTACTTCGTTAATTACTGGCATTAAAGTTGTGAGTGAGCAATCTGGCTACTGCATAAATCAGAGGTGTCAAACATGCAGTTTGGGGGCTGAATCAGGCCCCTGAGCAACTGGCTGTCATCTCCTTCCTTCTCCCTATATCTTGCTTCCTTCTGCATCTCAGCTTGCTTTGTAAGGCTTGCTCAATTACACAGGAGCTACAGAGCAAAACCTCTATTTTCTCCATTGGCCGAGGATCCTCCCTTGGGGAAGAAGAGGGGAGGAATAGCTTGCTTTGCCAGACTCTCTCAATCGCACAGCAGAGCTACTGAGCGAAGCCGCTCTTCCTTCTATTGGCTGAGGCTCCTCCCCTTCCAGTCCCCTGGGGAAGAAAGGAAAGAGCCAGAGCTTCCTTTGCTCAGTTCCCTGGTTCCCATGGGAGAAATACAAAGAAAGCATCTTTAAGACCAAGGAGTGTTAACATTTCATGTTTTTTAAAATATATATTTGTGTTTGCCTGTGTTCTTTATAAAACTTATATCTCTGCTACCTAATCGTGAATAGGTATGCACATGGCCCTTCCCAACATGGCTTGGCCCAACCTGAAATGGCTCGGCCCAGCTAGGTCTCATTTATGTCAGATCTGGCCCTCATAACAAATGAATTTGAAACCCCTGGCATAAATTAGTTTGCTTGGGGCCATCCTTCCTGACCTGAGACAAAAATGTGTGAGCTGGAGGCTAGAAAACTGAGCTAGCTCATACGCATTCAGCTTAGGGGAAACACTGGAGGGGAGTTCCATGTGGGGTCCCACGAGGATCAGAATTTGGGCTGGTACTGATTGGGGATGAGCAATATAGCAGCCAAGCTTGTGGATGGTGCCAAATTATTCAGGATGGCGAAAACAGATTGTGAAGAGATCCAGAGGATCTCCATAAATTGGGTGAGTGGGCAACAATGCGGCAGATGAAGTTCAGTGTAGGGAAGTCTAAAGTGATGCACAGTGGACCAAAAAATCCTAGTCTAAATATAAGCCGATAGGTTTTGAACTTGTTGGCTGATAACAGACAGGCATTTTGGGGGCAGCTGGGAAGCCATCCTGAAGTCTCCACAGGCTCCCCCATAAACCGTTCCCATCCTGTCTATGGGACAACATGGGTGTGTTCAGATGGCTATTGCACACCATTCCCATCATTCAGCTTCCCCATACATTTTCAGTAGTCATGTGCTCATGTGCACTAAACAGTTTTTATTGCATCCTTCCGCTTCCAGACGCCAAGGAGGCGATTGGTGTGCGGCTCAAATATTTGCTACCACTTCAGAAGTGGTAGCTTTTTGAGTCGCACTGTGGAGGCTGGAGGTCGGGGTGAGTATGGAACAAGGACGAGCAGCAGATGTTTGTGTGTGGAAGGATTTTTGGGTTGATTTCAGAGGCCTCTCTCAATCACCCCAAACCACCAGTCTGTAATCACCCATTGAGACCAAGATTGAAAGCAACAGCTCAATGAAAAAGTTGACTCAGTTTGCGGTAGCAATGAAAAAGGCAGAATCTTTTTAAAAAAAGGATTGAGAGTAAAATGGCCAATATTATAATGCCCTATGGTGGACCTCATTTGGAGTACTGTGTCACCGTATCTCAAAGAGGATATGGCAGAGCTGGGAAAAGTGCAGAGGAGGGCATACAAATAGTGTCTATGAGGAAAGTGAAGAATCTGGGACTTTTCAGTTTAGAAAGCAAGAGTGCTGAGCAGCGACATCATAGAGATTTATAAAATCAATAAAGGCAAGGATGTCTTCAAGAAGCTCCCAGCCAGGCTACAATTGTCTTCTGGCTCAGACTTGAGTTCCCTTCATTCACTACTCTTTACATGGAACACAGGAACAGGGATTTTCCCCCAGTAATCCAGTTAATCTGCCTTTTCCATGAGCCACGTTGCTGTTATAAGAAAGCTACTAACCAGAAACAGAAATATACAATTGGGGGGGGGGGCACAGAATGCTCAGAGACCCACATTATAGCAGATGATCAAGGCACTTGAGGGACAGAGCAGGTTTGCACAACTCTCCCCGAGGTTAAGAAGTTAGTTTTGACAGCAGGTATCACAACCAAACAAAGGCTTGCTGCCATTTCGGTCTTTGTTTTTTTGGGTGACTTTAGAAAGCCAATGAACCACAAACAGGGAGGCAAGCAGCCAGCATCCCCACCCAGCCTCACCTAAGGCATTCTTTTGACCCCAGAAACTGAAACCCAGAATAGGAGGAAGAGCCCCACAAAAAGAGGCCACCTAGATCATCAGAAGATCCCAGCCTGATCTATCTACTCCAGGGGTCCCCAAGGTGGTGTCTGGGGCACCATGGTTCCCATCAGCCCCTTTTGTGGTCCCCCGCAAATGTTTTTAGAAAGTGGGTGGGGCTGGTTGGGGCTTTTGCCCAGCATGGCTTCTGATTGGCCATCGGAGATTTGGTTGACTCCACAGATATTTAGAAATGTTGACTTTGGCAGCAGCTGCCACCGCAGTAGAAGGATCTTTGCTGTGTGACTGAAAGTAAGTGTCAGCAGACATTTTGTGGTCTAGGGTTGCCAGCCTCCAGGTGGGGCCTGGAGAAATCCCACTTTGACAACTGATCTCCAACTGACAGAGATCAGCCCCCATGGAGAAAATGGCTGCTTGTAAGGGGCATTGTACCATGCTGAGGTCTCTCCCCCGCAAGGGGAGACAGCCTCAGAGCGAGGCACAGCAGTCCCACAGCCCCTTTCTACCACCCAGCAGCCGGGCGGACAAAAGGAACACGCAGCCTTGCTCAGACCCGCCCCCATGGGGGGGGTGCAACCATGCGGGCAGTCTGGGGCAACAAAAAAACCCAATGCCACCCTTGCTTTCTATGGCCTTTAACAAGTCAACTTAAATCCTTCCAGGCATCAATGAAGGAGATTGGGAATACAGCAGAGACTGCAATGGAGAACAGCTGGCAAATCAGGATGGGATTCAGCAGTTACAGAAGCATAAGAGATGGGTGACAGATAAAATCTTGGCCCTGGAAAGTAACCTACATGAACAGAACCTGAAATTCAGTGGATTTGAGGCTGAGGACTTAGCTGCAGAGCAGCTGCCTACTTTTCTGGCATCTTGGTTGGCAGGGATCCTCCATCCTGAGGACGGAGTGGCACCATATATTGTTACAGCCTACAGAGTGGGCTCAGTAAATTATTGTCAGAGACATTGAAGCTGAATTTGCAGGCTCTGGAGTGCAGAAGGAGATATTAAGCCTGTCACGCGAAAGCCAGGGGCTGCAATTCAAAGGTAACACCGTTGCAGTTTTCCCAGACCAGTTTTCCTAAGGATGTCTGCTTAGCCTTGACCAGAGCCAGGGCCTTTTTGGCTCTGGCCCCAGCCTGGTGGAAAAGCCTTCCAACTGAGATCAGGCCAGGGCCTAGGCTTCCCAACCGCCCCCCCCCCCGCCCTGCCGGGGGACCCCTGGATTAGCAACATAATCCCCCGCTATCTAAAAATCTGAAAGCGGGGGTGGGAGGGTGGAATGGCGCCGTGTATCTTTCCCTGCCTGGCTTCAGGCTTCTCCCTTCCTCCGGGTCACAAAGACCCGCCCACCGCCGGCCTGCTATTCGCTCCAGTCCAGCCTCGCTTCACAAGGTGCATGCTGGGACTTGTAGTCCTTGCATCCTCTCTGGTTGCCGGGTGGCGTCTCCTCAGGGAGTCTGGCTGGTGGGGGGGGGAGCTCCGCCCCCGGAGGACCATGTGCGTTTCTACCTCCAGAGGCTTCAGTCGCTGATTGAAAGGCTTCCTCTTGGGATGGTGTGTCTGTGTTACTTTGAAGAAGTTGGCAGCAACTCGTGAGTAGAAAGGCCCATCCCCTTCAGAGTCCCCAGAAATGGGGGGAGGGGGGACACGTCTGCTCTCTATGTGGAGATTGATTCTCATAGGGTATAATGGGGAATTGATCTGGAGGTTTCAGGGGCTCTGGGGGAGCTGTTTTTTGAGGTAGAGGCACCAAATTTTCAGTATAGTATCTAGTGACTCTCCCCAAAGTATCTCCCAAGTTTCAAAACTATTGAACCAGGGGATCCCATTCTATGAGCCCCAAAAGAAGGTGCCCCTATCCTTCATTATTTCCTATGGAAGGAAGACATTTAAAAAGGTGTGCGCTTCCTTTAAATGTGATGGCCAGAACTCCCTTGGAGTTCAATTATGCTTGTCACACCCTTGTTCCTGGCTCCGCCCCAATGTCTCCTGGCTCCACCCCCAAAGTCCCCAGATATTTCTTGAATTGGACTTGGCAACCCTACCAGGGCCCTGCAGAACTTACAACAATTTCAGAGGGCCTGTACAACAGTGCTCTTTGTATTCTGCCAGGCCTTTGGTTCATTCAGTGATCTTGAATGAACACTGCAACGAGAGCATGATGGGTGGGTTTGTTATGTATTGTGTTGTACTGGGGTCTTGTTGCCTGAGCTCGAGACAGGCACTCCTTGCAAACCAAGATCCTGAAGCCTGGCAGAACTGGCCAATCAGGATGTTAGGTGTGTAACAACTTGTAACAAAGAGATGCAAATAAAGAATTCTGGAGTAAGCCAATCAGGATGCTAGGCATGTAACAATTAGTAACAAAGAGATTCAAATGAAGGATTCTGGAGTGATCCAATAGGAGTAACGCCTGCTATGGGGGCATGGTTAACCATGGCTAATGAGTGAAGTGCCTGTGCTGTTTGTGGCTGTTTCTTCTTGCAATAAAGTGTTCTTGGTTGATTCAGAGCTGGCTGAACTCGGTTTATTTCAGGGTTCATTTAAGACAAATGGAATCATGATCTGTTTAATCTGCAAGAGACCAACAATATCACATCTCAACAAAAAAGAAGAACTGAAAGCAAAGCTAGAAGTCTAGAAAATGAGCTTCATCGTGTAACACACACACTCCGGAAAAAATGTACTGCTTGAAGGTATTCAAAGGGATCTTTGCCCAGTGTTAAGTGAAGGAACCTGAAATTACATGGCATTTGGCAAAGGATCAAATAAGGAAATGTGTTGTAAAACAGGAATCCTTGCAATAATGAAGTGCCAGAATGAAAATCTTTCACTCCATGAGCAACTTGAAGATTTTCAAAAAAACAGGGCATTATTAAAGAGTAGTTGAGCAATGTTCAAGATAGATTTAATGATATTTTTACTCAACTCAGAGCTGATAGTGAGAAACAAACACAAACGACAGAAGACAGGAACAAGGAGTTGACCACAAAATGTAATAATCTAAGGAATCGTATTAAAATATGAAATGGAAAAGGCAAAGAGAGAGGACATATCTTACGTATAATCTATCAACACTACTTTAAATATTAAGATACTGTTAAGAAATGTTAAGATACTGAGGGTGTAATGCACAAGTAACAACATCTAGCACAGGGGTGGCCAAACTGTGACTCAGAAGCCACATGCAGCCCTTTCACACATATTGTGTGGCTCTCAGAGGCTGAGGAGGAACTTAATGCAGGTGTACTCTCAAGTAAGCATGCTTAACATCAAGACCTTAATCATCTTCTGACCCACAAGTAGGCTATTTCTACTGGAAATAGGCAGGCTTGCAAGCTCTTCTCCTCCACCATAGAGATCACCCAGAGATCTAGAGTAGGGAAAGAGAGTGCAAGAAGAGTCATTGGAAGGAGGAATGGAATTAAAGAGGGCGGCACATAGGGTGGCCAGATTGTCCCGCCCACCCAGAAAAGTCCCGCCCCTGCCCCCAAATTCCCGCCTCACGGGTTGGCTAACCCGGGACCAATCAAATCCCAGGTTCGCCAAAATCCTGAGGAGGAGTTGGAGGAAGATCTGGAGGCGGAGGAGTTGGAGGAGGCAGAAGCCCTGGTGGAGGCGCGGCGAGCTCGCTGGCGGCGCAGAGATGCGCGCTGTGGAAGGAGCAGCGCCGGAGGCTGCGGGCGCTGGGCGGGCGTGTGCCGGAGGCTTGGCCGGGCTGTGGCTCGCCCTCGCTGCGGGAGCTGGCGGCGGGCCTGAAGGAGGGCTACTGGCAGGCGCAGCCGGAGGTGGCGGCGGCGGGGCGTGTGGGGCTCTTCGGCTGCAGCGCGTGCCGGGGCTTCCCGCTGGAGCCGGTGGTGGCGTCGTGCGGCCACGCATTCTGCCGGCGCTGCCTGGTGCGCGGGGGGCGCTACTACGGCATGTACCGCGTGCAGCTGGTGCGAAGGCCTCCTCCCGCCGTGGCCGTGCAGCTGAGCCGCCTGGCCGAGCGCTGCTTCCCGCGCCACTCTCGCAGGGCGCCCACCTGGCAGCGCCTCCGACGCCTCCTCGACCAGTGCCGCTTCCCCAAAGCCGCCGAGGCCGCCACCCACGCCCTGCGAGACAGTAAGCCCCCCCTGAGGCAGGCAGGCAGGGAGGGAGGGGGCCGAAAGCGGGGGGGCGGCTGGCGGGAGGGGGCGGCCGGCCTTCCTTCCCTCCCTCCCTCCTTCCTTCTTTCCTTCCCTCCCTCCCTCCCTCCTTCCCTGATGTCACTTCCTGTTTCCGGCGGTGGCATGGTGCCACCGGAAGTGACGTCACTTCCTGTTTGCGGCGGCGCACGCTTCGCGCGCACACACACACATTCATTCCCCCCTCGAGGTGTCCCTGGCTGGCCTGCAGATATAATGGCCACCCTAGAGGCACAGGGTTCCCCCTTAGTTTCATACCTCTTGTAGGAGCTGTATATGCTAACCTTGGTGTTAAGTCAAAAAGAGATGCATAATGGTGCAAACGATGGTTAGTGATTTATATGGTATGTATTCCACTGGTGCCAAAAAATAATTCCCTAACCTTTCCCTATACTTGTCTTATGGGGACTGTTATTCCCAGCTTTCGTTTTCTTTTTTTAAGTCTCCTTCTAGCATGGTCATGTTGTGAAGTGCATACATGTGTAATTATTCTTTCTGTGTAAAAACAGTATTAAGGGTTTTAACAAAGACATGATGTGTGTAATATTTGTTCATGTCTTGCGGCTCTCAAACATCTGTTTATTCTATATGGTTATTACATTAAACAAGTTTGTCCACCCCTGATCTAGCAGAATGAATGCAACTTGGGAGCATTGTTTGGGCACAGCGGTTTCATCCATGTGGTGTCATCTTCCAAATGAGCATTCACACATCTTGCCTTTAGCAGCTGTTTGATACTGCAGAAGGAAACTGATATAAAATCAGATTAATTGTGCCCTTTATTTTAAGCACTGTAGCCTAACAGAGCAATCATAAGATGGGCATGGGCAGCTGAAAGCGCTCATGACCGATGCATTGGCATGTCTAAGGTATGTCCACATAAGGGCTGCTTACAATGACACAGACTACCAGTGTTGCCCCATCAATTGCAGGCGGTGGGGTGTGGCAGCCACCCGCTTGAACAATTCTTCTTCTTCTGCAGTTGAGGCACTGGCTCTTGCACCGGTGTGGTTGTGGGTGGTTTTGGAGGTGTGGCCAGGGTTAGCCGGCTCCCTGAGCCCTTTTGGCAGGAGAATGCCCCCTGCCAGAGGCAGAAAGTTACACTAACAAAAACATGGCATAGCCAGCCCATAGACTCCCATTGAACTGACCTCTCCCATTTCAGAACCCTAACAGGTACTACATCTTTGGAGGCTCAAGCCACAAGGGCAATGATGCGCAGACAAGTAAGCAAGAATAAGAATCATATGCCATCCCCACCTTGTTTTTGGTGCCCATTAGGTGCCCGGCATTGTGGGAGGGTGACCGAAAAGATTCCAGGAAAGTTTTCCAGGAGATCTTGAGGAGGGTGCTCTATCATGTGCCTATTTCCAACCTTTGGCAGAGGACAGGGTGTCTTTATGGGGAGGGGTCTGGCAGCTGCTCCAGTGTACATGGTGAATCAATTAGCCATGTGACCCTGAAACTCATTGCCTTGCAGGCTCATAGCCTCGAGCAGTAACTGCAGGTGGCACTGTGGATGGGTCACCAGCAGTCTTGGAGCAGGACAGGAGAATGTAATTGGGATGAGATCATTATATGCCATGGGGGGGGGGGGGTGGCACACACACCTGCATTTGCAGACCCTATCAGAACAACGCATTCAGGATTGAGCCCAGCTTGTCACAGCTGGATGTATCTCTGTTTCACTTTCTTGCAGGTGGACATTCGACAGGAAGACATGTGGGTCTAGCAAACCCCATCCCCCCACCCATACACCAGGCTTGTTCTGTGGCCCCAGCCCTCATCTTGAAGAAGCCCTTCCACCTGCAATGCCATCCCACATCGATGCATGCTATAAAGGGACCCAGTCCTCTTCCCAGTGGATCCTGGCAGGAAATGAAAAGAGTGTTCACACCTCACTGTGCCTTGCAGTTCAATAAAGCAGTTCAATAAAGTTTGTGTTGTGCCTCAATTGTGTCTCTGTCTGTATGCTTTAGACCAGGGGTCCCCAACCCCCAGTCCATGGACCGGTACCGGTGGTCTGTTAGCAACCGGGCTGTGAGTTGTATAATTATTTCATTATAAATTACAATATAGTAATAATAAGACATTGGATTTATATGCAGTCCTTCACTCCGAATTTCAGAGTCCTAGACTGGCTCACAATCTCCTTTACCTTCCACCCCACAACAAACACCCTGTGAGGTGAGTGGGGCTGACAGAGCTCTCCCCAGAAGCTGCCCTTTCAAGGACAACTCTTCAAGAGCTATGGCTGACCCAAGGTCATTCCAGCAGCTGCAAGTGGAGGCGTGGGAAATCAAACACAGTTCTCACATATAAGAGTCTGCACACTCAACCACCACACCAAACTAATAAAGGGCACAATTGTATCATCCGAAATCATTGCATGCCCCACCCCCTCCAGTGTGTGGAAAAATTGTCTTCTGCCGTGGGCTTCAGCCAGTTTGGTGTGATGGTTAGAGCATGGGAGACCCAGATTCCATTCCTCACTTGCTCCAAGGCAGCCAGGTGGGTAGCTTTGGGTCAGATGTACACCCTCACCTAACCAACTTTACAGCATTGTGAGCATGAAACAGAAGAGAGGGGAATGATGTAAGCCAAAGAGGGGGGGGGGAATTAAGTGCTTCTGTCATCCAGGGGGAAGATATGCCGCAGCTAGACTTCATGTTTCCATTGGGGAGTGGAGTGGGGAGGGGGTTGAGCATTGGACATACTGGCATGCAGGAATGATACACGATCTACATGGTTTCTATCTCAATACATCACATCTCTACACACGAGAGACATTATGAATGCTGAATGGGTTTGGATGGACAGTCTCTGAGCACTGATTGCTCTGGAACAGGAATGAAAGCGGCCAGAGCAGAATGGCAGTCATTTCAGTCCAAGACCACCTCTGCTCCATCGAGGAGGGAACTGAGGGATCTGAGGGAGGTGCTGCATGCTCCCACACCTGAGGCCACCCCAGTGTCCAGCTCCACCACTGGCAGGGGCAGTGTGGGAGTGCCCTCAGCAGCAGACTGTTCGAACCCCTTACCCACTATCAGGTGCCTGGATCTGCTGACATGCCCCCTTTAAGCAGTGCCGGATTAAACCCTGTGGAGGCCCCTAGGCAGTCGAAATCTTGGGGGCTCCCTTGCAAGAAGTCTAAGTGCCGGACCCAATGCCCACAGCCCCCGCTGCAACCTGCAGCACCTTCTTAAAAGCCCCTTTTGCTAAGCTGCAGAGGTGAGGCAGAGAGAGGCAAACTTGGCAACAGTGCCAGCAGCAATCACACTAGGCAAGTTGGGCAAAGAGCAGCTCAGTTGCTGGCTGTGTGTGCAGGCTGGGAAGGCTGCAAGCAGGGGGGAATTGGGGGGAAACCAGCCCAGGCCCCTAAATGCCTGGGGGCCTTTAGGCCAGTGCCTACTTGGCTTAATTGTTAATCCAGGGGTGCAGTCAGACGTACCATTAAAAGCGGGTGTGTAGCGCTCAAATTTGAACCGCTGAATATTGATTCGATGCAGGGCCATTCAGATGAACATCCAAGAATGTGACTCATTCTGTTGTTGAGCGATCAGACATCCAATACTATCGCGCTCTTTTCTTGGAGCATGCGTGATCAGATGGTGATTTTTGGGAGGGGGGGGTCCATTGAACATGCGCCCAACTGTTTGGAGGTGGGAAATCAAACATTGCTTCAGAGGCGGGAGGGAAGGGGGGAAAGTTTTTGGTATTAATGTTGCCGATTCAAACCAAGGAACTGCCAGGAATTACTTTCCTAGAAATTGGCAGTGACAATGATATCTGGAAATCTTCCACATTGAAAAAAAAAGATTTTTTCCCCTGTTCTGAATAGTGGGATAACGTTTCCCCCACCTTCTGATCCTGTGTTGATTGGAGAAGCAGAAGCGTCACCTCAGATTCCTGTAGGGTGGCCAGATTGTCCCGCCCACCCGGGAAAGTCCCGCCCCTGCCCCCAAATTCCCACCTCATGGGTTGGCTAACCCGGGACCAATCAAATCCCAGGTTCGCCAAAATCCCGAGGAGGAGTTGGAGGAAGATCTGGAGTTGGAGGAGGCAGAAGCCCTGGTGGAGGCGCGGCAAGCTCGCTGGCGGCGCAGATATGTGCGCTGTGGGAGGAGCAGCGCCGGAGGCTGCGGGCGCTGGGCGGGCATGTGCCGGAGGCTTGGCCGGGCTGTGGCTCGCCCTCACTGCGGGAGCTGGCGGCAGGCCTGAAGGAGGGCTACCCGCAAGCGCAGCCGGAGGTGGCGGCAGCGGGGCGTGCGGGGCTCTTCGGCTGCAGCGCGTGCCGGGGCTTCCCGCTGGATCCGGTGGTGGCGTCGTGCGGCCACGCGTTCTGCCGGCACTGCCTGGTGCGCGGGGGGCGCTACTGCGGCATGTACCGCGTGCAGCTGGTGCGAAGGCCTCCTCCCGCCGCGGCCGTGCAGCTGAGCCGCCTGGCCGAGCGCTGCTTCCCGCGCCACTCTCGCAGGGCGCCCACCTGGCAGCGCCTCCGACGCCTCCTCGACCAGCGCCGATTCCCCAAAGCTGCCGAGGCCGCCACCCACGCCCTGCGAGACGGTAAGCCCCCCCTGAGGCAGGCAGGCAGGGAGGAAGGGGGCCAAAAGCGGGGAGGCGGCTGGCGGGAGGGGGCGGCCGGCCTTCCTTCCTTCCCTCCCTCCCTCCCTCCTTCCTTCCCTCCCTCCCTCCTTCCCTGATGTCACTTCCTGTTTCCGGCGGTGGCATGGTGTCACCGGAAGTGCCGTCACTGGAAGTGACATCACTTCCTGTTTGCGGCGGCGCGCGCTTCGCGCGCACACACACACATTCATTCCCCCCTCAAGGTGTCCCTGGCTGGCCTGCAGATATAATGGCCACCCTAGATTCCCAGATGATCTGGCAATGCACATGTCTGCTGGAGCTTTTTTAAAAAAAAAAAAAAAAAGTGTGGGGGGTGGTAAACATTCCAAGGGGCAGTATCGCACGTGAGCTGTCCAAACAGGAAAAAGCCGATCTTGTGCCGCTTTTTTGAAAAAGGGCCGGACTTTCTGCGCTGTCAAATTAATGCAGCATTGAGGCGCAGCAAGCCAGGATGACCCTGGATGACGCTCGATTGCCAGATGTGGATGTCTGAACAAACACATTTAATCCGTCAGCGAGACAGAGCTGTGTCGCCACTAATGGTACATCTGAACGCACCCCGGCTCTGCCTTTAAGTGAGTGGATGTCGTGCTGCTGAAAATGAGCAGGACTCCTGCAGCTCCTGAAGCCTGCCCCTCTTTGCCCCCTTGCCTGAGATGGACACTAGGCTCCACCCCTGTGCCACATGGCCCTTGATTGATTCTCCCAGCCTTGTCCACAAATGTCTCCCACTGACCACTGCAGTGCAGTTGCTATAGATGCTACCCAGATTACATACAAAAGCACTGCAAATGCACTGACTTTTGTCTGCTGGCCACTGCATAAATTATGTCCTTAGGGAATAGATTTGTGGCCACTCTAGTGATGTGGCGGCTGGCCACCACAGTGCCACTGTGGCTCAGGATTGCTCTGTAAATTATAGATAAATGGCATGGAAAGCTTACTGTCTTCCTACTAGTCACAAGTGCTGTGAACTGTCCACGTCTTTTTGGTTGATTTGTACAAGAAGGGAACCTACTATCTATCTAGTGGTCCACCTCGGCGCTTCTGTGGCTCACCTTCCATCTTTCTGCCTCAGCATCCAGACCATTCTGTGCTGGGTGAGGAACATATTTCACAAACCGATGCAGCAAAACAAGAAGCAGCAACCCACAGAGAGGCTAGACAAACATATTGGTCTTTGAAATAACTGTAACCAAGAAAGTCACTTTTAATTGCATCGGACCGTTTTCATGAAAATGTTTCTGTTAGAGTGCCCTAAAACAACTGCAGTAAGAGCTGGCAGATTCTCTTAAGAAGCAGTCCATGTCCAAAGCTGCCCTTGAAGTTACAACCTATTATTGTAATCACCTAGAAGAGGATAAACAGGAGCTTCAAAAGGAAATCGAAAAGGTAAAATATATGTCCCAGACACAGGCAGCCTCACAAGAAACTTTGGAATAAATAAAAGCTGCTAATAATGCTTTCCTGAAAAATCAACTGAAACACAGAAATGGTGATCTAGAATCTGAGTTGGCCAGGCTAGTCAGCAAGAAATTCTGGGCCAGTAATGGTCTTTCATTAACCTTTTCTTTGTTTTACTAATTCCTAAATGAATTGAGCATGAGATGTCATGTACCAGCTTAGTCAAGGGTTGTCTGTACGTTGTAGGAATAATCAGCTGTTTTGCAGGTTTCCAATTTGACTTGGTCCCTTTTGGTTTCCAAATCCAAATTAGCTCATTTTTCCACACAAAGTGGTCACGTTCCGTGTCAGCCTCTTTCTGCCTGGCTTTCTGTCTTTATGTCCTTTAATAACTCAGGGTGTGCCTTAATCTCTCCTCAGAATTTTTATTTATGTCTCCTTTTTTTCTTGGAACATTTCAGCAGTACTGACAGGTTTCTGAGTTTTGTGTCTTTCCTCTCCTCCTGCAATGTATCAGTTGTGTCTGGTGCTAAAATACCTAGGGACCTGTTTTCTGGTCCTGTTGGTTCACCTTGTAGTAACTCTTTGTGCATATTTGAATCCTTGCCTTTACTCTCGTTACATCTTTTCCTAATATTACTGGTATTTTCTGTTTTTTAATAACTGCAATAAGGAAGTATTTTTCTTTTCCCTTCCAGTCAATTTTCAGTGGTGCTAATGTTTTCTATATTAATCAAATCCTCCCTGGCCACTGTTACTGATGCTCCTGAGTCTAGAATGGCTCAGATATCTCTCCCATTTATTTGTACCACCTCTCTCAGTTCAATATCTTGTGCAAACTTATCAGTCTTTACTCCACACAGGTAAACTGTTTCTTCAGTATTTATGGGTAAGGGAGTGTTTTTACTGGATCTTTCAGGTGCATCTGTTGAGCTACTGGAGTCTCCATTCCAGACTGTTCCCCCTCAGTCTCTGAGCTAGCTCTAGTGACCCTCTGCACATGCTCAAAGTGTTGTCTGCTTGGGTTGGTTCTTTGGACATTTGTAAGTCAAATGCCCTTTCAGAACAATACCTATTGTCCATCTTTCCAGTATCCACTTTTGTTTCCTTCTATACTTTTATCCTGTCTTTTTGTAATTTCAACTCTTTCATGTGTTGCCCGCCCTCCTCTTGTCCTCTCATTTTAAAAGCTGGTTTATAAGGAAAGTCTCTCTTTTCATGGCACCCTCTATTAAGTATTAACTTTATCAACCGGATCAGCAGCCTGTTTAACATTCTCTGGAAGCTTATCTTTCACCAGAAACCTGATCTCTGAGAGAAATTGAAATAAAAATTGATCTAAAATTATTAGATCCCTTGTTTTCTCTTTAGAGTGATCAAAATAGTCTGCTAGTTTGGCACTAAAAATGACTTCTTCTGAGGCACTAAGCTTTAAAACTTCTTTCTCAAGAAATCAGCACTTAACTTGAATCTCTCATATACTGCCTCTTTTAATTCAGCCTAGACAATAGGCTTGTCTGAGGGAGATGTGTTGTAGGTCTCCGCCAATTCCCTTCTAATTAAACTGGGTAAATACTTCATATATTGTATCTCTGGTATTCCCCAGTTCTGAGCAGATCTTTCAAAAGGACAGGAAGATTTGTGGATCTTCTCCTAACACATATATCATGAAATCTTTTGGTATAAGTAGAGAAAAATCAACTCTGGGTTCAGGGTTTCCCTCCTTTTTATCCCTGTTCTCAAGTGTCTCTCTTTCTAATTGCTTCTGCTTCCAAAGTGGTGTGTCTTTCTATCGCTGAATCTCTGAGTTCAATTTATTTAGTTCTGTGTTCTGCTTCAACTTTCAACTTTTCCGTTTCTTTAATATTAAATTCTAGTTCCACTTTCCCATTTCAAACTCTCTCTGCTCTCTCAGAAACGAAATAGTCTGGATTGGTGTTATACATCCCTTCAGCCTTTTTCTCAGCTGTAGTTCTACTAGGCTCAACACTACTTTGTATCAGAATAACTCTCCACTCTTCCACACTTTTCCCCTCATGAGGTAAATTTAAGTCTTTGCACTTCTGAATCAGAACCTCATTTTTCAATCCTGGAAACTCTGCCATTTTTCTCTCTTTTAATTGCATTTCCTGCTAGTTTCTTCATGTATCTTTCCTTTATAACAGTTCTGTTTCCCTCATAAAATTTGATTGAACATTAAATCTCCTCAGCCATCTGTCTCAACAGAATGCCTTTCCTCTCACGATAGTATATCCCTATTTGAGACAAGCCCATCACCTCAGAATGTTTTGTCTCAGTTAGAATATTTTTTCTTCAGGATGTTTTATTCCCACCTAAAATATTTTCTCTTCCTGAGGCTACTCTCTTTTAGTTAAATGGTTACATATGGTGTGTCTTTAACTTTCTTGTTACTTCTCTCAGGGTATATAATGCTGCCCCCAGGAATTTAAACCAAATCTTATTAATTAACATTTTCCCCAGTATTGTTCCCAAGCTCTAAGGCTCCTTGGTTGGACTATGTGGCCGAGGATGAGACTCTTATATTTTAATAGCATAGAACTCCAGGTTAATATAAAGCAAAGTATAACTTTATTTGTACAAGAAGCGTATTGGTTTCAAGATGTTTTGTAACTTCTCCCTTAATAAAACAGTGTTTGTTAATAATTTCTGAGGTGTCACACTCTTTCACTTTACATTCACTCCTCTTTATCAGATTCTTTCTCCTCAGAATGTACTTTGTCCGAGTTTTAATATACATATTGCTCGGTTAACTCTTTCCCTTGCTTTTAATTCAGGTTTCGGTCAGCCGCTTTTCCCCACACTCGTTATTATCCAGGTTAATATAAAGCCAAATATAACTTTATTTGTACAAGAAGTGTATTGTTTTCAAGGCGTTTTGTAACTTCTCTCTTAATAAAGCAGTGTTTATTAATAACTTCTGAGGGGTCACACACTTTCACTTCACTTCTTTCTCCTCAGAATGTACTTTGTCCGGGTTTTAATATACATATTGCTCGGTTGACACTTTCCCTTGCTTTTAATTCAGGTTTCGGTCAGCTGCTTTCCCCCACACTCTTATTATACTTTGACAATATTAGGATTTAGCTCTCTCTAGTCGCTAATGTGCCTTCTATAAGTATTCTACTTTCTTCTCAGGAATCTTAATGCCACAATACTTTGCTGGGTGGTTTTGTCAGCCTCTGCAACTGACCACAACTGACTGTTAACTGCCAACTGACTTCTGCCTTCCCTCTCTCCACACACACTTCTTAGCTCCGCCCAGACACTCTGTCACCAACCAATCACTTCACTCGCTCATCCCCCTCTTTCACCAATCAATCAATCAATTCTTTATTACAGTCCAAGGACCGGCCAATTTGAAGCAAGTAGAAAAGCAGGTTTGTAAATGTACGTAAAAATAAGTTCTAAGTCAGTTACATTCCCTGAATCACACAGTTCCTTTTCCTATGAGCTAATGCACAGAATTTTGCCACCCATATCTGGCTATCCTTTAACAAGAACGTCTGCAATATTTCAAGACTGAGGTCAATATAGTCTTGCAAGGGTTTAAATTTAGAGAGTAATGGGATAAGTATTTGACATCTCTCATCCTGATAAGAGGGTACAGTGTAAAAGTATGTGTGTGATAGTCTCAATCGCATTACTCAAACAAGGGCAACAGCGCTGTTGGATAGGCAAAATGGAAAATCTACCGCTTAGATTTTTGGCAGAAGGAAAGACATTAAAGCGGGGTCTGTGCCTCGCTTGAGTAATGTCTGAAAGATAAGAGGATGGTGTAAAATTCAAATCCTTCCTCAGACTCTTGTAGCTTAAGGGGAGCAGTTCCTCATCATTTTGGGCTCCTCTGGATAACCAGAGTTTTTGCCTGTCAAACAGGGCTTCTGGATCTAGACCCCTCTTTCACCACCTGCCCATTCTTCTTCAACTTTGTTGCTGTTCAGTCACACAGTCAAGTCTGACTCTGCGATCCCATGGACAAAGTCACACCAGGCCCTCCTGTCTTCCACCATCCTCCAAAGTCTGCTCAAATTTGTGTTTGTTACATCAGTAACTCTGTCCAGCCATCTCCTCTTTTGCCGTCCCCTTCTCCTTTTGCCAGCATCAGGATCTTCTCCAGTGAGTGCTCCCTTCTCATTTGGTGGCCAAAGTATTTGAGCTTCAACTTCAGTATCTGACCTTCCAGGGAACAGTCAGGGTTGATTTCCTTTAGGACTGACTGATTGGATCTTCTTGCAGTCCAAGGGACTCTCAAGAGTCTTCTCCAGCACCCCTTCTCCGCCCTGAGCCTGCCTTGGTGGGGAGGGCGGGATATAAATAAAAGTTTATTATTATTATTATTATTATTATTATTATTATTATTATTATTATTATTATTATTATTATTATTATTATTATTATTATTATTATTATTATTATTATTATCAAAAGCATCTATTCTACTGAACTCGGCCTTCCTTATGGTCCAGCTCTCACAGCCATACATTACTACTGGAAATGCCATCTCTTTGACTATACGGACTTTTGTTGGCAGGGTGATGTTTCTACTTTTTATTATACTGCCCAGGTTCGCCATAGCTGTCCTCCCAAGGAGCAAACATCTTTTAATTTCATGGATACAGTCACCATCTGCAATGATCTTGGATCCCAGAGTAGTGAAGTCTATCACTACTTCCATGTCTTCCCCTTCTATTTGCCAAGGTGTGATGGGGCCGGATGCCATGATCTTAGTTTTTTTGATGTTGAGAACCTAAAGAACCTCTTGTTGAGGGTAAAAGAGGAGAGCACAAAAGTAGGCTTGAAACTCAACATTAAAAAAACCCCTAAGATCATGGCCACCAACTTACCAAACATTAAAAGAAAACTGCGCTTAAAACTTTAAATCAATACAAAAACACTTTGCACATGCTAGGGGGAGCAATCTAATGTGTTACATTTTATTGCATATCTAATTCTGCTGTGAGGAGCCCCGTGGTGCAGAGTGGTAAAGCTGCAGTACTGCAGTCCAAAGCTCTGCTCATGATCTGAGTTCAATCCCATGGAAGCTGGGTTCAGGTTGCCGGCTCAAGGTTGCCTCAGCCTTCCATCCTTCCAAGGTTGATAAAATGAGTCCCCAGCTTGCTGGGAGGGGGGGAAGTGTAGATGACTGGGGACGGCAATGGCAAACCACCCTGTAAAAAAGTCTGCCATGAAAAATGTCATGATGCGACATCACACCAGAGTCGGAAACGACTGGTGCTTGCACAGGGGACCACCCTTACCTTTTTAATTCTGCAGTAACATAAAATGATGTCAAGTGACCACGCGATCTAAATATGAATTCTGCTTCAGGTTAACTATGTCTTGTTTTAAGCAAGCAGGGAACCTGTGAGAATTGGAGAGGGTGGCTTTGCAGTTTCAGGTTCTCTCCTAAGACCACAAGCACCTTCTTGGTGAAAGTATGATGGCTTCACTTGCCATCTGCATCCCAATAAGGAAATGCGGCACATTTCTAGTTTGACTTCTGTCTTACAAGCAGGGGGTCATTTCCTGGGGGGGGGGAAAGGGTGCCGGAGCTCATTAGCACGACTCATTTGCATATGCCCCACCTGTCAGGCAATAAGGTTTCAAAACAACCAGACCTTGAATTGATACAAAGTTAGGCTTTATTTGATACTCCATATGTAGGAGAATGAAGAAATTGGGACTGATACAGTGTAACAGTACAAGGCATACTTAAGAGCTAGTTTGGTGTAATGGTTAAGTGTGCGGACTCTTATCTGGGAGAACCGGGTTTGATTTCCCACTCCTCCACTTGCCCCTGCTAGCATGGCCTTGGGTCAGCCATAGCTCTGGCAGAGGTTGTCCTTGAAAGGGCAGCTGCTGGGAGAGCCCTCTCCAGCCCCACCCACCTCACAGGGTGTCTGTTGTGGGGGAGGAAGGTAAAGGAGATTGTGAGCCGCTCTGAGACTCTTCGGAGTGGAGGGCGGGATATAAATCCAATATCTTCATCTACCTCACAGGGTGTCTGTTGTGGGGGAGGAAGGGAAAGGAGATTGTGAGCCGCTCTGAGACTCTTCGGAGTGGAGGGCGGGATATAAATCCAATATCTTCTTCTTCTTCTTCTTCTTCTTCGAAGGCTACATCAAAGATTTCTAAACAAAAGCCACAATTCTAAACATTGCTGAGCTGAGGTGTGAAGGTTCACACGGTCCCTCTCTCTTATCTTATTCCTACGGTTTGTCTTCCGGAGATGGCCAAGAGGCTCGTCCCTGGAGGCACTTTATCTTCAAAGGGGAACTCTTGCTTTTGTTATTATTAGGTGGGGAGAGAGAGGTTCACATCAAGCACTGGTAACAATCTACAACATTCTACTTTGATATGCAAGGTCTTTCTCATGGTTAGTAACAGCGGTTCAATATGGCAGCTCTTAAGCGAAGCATTTTATTTAAGGAAGAGTTAGATTGCCTGACACCACCACCACCACCCCTGACATCACCGGCAGGTGTACTAAATTATATCAGCTCAGCAGCCACCTTAAAATGCTTCTTGAATTCGAATTGTCGTAATAAAACCTTCCTCCCATCATACTTTTAAAAATTACTTTCTCCTCGGTGGCCACAGTGGCATGAGGAAGATTTCCATCTGTCTTAGGCTTCCCAATCCCCAGGTCCCAGAGAGGGATCCCCCGGTTTTACAGGCTACCCCCCTCCCCCAGCCAGCTGGCCGGTGGGGGAAGCCCCGCCCCCAGAGCCATCATGCACCTCCATGAACGATTCCCATAGGGAACCTTGCTTGTCACAACCTTGCTCCTGGCTCCACCCCCAAAGTCCCCAGATATTTCTTGAATTGGACTTGACAACCCTAATCTGTCAGCTTTATATGTTTTGGTTATTTTCCTCTCTTTTTTTTTTTTTTTAGAAAGTTTGTCAAATCTTAACAGTTCAGCAAAATTCTCCCAGGGGGTTTGAACAACGGAGCCCAGAAGCAAGCATTGGGAGGGGGTGTGTTTAAGAAAGAAAGAGCACGATGAATTTAGAGGTTCTGGAGCTCTGCTCCTGTGAGTTCCTGCCCAAAATGAGGCCTGCCCCAAACCGTGCCCTCCTCAGGATCCACCCCGCCCCCCAAATTTCCAGGTATTTCCCTTCCTGGAGCTGGCAGCCCAACTTCCTCCCCTTAGTAGGGTTACCAGCCTCCAGGTGGGGCCTGGAAATCTCCCATTTTTACAACTGATCTCCAGCTGGCAGAGATCAGCTCCCCTGGAGAAAATGGCTGTTTTAGGGCTGCCAATCCCCAAGGGGGTAGCGAAACTATAGGATCTTAGCGTACAGCTGTGTAAATAAAAAACTGTTAAGAGACACCATAAATTTTAAACAAGAAGACAGTATAATGTAGAGGTCTGTGGTGTTCGGACAAAGCTTGCACATAGAACTTCAACTAGACAAGAGCATGTAGCAAAAAGATATTTACAGAAGACAGTTCAAAAACAGTCTTTCCAATCACAAAGGAGTAACAATATTTCAGTATTTAGTTCAAAGAAATAAAGGAAGCCCTTCCAAAGATGTCTGTTCTAGATATCAAGACGTTTCTTCCCTCTTTCTTCAGTTTGGAGGCTTATTTATCACTGGAACCCAATCTTTACAACACATCCATAGAAGACCAACAAGGTTCAGAACATGTCTGTTAGATTTCCAGGTTCTCCATCCCAGGTGGGGGCAGGGGATCCCCCGGTTTGGAGGCCCTCCCCCCGCTTCAGGATCATCAGAAAGTGGTGGGGGGAGGGAAATGTCTGCTGGGCACGCCGTTATTCCCTATGGAGACTGATTCCCATAGGGTATAATGGAGAATTGATCCGTGGGTATCTGGGGCTCTGGGGGTGCTGTTTTTGAGGTGGAGGCACCACATTTTCAGCATAGCATCCAGTGCCTCTCCTCAAAACACCGTCCAAGTTTCAAAAAGATTGGACCAGGGAGTCCAATTCGATGAGCCCTAAAAGAAGGTGCTCCTATCCTTCATTATTTCCAATGGAGGGAAGGCATTTAAAAGGTGTGTGGTCCCTCTAAAGGTGATGACCAGAACTCCCTTTGGAGTTCAATTGTGCTTGTCACAACCTTGCTCCTGGCTCCACCCCTAAAGTTTCCTGGCTCCACCCTCAAAGTCCCCAGATATTTCTTGAATTGGACTTGGCAACTCTAGGCTGTTTCAGAGTGGACTCTATGGCATTGTACCCTGCTGAGGTCCCTCCTCTCCCCAAACCCCGCCCTCTCTCGGATCTACCCCCAAAGTCTCCAGGTATTTTCCAAAACAGACCAGGCAACCCTACCCCTTAGCCACAATTCCCTCTTCCTAGGAATTCATTGCCCCTGGAAGTGGTGGCGGCTTCAAGCATAGACAGCTTCAAGAGGGGGATGGATAAGCATATGGAGCAGAAGTCCATCAGTGGCTATTAGCCACAGTTTATCATTGGAACTCTCTGGGGCAGTGATGCTCTGTATTCTGGTGCCTGGGGGGGGCACAGTAGTAGGGCTTCTAGCCCCACTGGTGAACCTCTTGATGGCACGGGTTTGGGGGTTTTTTGGCCACTGTGTGACACACTGTGCTCATTCTCTGCTCTCAGAATTCCAGAAGCTCCCACAGACACTAGAACTGTAGGAGCAAGATCATGGTGTTCCTTTTGGAATCTGCTACTCTAAAAAAGCAGTATTCCTGTGTTTTGTGGTGAGGCTGGCCTGTATGTGTGCCACAGTTTCTGGTGGATACATCATTCTGCTCTGATGACTCCCAAGCATATTGTTGCACAGGAAGCCATGGAGAGGGGCATTGTTTTCTAAAACGCTGCTGACTCATAGCAGAATGCTGGGCAAAATGTTTCCTCTTCTCAGGGCCCTGCTGCCTCGCCCTTCCCTTGGGAAATGCAGATGCTTGTTCAGTGTCTCCTCTTGCAGAAAGTCCTGGTGACGGTTGATGTGTCAGTGATGGAGTAACCCATCTCTGAAGACTGCTGGGAAATACAGGGGACAGATATATCACAAGCCTTCATTGTGGGAGGGCTTCTGGTGTCCTGGCCCCACTGATGGACCTCCTGATGGCACTTGGGTTTTTTGGCCACTGTGTGACACAGAGTGTTAGACTGGATGGGCCATTGGCCTGATCCAACATGGCTTCTCTTATGTTCTTATGTCTGAAGCAGTGATGGTCTGCATTCTTGGTGCTTTGGGGGGGGCACAGTGGGAGGGCTTCTGGTGTCCTGGCTCCACTGATGGACCTCCTGATGGCACCTGGTTTTTTTGTCCACTGTGTGACACAGAGTGTTGGACTGGATGGACCATTGGCCTGATCCAACATGGCTTCTCTTATGTTCTTCTGTCTGGGGCAGTGATGCTCTGTATTCTTGGTGCTTGGGGAGGACACAGTGGGAGGGCTTCTAGTGTCCTGGCCCCACTGATGGACCTCCTGATGGCACCTGGGTTTTTGGGCCACTGTGTGACACAGAGTGTTTGACTGGATGGGCCATTGGCCTGATCCAACATGGCTTCTCTTATGTTCTTATGTTAAAGTCTGGAAATGAGCAAAACAGATCCCTGCACTTCATGAAAGCCCCAGCATAAGTGCTTGTGTGGATCAGGGCCAGACATAGCACTGTTGCATCTCTAACAAGCATTGGACGGCTGCAGTTGGTGCAGGACATATAAGGAGCCCTTGGAGGAGGCTGGTATAGCTGGGAAGTTTGTATTTAAATGTTAATGCTATGGAGGAGAAACAAGTTGTAGTGTCTGGTGAGCAAGCTCTCTCCCAGGTAAGGAAGAAGGCTATATTGGTCAGAGATGAATGACATTCATCTGGGGGTCAGATGCAGAAAAAAAAAAAAAAAAAGATGGTGGAATGTTGCAGATGAAGACTGTTTTCAGGTGAAGGGAGTCGCACATTGGTCAGGAGTAGCCAAACTGCATCTCGGGAGCTACATGTGTCTCACACACATTGTGTGGCTCTCAAAGCCCCCACCAACCTGTTGGCTGGCTTGGAGAGGGTATTTGTCTCTTTAAATCACTTCTCCAAGTTGAGCCAGCTGGCAACTTGGAGAATGCATGTAAAGTTAAAGTTGCTTTCTTTCCACTTCTCCCTCCCTACCCATTCCCCATCTGTTTCCTTCCTTCCTTCCTTGCAGTTCTCAAACATCTGACGCTCATGTCTTGTGGCTCTCCAACATCTGACGTTTATTCTGTGTGCCTCTTAGGTTAAGCAAGTTTGGCCACCACTGCTTTGGTGTGTGAATTCCTGCAAGCAGGATACAAGGTGGTGGTGCGCCTGTTTAAGACCTACAGTTAACCAAGATGGGAATGAGGTTTTATTCTGTGTATACGTTTTTTGCGTGGATGAAGAAGTGTGCAAGCACATGAAAGTTTATACCTAAAACTCTGTTGTCCTTAAAGGTGCCACTGGACTCAAACTTTGCTCTGCTGCTTCTGACCAACATGGCTACTCACCTGAATCTTTCAAGATGGGGATATAAACTGCTGTTTAAGTTTTGGAGAGCCAGTTTGGTGTTGTGGTTAAGTGTGCAGACTCTTATCTGGGAGAACCGGGTTTGATTCCCCACTCCTCCGCTTGCAGCTGCTGGAATGGCCTTGGGTCAGCCAGAGCTCTCTTATCTGGGAGAACCGGGTTTGATTCCCCACTCCTCCACTTGCAGCTGCTGGAATGGCCTTGGGTCAGCCAGAGCTCTCTTATCTGGGAGAACCGGGTTTGATTCCCCACTCCTCCACTTGCACCTGCTGGAATGGCCTTGGGTCAGCCATAGCTCTGGCAGAGGTTGTCCTTGAAAGGGCAGCTGCTATGAGAGCCCTCTCCAGCCCCACCCACCTCTCAGGGTGTCTGTTGTGGGGGAGGAAGGGAAAGGAGATTGTGAGCCGCTCTGAGACTCTTCGGAGTGGAGGGCGGGATATAATATCTTCTTCTTCTTCTTCTTCTTCTCTCTGCTGTTTTCTGTGTACTGGGGGTTTTTACTGTAAAGAAATATGCAGGGACAGAAGACCCAGGAAAAGATCAGCTCCAGGCTTTTAAATAGAATCACAGAGTTGGAAGGGACCTGCAGGGTCATCGAGTCCAACCCCCTGCACAATGCAGGAAACTCACAAATGCCTCCCCCTAAATTCACAGGATCCTCATTGCTGTCAGATGGCCATCCAGCCTCTGTTGAAAAATGAGCTCTTATTTCATGGGTGGGTTTTCTTCATGTAGATTAGCATCTTGTGCTCTTCCTAGCTGATGTTCTGTTTCCAGGGCCGGAGCAAAACTTCAAAACCTGCTGGGTGAAGTAGCTTGGGATGCTTTTCATTATTCAGAGGTAGCTCTTACTAACGAAAAAGAGGTTTGGTAATCCCTTCTCCACGGTGCTCATAAAAGGCAACTGAAAGTGGACTAGTCCTAGGGTTGCCAATCCCCAGGTGGGGGCAGGGGATCCCCCGGTTTGGAGGCCCTCCCCCCGCTTCAAGGTCGTCAGAAAGCGGGGGGAGGGAAATGTCTGCTGGGAACTCTATTATTCCCTATGGAGATTTATTCCCATAGAAAATAATGAGAATTGATCCACGTATATCTGGGGCTCTGGGGGGGGCTATTTTTTAAGGTAGAGGCACCACATTTTCAGCACAGCATCTAGTTCCTCTCCCCAAAATACCCCCCAAGTTTCAAAATGATTGGACCAAGGGGTCCAATTCTATGAGCCCCAAAAGAAGGTGCCCCTATCCTTCATTATTTCCTATGAAAGGATGGAATTGAAAAGGTGTGCCGTCCCTTTAAATGTGATGGCCAGAACTCCCTTTGGAGTTCAATTATGCTTGTCACAGCCTTGATCTTGGCTCCACCCCTAATGTCTCCTGGCTCCACCCCTAAAGTCCCCAGATATTTCTTAAATTGGACTTGGCAACCCTAACTAGTCCATTCTAGCAGCAGAAGAAGAAAACTGCAGATTTAAACCCCGCCCTTCTCACTGAATCAGACTCAGAGCGGCTTACAATCTCCTATATCTTCTTTCCCCACAACAGAAACCCTGTGAGGTGGGTGGGGCTGAGAGAGCTCTCACAGCAGCTGCCCTTTCAAGGACAGTCTCAGAGCAGCCTGCATCTCCTTTCCCTTCCTCCCCCTCCATTCTAGCAGCAGCAGCAGCAGCAGAAGACTGCAGATTTAAACCCCGCCCTTCTCTCTGAATCAGAGACTCAGAGCAGCTTACAATCTCCTATATCTTCTTCCCCCACACCCTGTGAGGTTGGTGGGGCTGAGAGAGCTCTTACAGCAGCTGCCCTTTCATGGACAACTGTGTGCGAGCTATGGCTGACCTAAGGCCATCCCAGCAGCTGCAAGTGGAGGAGTGGGGAATCAGACCCGGTTCTCCCAGATAAGAGTCCGCACACTTCACCACTACACCAAACGGGCTCTCTTCCAGAGTCTACCACCTCATCCCTCTGTATACGTGAGATAGGAAAAGTCTAGGTTGGAAGATACTGGAGATTTGTGGGGAGGGGGGGGCGACTAGGGAAGGCAGGGTTTGGGCCCAGAGCCATAGAGTCCACTCTCCAAGGCAGCCATTTTCTCCAGCGGAACTGACCCCTGTTGGCTGGAGATAAATTGTAATACCGGGAGATCTCCAGGCTGCACCTGGAGGTTGGCAATCTGGTCATGAGGAGGGAGGGGTTTGTGGAGGCTGTAATGCTCTGGAGTCCACCCTCCGAAGCTGCTGCTTCCTTCGTGGGAACTGCTCTCTGTTTTCTGGAGGTCAGTTGTAATTCTGAGACATCTCCAAGCCCCACTTCGAACCTGGCAGTCCTAGTCTCCAGCTCCTATTAGCTTCAAATTAGAGAAGAAATGGGCACTGTTTTTGTACACTGAGGTGTAGGGTAGGTTTGCCATGGCCCTCCGCCAATGCGGCAAGATGACATCGCCAGGAAGTGACGTCATTGCACCGGAGATGTCATGCCAGGGACTCTCTAGGACTTGTGGGGAAACTCTATGGTACCATAGAGTTTTTACCCCAAGTCCTAGAGCGTCACTGGCACGATGTCCCTGGCTGATAACGTCACTTCCAGGTGCCATCATCGTGCTGGGGATGGTGCACAGCAAAGGGGGGGGGGGGTCTTCAGGGGCAGGAATCTCCCCTGCTCCCTGCAGGTTGGGGCTCTCCAGACCAGGGGATCCCCCACCCCGCAGGACCTTGGCAGCCCTTGTGTATGGAACAGGGTTGCCAATCTCCAAGGGTCCAGATTACATCCCCCCATCGGTGCCCCTAGGAAACTGCTTTCTGGGGAAATGACTGTGCAGGTTCTGGAGTGTACAGAACAGACCCTGTGCAAACTAGAGGCCTCAAACTCGCAAGGGAGCTCCCACAGATGCTCCTCTAAAAGCCCTGCTAGTTCCACACACACACACACACACACACACACCACAATTGCTTGGAAGTTTGGTAAACATTTTGATTGAGCAGAGACTCTCTGGAACTGTATCCATTCACAAACTGCATGAAAGTTCGTGCTGGTTGACCTGCCACAAACTTGAGCGAACTGTGAACTGGCCAAAATTCATCATGAACTTTCCCCGCCCCTGGTTTAGTTCGTGAACTGGTTTGTGAACATCCCTGATTTTCAGGGTATAAACTTTCAAGAGTCAGTGGTCCCTTCCAACTCGTATCTAACAAAGAAAGCTATGGCTCTCAAAAGCTTACACCTCAAAAAACTCGTTGGCTTCTGAGACTCTACCAGTCTCTCTAGACTAGACTGTCCTATAGGCATATAAAAGAATTTTAAGTTCTGCACTCTTTCTGGATTCTTCTTTAGGATGCGAGTCCCTTTCAGAGAAGCATAGAAGACTTTTTAAGAAGGTGGCTTGAGAACAGGGTTCCTCCACGCCTGATGCAAACACTGGTAAGTAATGACCCGTTTAATGCCCTATTGTAAAGTGTCCAAGACACTGTGGGGAGCTATTTGGATTTCTGTACCTGTCCTACCCCTAGGTAGCCATGGTAGTAGGGTTGCTGAGCCCCCTCCGGCTACCAGTGGGAAGTAGGGCAGCCAGATCCAAGTTAGGAAACACCTGGAGATATGGGGGTGGGGGTGGGGCCTGGGTGGACAGAGACCTTAGTGGGATATGATGCTATAGAGCAGAGGTGGCCAAACTGTGGCTCGGGAGCCACATGTGGCTCTTTCACACATATTATGTGGCTCTTGAAGCCCTCACTGCCCTGTCAGCCAGCTTGGAGAAGGCATTTGTCTCTTTAAATCACTTCTCCAAGCCAAACCAGCCGTGGACTTGGAGAATGCATTTAAAGGTAAAGCTGCTCTCTTTCCACTTCTCCTCCTCCCTCCATCTATTACATTCTTCCCACCTTTCCTTCCTTCCTGGCAGCTCTCAAACCTCTAACATTCATGTCTTGTGGCTCTCAAACATCTGTGACTCTTATGTTAAGCAAGTATGGCCATCCCTGCTAATAGAGTCCTCTTTCCAAAGCATCCATTTTCTCTTGGAATTTGATTTCTGTAGTCTGGAGATGAGCTATAATTCTGGGAGAACATGGGTCCCACCTGGTGGCAGGCATCGCTACATGGTGGGTAGGTCTGGTTCCCTTGAGGATGTTGCCTTGAGATTTGGCTTTTGGGAAGAGAAAGGGAAGAAGACCTCTACTTCTTTGTAGATGCAACTTATTTCAAACCTGATTACAAAGCTCACTGACAGAAATAGTGACCGTTGGCTTGATTTACATAAGAACATAAGAGAAGCCATGTTGGATCAGGCCAGTGGCCCATCCAGTCCAACACTCTGTGTCACATAAGAGAAGCCATGTTGGATCAGGCCAATGGCCCATCCAGTCCAACACTCTGTGTCACACAAGAACATAAGAGAAGCCCTGTTGGATCAGGCCAGTGGCCCATCCAGTCCAACACTTTGTGTCACATAAGAGAAGCCATGTTGGATCAGGCCAATGGCCCATCCAGTCCAACACTCTGTGTCACATAAGAACATAAGAGAAGCCCTGTTGGATCAGGCCAATGGCCCATCCAGTCCAACACTCTGGATCACATAAGAGAAGCCATGCTGGATCGGGCCAATGGCCCATCCAGTCCAACACTCTGTGTCACACAGTGGCCAAAAAACCCAGGTGCCATCAGAAAGTCCACCAGTGGGACTAGGACACTAGAAATCCACACACTGTCCCCCCCCCCCCCTGCAAAGCACCAAGAATGCAGAGCATCACTGACCCAGACATAAGAACATAAGAGAAGCCACGTTGGATCGGGCCAAATGGCCCATCCAGTCCAACACTCTGTGTCACACAGTGGCAAAAAAAAACCCCAGGTGCCATCAGGAGGTCCATCAGTGGGGCCAGGACACTAGAAGCCCTCCCACTGTTGCCCCCCCCCAAAAAAGCACCAAGTATACAGAGCATCACATGCCTCAGACAGGGAGTTCCAACAATACGCTGTGGCTAATAGCCAATGATGGACCTCTGCTTCAGCCTTCTCCAGCATGCCTGCTGTGGTAGGCGCACTGGGGAAGGAATTGGGGAGCTCCTGCTGGGCTTTTTTCTACAAAAAAAAAGGCTCTGAGGAGGACTGCTGAAAACCCGACTCTCTGACTAGCTTGTTTTGCACCCCTCAGTTGCAGTGCCTTCACAAGATGGCCCCCTGGGTTCACACCATGATTCCGGTGGAGACTCTCGGCAACCAAGACATCCCCTCTCCGGAGAGACTCTTCCGGTGCACCAAGAAGCAGCTGGGGACGCTGATCCGCTTCCTCTTGGCCTTCGTTCCCTTTCGGTTCCACTGGGTTTGGGAGTACTTTCTGGTGGACACCATTGCAGGAAATCTCATCCCTGAAGGTAAGAGACAGGGCGGCCTGGGGCATTAAGAAACGCAGGTTGGCCTTTTTTATTTTTTTAATTTAATTTTTTTTTAATTTAATTTAATTTTATTTTATTTTATGTATTTTAGTTATTCCATTTGTATCCCGCCCTCCTCGCCTAGGCGGGCTCAGGGCGGCTCACAGAGACATGCGTGTGCATGAGTAAATGCAGTAATGCATTAAAACCATAAACCATAGAATAATATAAAAACTTAAAATACGTAAAATTTTGCGGCGCGACAATCTTTTGTTGTGGGTTACAGGCCGAAGGTGAGTCGATAAAGCAGCCAGTGAGGTGACCCACCCAGCGCTTCCTGAATTGTACCATTTCAATGCAGCTGCTGGCAATGGGGTTGCACGATTAATATGGGAAATCCCAGGGGTGGAATTCTAGCAGGAGCTCCTTTGCATATTAGGCCACACCTCCCTGATGCAGCCAATCCTCCAAGAGCTTACAAAAAAGAGCCTTGTAAGCTCTTGGAGGATTGGCTACATTGTTGGGGAATCATAGAATCATAGAGTTGGAAGGGACCTATAGGGTCATCTGGTCCAACCCCCTAATATGTGGCCTAATAGGACATTTCAGAATTACAGTGATAAAGTGGTTGAGCAACATTTGGTGCGCGGTGTTTTTCTTGCTTTGCCCACCTGGGGATTGGCACCCAGCCAATCGTGCCAACCAGAACTCTGGATTGATTTTTCTGTCCTTTCCCTATCCTTTAGAGCTCAAGAAGATCCTAATCCACCCATCCCGCCAAGGCAGCCGAAGGGATCAGGGCAATCTGGCACAGGAAGAGAAGACGTGCTGGGTGGAAGCCATCCAGGGAGCTCTGCCGGATGAAGATGACCCTGAGGATTCAACCTACGAGGTTCGGGAGGGGGGCGGCACAAGCTCTGCGGTATCCAAGCTCCTCAGTGTCGCTCATGTCGGTCCCAGGAGGAGTTTGCTGTCTCCCAGAGAGTTGCCAAGTCCAATTCAAGAAATATCTGGGGGCTTTGGGGGCGGAGCCAGGAGACTTTGGGGGCAGAGCCAGGAGACAATAGGGGTGGAGCCAAGATCAAGGCTGTGACAAGCATCATTGAACTCCAAAGGGAGTTCTGGCCATCACATTTAAAGGGACGGCACACCTTTTCAATGCCTTCCTGCCATAGGAAATAATGAAGGATAGGGGCACTTTCTTTTGGGGCTCATAGAATTGGACCCCCTGGTCCAATCTTTTTGAAACTTGGGGGGTATTTTGGGGAGAAACACTAGATGCTATACTGAAAATTTGGTGCCTCTACCCCCAAAAAACAGCCCCCCCAGAGCCCCAGATACCCGCAGATCAATTTCATGATTTTCTATGGGAATAAATCTCCCTAGGGAATAATAGAGCTCCCAGCAGACATTTCCCTCCCCTCCCCCGCTTTCTGACGGCCCTGAAGCGGGGAGAGGGTCTCCAAACTGGGGGATCCCCTGCCCCCACCTGGGGATTGGCAACCCTAGTCTCCCAGCATGCAACTTGGACCAGAATGTCTCCAGCCTTTGAGCCTGTGGGCACCTTGAGAGTTCCGAAAGGAATTTGAGACTAAAACGAACAATATTGTAATTAGGGCTACCAATCCCCAGGTGGGGGGCAGGGGACCCCTAGTTTGGAGGCCCTCCCCCCACTTCAGGGTCATCAGAAAGCGGGGGGGGGGGAATGTCTGCTGGGTACTCCATTATTCCCTATGGAGACCATTTCCCATAGGGTATAATGGAAAATTGATCCAGGGGAATCTGGGGCTCGGGGGGGGGGGCTGTGTCTTGAGGTAGAGGCACCAAATTTGCAGCATAGCATCCAGTGCCTCTTCCCAAAACACCCTCCAAGTTTCAAAAGGGGTCCAATTCTGAGTTCCAAAAGAAGGTGCCCCTTTCCTTTTTTATTTCCAAGAGAGGGAAAGGTGTGCGGTCCCTTGAAATGTGATGGCCAGAACTCCCTTTGGAGTTCAATTATGCTTGTCACAACCTTGCTCCTGACTCCACCACCAATGCCTCCTGGTTTCACCTCCAAAGTCTCCTGGCTCCACCCCCAAAGTCCCCAGATATTTCTTGAATTCGACTTGGCAACCCTAGTTGTAGCCAATCCTCCTGGAGCTTACAGTAGGCCCTGTAAGAAGAGCCCTGTAAGCTCTTAGAGGATTGGCTACATCAGGGGTGTGTGGCCTAATATGTTAATGAGTTCCTGCTACAAAAAACCCCTCTTTGAATGATACTCTTTCCTGCAGTCGGGACTGTGAAAGCCACCTTGAGTTCCCAGACAAATATCCCCTGAGCGTCATCTTGGACAACCCAAAAACTATATGAAAACAAGCCAGTGACTTACCAGGACCCTCAGAATCTCACCCTAGCTTCTTCACAGCCCCTTCTGCAGTATGCTTGCTCCTTCCAGGTAGAGAACAGGTTGAGACCATAAGAATACAAGAGAAGTCATGTTGGATCAGGCCAATGGCCCATCCAGTCTGACACTGTGTCACACAGTGGCCAAAAAACCCATGTGCCATCAGGAGATCCATCAGTAGGGCTAGGACACTAGAAGCCCTCACACTGTGCCCCCCCAAGCACCAAGAATACAGAGCATCACTACGCCAGACAAAGAGTTCCAACAATACGCTATGGCCAGTAGCCACTGATGGACCTCTGCTTCATATGCTTACACAATCCACTCTTGAAGCTGTCTATGCTTGTAGCTGCCACCACCTCCTGTGGCAGTGAATTCCATGTGTTAATCACCCTTTGGGTGAAGGCCAGCAAGGTTCTCTCTGTTTTCCCACCAGCCCACCAAGTCTGAGTGTGAAAGCGAGGAGTACACATCCCAGAATGACACAGAGACAGATCTGGAGATCATGGAGGAAGATGGAGTGATGATGTTGAAGGAACAGCTGAATCAACAGGTAAAGGCTTGGCTCTTCTTTCAGGTGTGGAGGAGCAAGCTAACGTTCAGCTGGGATAAAAATGTGAGCTCTGTTTGAGTGAAGCACTGATGGTCTATCAGAACGTTGTTCTCACTTCCTCCATTCTCTCAACAATAATTCTGAGGCCCCGGGTATGCCAGCCAGCTTCCATGGTGGAAGCAGGGATCGAACCTGGGTCTCCCAGGGGTTCTAGTCTGTCACTTTCTCCACAACTCCACACTCTCTCAGCTTTACTGTATTTTCATTTTCCTCCCTTGTATGCTTTTGCCACTGGGCAGGAGATTCTGTTCTGCATGTTTTTTGCTCCCTCTCAGGGCTTTTTTTGAGCAGGAACGCACAGGAACGCAGTTCCGGCTGGCTTGGTGTCAGGGGAAGTGGCCTGATACGCAGATGAGTTCCTGCTAGGCTTTTTCTCAAAAAAAAAAGTCATGTGTGAAACGATTGTGACATCAGGGGTGTGGCCTAATATGCAAATGAGTCCCTGCTGCGCTTTTTCTACCAAAAAGGCCCTGCTCCCTCTGCTGGCCGGTTTAATGTTACGTTGCTTGCTTCACACCGGACATAAAGTGATGTAATATTGAATCAGCCACTAGAGAGAGCAAAACGCATGCAGAACTGGGGGGGAAACCAAGGAAACCGCAGGAACACACAAGCAAGGGAAACGTGAATGTGGGAAAGCCCTCAAAATCAGGGGCGTTGAACTCGTTTGTTATGAGGGCCGGATGTGCCATAAATGAGATTTTATCGGGCCGGCCATGTGTGTACTTATTTAAGATTAGGTAGCAAAGATACAAACTTTATAAGGGACAGACAAACTCAATTAATTTTTTTTTAAAGAAACCTTTAAAACGTGCTTAAAACATTAGCACTCAGTCTTAAAGGTGCTTTCTTTGTATCTCTCCTGTGCAATTAGGGAAACTGGGCAAAGGAAGCTCTGGCTCTTTCCTTCCTTCCCCGGGGGGATGCGGAGGCAGAGGAGCCTCAGCCAATAGAAGGAAGAGAGGCTTGGCTCAGTAGCTCTGCTGCGCGATTGAGAGAGTCTGGCAAAGCAAGCACCTCCTCCCCAAGGGAGGAGCCTCAGCCAAAGGAGAAAATAGAGGTTTTGTTCTGTAGCTCCTCTGCAATTAATCCAGCCTGGCAAAGCCAACTGTTACGCAGAGGAAGCAAGATATAGGGAGAAGGAAACAGACGACAGCCAGCTGCTCGGGGGCCTGATTCAGCCCCTAGGCCGCATGTTTGGCACCCCTGATCTAAATGGACCAGATCAGAGTTTAAGAAGGCTCTCAGTCTGCATCTGCCAACTATGATCCATGAGATGCTTGGCTGAGCTATCTGCCTTCCTGCTTCTGAGATTCAGGCTGCCTGTAAAGCTGCCATTGAATTGTTGTAGGGCGAGCTGAGAGGCCACGCTGAGTTGCAAGAGCTTGAACAGTGGAAGCTGGAGTCGCCCTCGCTGGGGGATGGAAGTGAGCATCCAGGAACCACCGCTGCTCCAAGTGGGCAGGGGCAGGACTTGGACAGCCAAGAAGCCGGGGAAAGCCGTCCTGACTCTGAATGCCCTGACATCAGCCTCAGCAGCGACTCTCAGGATCAATGGGTGGAGCTGAGTGGTAAGCATGCTCGGTACGCTCTGTTGCTCCTACAGCTAGGGTTGCCAATCCCCAGGTGGGAGCAGGGGATCCCCTGGTTTGGAAGCCCCCCCCCCGCTTCAGGGTCATCAGAAAGCAGGGGGAGGGGAGGGAGGTGTCTGCTGGGAACTCTATTATTCCCTATGGAGACCACTTCCGATAGGAAATAATGGAGAATTGATCCGCGGGTATCTGGGGCTCTGGGGGGGCTGTTTTATGAGGGAGAAATGCCAAATTCGCAGTGTATCATCCAGTGCCTCTCCCCAACATTCCCCCCAAGTTTCAAAAGGATTGGACCAGGAGGTCCAATTCTATGAGCCCCCAAAGAAGGTCCCCCTATCCTTATTTCCTATGGAAGAAAGGAATTGAAAAGGTGTGCCGTCCCTTTCAATGTGATGGCCAGAAGTTCAATTGGAGTTCAATTCTCCTTGTCACACCCTTGCTCCTGGCTCCATCCCCAAAGCCTCCTGGCTCCATCCCCAAAGCCTCCTGGCTCCATCCCCAAAGTCTCCTGGCTCCATCCCCAAAGTCCCCAGATAGTTCTTGAATTGGACTTGGCAACTCTGTGTACAGCGGGTAGTCAACTGTTGGAGCCCTGCTGGATCAGACGGGAGGCCCACCTAGCCCTGCATCCCCTCTCCTCCACACTGGCCCCGCAGAGAACAGTCTGTCCCTTCGTTTGAAGTCGATAAGTCATAGGTCAAAAGGATTGCAGCTGATAATTTCAGAGAATGACTGAAATGTGGGATTTGCTGCCAGAGGATGTAGTGATGGCCGCAGGAACAAACAGCTTTAAAAGGGGGGGGGGAGGGTTAGATAGATCAGAGATTCCATCAGTGGCTACCAGCCATGGTGACCGAGGAGTCAGAGGCACTAAGCCTCTGAATCCCAGAGCCGAGAGGCAACATCAGGAGAAGACGTTGGCCTCTTTGCCCTTTTGTTGGCCCTCCAGATGAACTAGCTAGCCATTGTGTGAGACAGGATGCTGGACTAGATGGACCACTGGTCTGATCCAGCAGGGTTCTTATGCTCTTATG
This sequence comes from Heteronotia binoei, assembly GCF_032191835.1. Taxonomy (NCBI): domain Eukaryota; kingdom Metazoa; phylum Chordata; class Lepidosauria; order Squamata; family Gekkonidae; genus Heteronotia; species Heteronotia binoei. The sequence goes on along the minus strand of NC_083224.1, from coordinate 198,683,446 downwards.
AAGGCCTCGGCCTCTCTGCCTTGTTGCTGGCCCTCCAGAGGAACTGGTTGCTCACTGTGTGAGACAGGATGCTGGACTAGATGGACCTTTACTGGTCTGATCCAGCAGGACTCTTCTGATGTTCTTGTGAAGGCCTCGGCCTCTATGCCCCCTGTCGTTGGCCTTCCAGAGGAACTGGGTGGCCACTGTGTGAGACAGGATGCTGGACTAGATGGACCACTGGTCTGATCCAGCAGGGCTCTTCTGATGTTCTTGTGAAGGCCTCAGCCTCTATGCCCCCTGTCGTTGGCCTTCCAGAGGAACTGGGTGGCCACTGTGTGAGACAGGATGCTGGACTAGATAGACCACTGGTCTGATGCAGCAGGACTCTTCTGATGTTCTTGTGAAGGCCTCGGCCTCTATGCCCTATTGTGGGTTGTCCAGATGAACTAGCTGGCCACTGTGTGAGACAGGATGCTGGACTAGATGGACCACTGGACTGATCCAGCAGGGTTCTTCTGATGTTCTTGTGAAGGCCTCGGCCTCTATGCCCCCTGTTGTTGGCCTTCCAGAGGAACTGGGTGGCCACTGTGTGAGACAGGATGCTGGACTAGATGGACCACTGGACTAATCCAGCAGGGTTCTTCTGATGTTCTTGTGAAGGCCTCGGCCTCTATGCCCCCTGTCGTTGGCCTTCCAGAGGAACTGGGTGGCCACTGTGTGAGATGGGATGATGGACTAGATGGACCTTTACTGGTCTGATCCAGCAGGGCTCTTCTGATGTTCTTGTGAAGGCCTCGGCCTCTATGCCCTATTGTGGGTTGTCCAGAGAACTAGCTGGCCACTGTGTGAGACAGGATGCTGGACTAGATGGACCACTGGACTGATCCAGCAGGGCTCTTCTGATGTTTTTAGATACCATAAGGTTGTGGTGCAGTGGCTCTTCTGATGTTCTTATGAAGGCCTCAGCCTCTCTGCCATGTTGCTGGCCCTCCAGAGGAACTGGTTGGCCTCTGTGTGAGATGGGATGATGGACTAGATGGACCTTTACTGGTCTGATCCAGCAGGGCTCTTCTGATGTTTTTAGATACCATAAGGTTGTGGTGCAGTGGTGAAGCATGTGCTTTGAATACAGAAGGTCTCAAGTTCAGTTCACGTCCCTTCCAGTCATTTTCTCCAGGGGAGCTGATATCTGATGTTCCAGGACATCACCAGGCCCAACTTGGTGGTTGGCAGCCTTAGTTGTTACTCATCTGGTAGGGAAAGGCCTCTTTCAGTTTGGGAATGATGGGGAGGTTGCAGAGACGACAAAATTGTAGGTTTTTCTCCCTTCCCCTCTTCAAGGTGGAAAGGGAACCAGGGGTTTTTTCCTAGCAGTACCACACTATTTGGCAAACAGCACATTACTTTGCTAAGCAGGTGGTCTTAACTGGGACATGGTAAATAGCTGAGACGCAAAGGAACGATTCTCTACGGTAGCATGGCTGGTTTTCCTCCACTGGACCTGACAGACCATTTTGGCAGTTGGTTCTTAACAGCTTTGCATACAAAGAGTTTGGTGTAGTGGTTAACTGGGTGGGCTCTTATCTGGAAGAACTGGGTTTAATTCCCCACTCTTCCACTTGCAGCTGCTGGAATGGCCTTGGGTCAGCCATAGCTCTTGCAGGAGTTGTCCTTGAAAGGGCAGCTTCTGGGAGAGCTCGCTCAGCCCCACCCACCTCACAGGGTGTCTGTTGTGGAGGAGGAAGGGAAAGGAGATTGTAGGCTGCTCTGAGACTCTCCTTGAAAAGGCAGCTTTTGGGAGAGCTCTCTTAGTCCCACTCACCTCACAGGGTGTCTGTTGCGGGGGAGGAAGGAAAAGGAGATTGAAGGCTGCTCTGACGCTCTGTCCTTGAAAGGGCAGCTTCTGGGAGAGCCCTCTCAGCCCCACCCACCTCACAGGGTGTCTGTTTTGGGGGAGGAAGGGAAAGGAGATTGTAGGCCACTCTGAGCCTCTGTCCTTGAAAGGGCAGCTGCTGTGAGAGCTCTCTCAGCCCCACCCACCTCACAGGGTGTCTGTTTTGGGGGAGGAAGGAAAAGGAGATTGTAGGCTGCTCTGAGATTCAGAGTATAGGGCAGGATATAAATCCAAAATATTCTTCTTAACCAAGGCTCTATTGTGAGGTTACCAGGCCCTGCCTTCCTACCAGCAGCGAATGAGGGGGTAGGGTGACCAGATCCCGGTTGGGAAAGATTTGGGGATGGAGCTTGGGGAGAACAGGACCTAAGTGGGGCACAGTGCCCTAGAGCAGGGGTGGCCAAGGGTAGCTCTCCAGATGTTTTTTGCCTATAACTCCCATCAGCCTCAGCCATTGGCCATGCTGGCTGGGTCTGATGGGAGTTGTAGGCCAAAAAACATCTGGAGAGCTACCGTTGGCCACCCCTGCCCTAGAGTCCCCCCTCCAAAACATCCCTTTTCTCCCGGGGAACTACGTAATCTCTGTAGTCTGCAGATCAGCTGGAACTGCAGAAGATCCCCCGTCCTACTTGGAGGCTGCTATCCCTTCAAACTTAATTCATACTAAAAATGGTGGCCAAGTGCTCCCTCTAGTGGCTCGTGAGTGGGCACAGCAGAACAGCTGGTTAATGTTCAGCTGATGAAACAGAGGCCTGGCGTTGCACTCTTTGCAGCTGAAGCGCTACCCACGTTGAAGGGGGGAAAAGCTCCTGCTGTTTTGTTTGCTGTCCTGCTAACCTTTGTTCACCATGTCAGCCTTTTCTCTGAAACAGTTCAAGGCTAGCCACAGGCTTTTATACAGGGGTGGCCAATAGGGTTGCCAAGTCCAATTCAAGAAATATCTGGGGACTTTGGGGGCGGAGCCAGGAGACATTGGGGTGGAGGCAAGATCAAGGCTGTGTCAAGCATAACTGAACTCCAAAGGGAGTTCTGGCCCTCACATTTAAAGGGACCTTTTCAATTCCTTCCTTCCATAGGAAATAATGAAGGATAGGGGCACCTTCTTTGGGGGCTCATAGAATTGGACCCCCTGGTCCAATCGTTTTGAAACTTGGGGAGTATTTTGGGGAGAGCCACCGGATACTATACAGAAAATTTGGTGCCTCTACCTCAAAAAACAGGCCCCCCCAGAGCCCCAGATACCCGTGGATAAATTCTCCATTATTTTCTATGGGAATGTCTCCACAGGGAATCATGAGTACCCAGAAAACATTTCCCTCCCCCCCCCCGCCACTTTCTGATTACCCTGAAGCGGGGGGGAGGGCCTCCAAACCGGGGGATCCCCTGCCCCCACCTGGGGATTGGCAACCCTAGTGGCCAAACTGTGGCTTGGGAACCACATGTGACTCTTTTACACATACTCTGTGGCTCTCAAACTCCCCACTGCCCCATCGGCTCTGGGGGGGCTGTTTTTTGGGATAGAGGCACCAAATTTTCTGCATAGCATCTAGTGCCTCTCCCCAAAATACCCCCCAAGTTTCAAAAAGATTGGAACAGGGGGTCCAATTCTATGAGCCCCAAAAGAAGGTGCCCCTATCCTTCATTATTTCCTATGGAAGGAAGGCATTGGAAAGGTGTGCTGTCCCTTTAAATGTGATGGCCAGAACTCCCTTTGGAGTTCAATGATGCTTGTCACAGCCTTGATCTTGGCTCCACCCCTAATGTCTCCTGGCTCCACCCCCAAAGCCCCCAGATATTTCTTGAATTGGACTTGGCAACCCTATGGACAAGGTATGTGGGGAGGGGGGGGCATCAGAAAGGTTCAGGAGCTGTGCCGCTGTGAGCTCCTGCTGACTTCAAGGCCTGGACACTTTGGAATGAGTGTCGAGCCTGTTTTCATTTCCGTTCTCTCACACTAACCCTAATCTCTAATTTTCTTCCTAGAATAGCTGCCACGGGCAACTCTGATTCGTCAGAGATGCCGAATGCCAGTGCCTGCTGGAGATGTCATCTGTGCTGCTGACCAGAAGTCCTTTGGAGACTGGAGAACCTGCCTAATGAAGTCTCTCTTTTGGGAAGTTTGCAATAAAGGGATATTTTTCACACTAGTACCTGCCTATCTGCTTCTGTACAATGAGCTTTTATCCAGAAAAATTAACCTGTTTTCTTTTCTTTTTTTAAATTTCAGGAACATAATAACTGATCCGCTCAATAGCTCGGGGTCATTTTGTAGAAAAAGAGGTGCTGGAGCTCATTAGCACAGCTCATTTGCATATGCCACACACCGCTGATAGCACCTGAAGGCACACTAACTTATATCAGCTCAGCATCTACCTGAAAAGAACTTGCGGGCATTCGATGAAATTGCTGAGCAGTCGGGTTAAAACAGATAAAAGGAAGTCCTTCTTCACCCAAAGGGGGATTGACATGTGGAATTCACTGCCACAGGAGGTGGTGGCAGCTACAAGCATAGCCACCTTCAAGAGGGGATTGGATAAAAATATGGAGCAGAGGTCCATCAGTGGCTATTAGCCACAGTGTGTGTGTGTATATGTTTGTGTGTGTGTATACACACATACACACATATATTGGCCACTGTGTGACACAGTGTTGGACTGGATGGGCCACTGGCCTGATCCAACATGGCTTCTCTTATGTTCTTAAAATGCTTCTTGAATTAGAATTGTCATAACAAACCTTACTCCCATCATACTTCTAAAATTTCTTTCTCCTCTGTGGCCACAGTGGCATGATGAAGATTTCCAGCTGTCTGCTTGATAGGTTTTAGTTATTCTCCCATTTTTTGTGGGGGGGAAATATTAGAAAGTTTGTCAGAGTTTAGCAGAATTCTCACAGGACGGTTGAACAATGGAGCCCAGAAACAAGTATTTGGGGAGGGCGGGTAAGAAAGAAAGAGCACAATAAAATTTAGAGGTTCTGGAGCTCCGTTTCTATGAGCTCCTGCCCCAAATAAGGCCTGGATCTGTGTAGGATAGGGTTGCCAATCCCCAGGTGGGGGCAGGAGATCTCCCAGTTTGGAGGCCCTCCCCCCACTTCAGGGTCATCAGAAAGCAGGAGGGGAGGGTAATGTCTGCTGGACTCTCCATTATTCCCTATGGAGACTGATTCCTATGGTATAATGGAGTATTGACCTGTGAGTATCTGGGGCTCTGGGGGTGCTGTTTTTGAGGTAGAGGCACCACATTTGCAGCATAGCATCCGGTGCCTCTTCTCAAAACACCCTCCAAGTTTCAAAAGGATTGGACTACAGGGTCCAGTTCTGTGAGCCGCAGAAGAAGGTGCCCCTCTCCATTATTTCCAGTGGAGTGGAGGCATTTAAAAGACGTGCAGTCTCTGTAAATGTGATGGCCAGAACTCCCTTTGGAGTTCAATTCTGCTTGTCACAACCTTGCTCCTGGCTCCACCCCCAAAGTCCCCAGATACTTCTTGAATTAGACTTGGCAACCCTAGTGTCGGAAGTTCTGCTGAGAATGCAATGTGTGGGAGATGGATCAACTAACTTTACTAGGATGATTGCAGGATGTAGGTATAGCAATATCTAGCCCTGTCAAACCTTGAATTCAGCAGGAGCTCACAGGAGCACAGCTCCTAAGCCTTTCTGATGGTTCCCCCTCTTCCTACCTACCTTGTCCATTGAATAGGAGGCGCAGCTGCATAACAATCCCCGGATTAGGAGAGCGGGCAGCCAGCCAGCCACCAGGAGCTTTGCCACACCTCCAGCAGGCCTTATTAACCCCTGGAGAAGCCCACACCACCCTTTCTTCACTTCTTATGTGATTTTGGGTGACGGGTGGCTTGCTGGCCTTTTGACTGCGGGGGGGGGGGCAGCCAAGTAGAGCCCCAGGTGAATGAGGCCTGTTTGGGCTGGCTGGATCTCTAGTCAGCCCAAGCAGGCCTCACTTGCCCGGGGCTCTCCTTTCTTGCGTCATGTTGCCTTTGGCTGGTGGGGAGTGGCATATGCTAATGAGTTATGCTAATAAACTTCACCACCTATTTTTCTACAACATGACCCCTGTGCATTGTTAAGGGTTTTCAGATAGTGCTACCCTAAGAGTTATAGCCTTCTAAGTTCACTGACTTCACCTGAAGGGAATCTTGGGGACCTAATCATTTCTGTTATAAGCAATTGACCCAAATATTTTAAAACAGATTAGTTTTCACTGGCAATCTGGGAGAGAGAAACAGTTGCAAAAATATACCAGGGAGCTTGTCTCGTGGAACAAAGAAACAAAACGGAAGTGGAGACGTTTGTACTTCCAAAGCTGTGTGGTTTGGTCTCACTGTTAAAAAAAAGATGGCAGTGTTCAAAACAGGAAACAGCATCCGCCAGTGAGGTGGGAATACCAGTTTAAATATCCTGGCTGCTCTGACTAGGGTTGCCAAATCCCATTCAAGAAACATCTGGGGACTTTGGGGGGTGGAGGCAGGAGACATTGGGGGTGGAGCCAGGAGCAAGGGTGTGACAAGCACAATTGAACTCTAAAGGGAGTTCTGACCATCACATTTCAAGGGACCGCACACCTTTTAAATGCCTTCCCTCCATTGGAAATAATGAAGGATAGGGGCACCTTCTTTAGGGGCTCATAGAATTGGACCCCCTGGTCCAATCCTTTTGAAACCTGGAGGATATTTTGGGGAGAGGCACTGGAAGCTATGCTGAAAATTTGGTGCCTTTACCTCAAACAGCCCCCCCCCCCGCAGCCCCTATACGCAGATCAATGCTCCATTATTTCCTATGAGAATCGGTCTCCATAGAGAATAACGGAATGCCCAGCAGACATTTCCCTCCCCTCCCCCGCTTTCTGATGATCCTGAAGCTAGGGTTGCCAATCCCCAGGTGGAGGCAGGGGATCCCCCGGTTTGGAGACCCTCCCCCTGCTTCAGGGTCGTCAGAAAGCGGGGGGAGGGGAGGGAAATATCTGCTGGGAACTCTATTATTCCCTAGGGAGATTTATTCCCATAGAAAATCATGGAGAACTGATCTGCAGGTATCTGGGGCTCTGGGGAGGCTGTTTTTTGAGGTAGAGGCACCAAATTTTCAATATAGCATTTAGTGCCTCTCCCCAAAATACCCCCCAAGTTTCAAAAAGATTGGACCAGGGGGTCCAATTCTATGAGCCCCAAAAAGAGGTGCCCCTATCCATTATTTCCTATGGAAGGAATTGAAAAACTGTGCTGTCCCTTTAAATGTGATGGCCAGAACTCCCTTTGGAGTTCAATTATGCTTGTCACAGCCTTGATCTTGGCTCCACCCCTAATGTCTCCTGGCTCCACCCCCAAAGTCTCCTGGCTCCACCCCCAAAGTCCCCAGATATTTCTTAAATTGGACTTGGCAAACCTACCTGAAGTGGGGGGAGGGCCTCCAAACTGGGGGATCCCCTGCCCCCACCCCCACCTGGGGATTGGCAACCCTATCCTACACAGATCCAGGCCTTATTTGGGTAGGAGCTCATAGAAACGGAGCTTCAGAACCTCTAAATTTTATTGTGCTCTTTTGTTCTCCCCCCACACCTGGGGGTTGGCAACCATAGCTCTGACCCCTTAACGGCTCTGGTGGTTTGCAAGATGGGTAAGGAATGACTAAAACAGGTGTGATCTCAAGAAGTTATCAGTGGGGAGGTGACTCACACGGTCAGTCTGTTCACAGACTTCTATTTCAAGCAAACGTGAGTCTCTCTTAGCTAAATGTTCGCTATGTGACCTCATGCCTATTCTGTACGTAAGTTCAAACGAAGGAATTACAAGACTCTGGTCTAAATTTCTCCTCTGTCACGTAGGAGAGAGTAATCTTGGAGACTTTTCCTCATCTCTCTATATAAGTCTGCAATGTGAAGTGACTGTGTAGTAAAAATGAGGGTGGGATTCAGGGCTTTTTTTGAGCAGGAACTCACACGAATGCAGCTTTGGAGGGCTTGATGTCAGTGGGTGTGGCCTAATAGGCAAATGAGTTCCTGGTGGGCTTTTTCTACAAGCAAAGCCCTGTGTGAAACAACCGTGTGTCAGGGGGTGTGGCCTAATATGCAAATGAGTTCCCTCTGGGCTTTTCCTACAAACAAAGCCCTGTGTGGAACAATGGTGATGTCAGAGGGTGTTGCCTAATATGCAAATGAGTTCCTGCTGGGCTTTTCCTACAAAGCCCTGTGTGAGGCAATGGTGGTGTCAGGGGGTGGCCTAATATGCAAATGAGTTCCTGCTGGGCTTTTCCTACGAGCGAAGCCCTGTGTGAGGCAATGGTTGAGTCGGGGTGTGGCCTAATATGCAAATGAGTTCCTGCTGGGCTTTTCCTACAAGCAAAGCCCTGTGTGAGGCAATGGTTGTGTCAAGGGGTGTGGCCTAATATGCAAATGAGTTCCTGCTGGGCTTCTCCTACAACCAAAGCCCTGTGTGAGGCAATGGTTGTGTGAGGGGGTGTGGCCTAATATGCAAATGAGTTCCTGCTGGGCTTTTTCTACAAACAAAGGCTTGGTAGAATTCAGGGCTGCCAGTCTCCCACCAGGACCTGAGGATCCCCCGGCTCATCTCCAGACTACAGCGGTCAGTTCCCCTGGAGAAACTGGATGCTTTGGAGGGTGGGTTCCATGGCATTGTACCCTACTGAGGTCCACTCCAGACTCCATCCCTAAATCCCCAGGAGTTTCCCAGCCTGGAGCTGGTAGCCCAACCTCCCCATACCCTGCCAGTGGTCAGAGAGACCTTCATTACCTTCAGCAGAGCCTGGTTGGGAAGAATTAATTGTGGAGTAGGAAGCTTCAAGTGTGTCCAGATTCCGGAATATTGTGCCGGAGCCTCTGCATGAGGATAATTCAGCTGCAGCCAGTGCAGCAGCAGAGGCCAGAACAGTGACTCACACATAGGCATAATAGGCATCCTCTACAGTCGGGATGCTTGGGTTTCTTGAAGTGCACTGCCAGTTATTCTGGGGCCTACAGTTCACGAGAAGATCCTGATGCTGGGAAAGACAGAAGGCAAAAGAGGAAGGGAACGGCAAAGATGAGATGGCTGGACAGTGTTACTGATGTAACAAACATGAATTTGAGCAGGCTTTGGAGGATGGTGGAAGACAGGAGGGCCTGGCGTGACTTGGTCCGTGGGGTCGCAAAGAGTCGGACTCGACTGTGCGACTGAATAACAAGAATAAAACTGGAAAAAGCAAATAATCCCTCCCAGCTAGAGTTGCCAAGTCCAATTCAAGAAATATATGGGAACTTTGGGGGTGGAGCCAGGAGATATTGGGGTGGAGCCATAAGCAAAATTGTGACAAGCACGACTGAACTCCAAAGGGAGTCATGGACATCATATTTAAAGGGACCACACACCTTTTAAATGCCTTCCCTTCATTGGAAATAATGAAGGCTAGGGGTACCATCTTTTGAGGCTCATAGAATAGGACCCCCTGGTCCAATCTTTTTGAAACTTGTAGGGTGTTTTGAGGAGAGCCACCGGATGCTATGCTGAAAATTTGGTGCCTCTACCTCAAAAAACAGCTTCCCTAGAGCCCCAGATACACACAGATCAATTCTCCATTATACCCGATGGGAGAGGTAGCCAAACTTGCTTAACATAAGAGCCACATAGAATACACGCCAAATGTTTGAGAGTCACATGAATGTCAGATGTTTGAGAGCCAGAAGACAGGAAGGGAAGGAAAGAGGGAAATAGATGGGGAGGGGGAAAGAAAGCAACTTTAACTTTAACATTAGTCTTGACCAATTCCGCAGGGCCTGCAAGACCATCCTTTTTAGGTTGGCCTTTGCAGACTTCTGATTAAGGATTGCCGAACTAATGGATCTGCCAAAGTGACTTTGTTCAGTGATCTTTGCCATCATGCAAACAGACAGGAGATCATCTGAGCCCATCTTGGAGGAGCAGCCACGGCGAGCGGAGAAGAGGCCGCCGCTGCCGCCGCGCCCGCTCCACTTCTGGGGTGGAAGCGGGGGGGTGGAGGCGGGCCGGGGACGTGGCGAGCCGCGAGTCCCGGTTTTAGAAGGGCCCGGATTCGCGGCTCGCCATGCTACTGGCCTGCCTCGCCCTCCCCTGCGCTGCTGCGGTCTCTTGGCTGCTCCTCTGAGATGGGCTCAGCCTGGGCTCATCTCGGAGGAGCAGCTGCGGTGGGAGGAGAGGGGGCAGCAGCGGCGCAGCGGCCTCGCCGGCTCTGGGATGCGGCGGCCGGCCATGCTCCCCGGCGCCGTTTCTACCCCCTCCCCCCGCTTCCGTTTTTTGGGGAAGCGGGGGAAGAGGGTGGAAATCCTGGGGTCCCCCGCCAGGGCGGGAGGGTTGGGAAGCCTACCACCAGCTGGCTTGGCTTGATTTAAAGCGACAAATGCCTTCTTCAAGCTGACCAACAGGGCGGTGAGGGCTTCAAGAGCCATACAATATGTGTGAAAGAGCCACAGTTTGGCCACCTCTGCCCTATGGGAATTGGTCTCCATAGGGAATAATAGAGGGCCCAGCAGACATTTCCCCCCCGCCCCACTTTCTGACGACCTTGAAGCGGGGGGAGGGCCTCCAGACTGGGAGATCTCCTGCCCCCACCTGGGGATTGGCAACCCTACTCCCAGCTACCATGCTGAACTTATGAGCGGCCAATGACCTAATTCAGAATAAGGCGGCTTCATATGACCAGTGACTCCAACAGAGAAACTGGATTAATCACTCTCTGAAAGAAGCCATTTTGGTTGTAAGAGGCCTCCACCTCTGGCTGAACAAAAATAAATGACTTAGTTGGCAAAAGTTAGGTTGGATCAGCTTCCCTTAGGGTTGCCAATCCCCAGGTGGGGGCAGGGGATCCCCTGGTTTGGAGGCCCTCCCCCCGCTTCAGGGTCCTCAGAAAGCGGGGAGAGGGGGGGGAATGTCTGCTGGGTGCTCCATTATTCCCTATGGAAACTTATTCCCATAGGAAATAATGCAGAATTGATCCGCGGGTATCTGTGGCTCTGGTGGGGGGGGCTATTTTTTGAGATAGAGGCACCAAATTTTCAGTATAGCATCCAGTGTCTCTCCCCAAACTACCCCCCAAGTTTCCAAAAGATTGGACCAGCGGGTCCAATTCTATGAGCCCCCAAAGAAGGTGCCCCATCCTTCATTATTTCCTATGGAAGGAAGGCATTTTAAGAGGTGTGTGGTCCCTTTTCATCTGATGACCAGAACTCCCTTGGAGTTCATTATGCTTGTCACACCCTTGCTCCTGGCTCCACCCCCAAAGTCTCCTGGCCCCACCCCCAAAGTCCCCAGATATTTCTCGAATTGGACTTGGCAACTCTAGCTTCCCTCTCTCTCTGAAGTTCCTTTGTGGTCCTGCGTCTCTCTGACGTCACCCAGTCTGTTTACCAGCAGCAGCCCCTCATTTCAGGCCAGCTGTCCCCAGATTCTGTTTCTGTCAGGTTGAGCTCTGTCCTAATAATAAACCAGCCACAGGCCAAAGAGAGACGAAATTCGCAAGGTTATGTCTCATTGAGCCACTCCTAGCGACTGACTGACAGAAAGGAGAAGTCTGTGCACTGAGTTAAAAGCGTATTTTGGTAGCATCATCAGGAAGTAAATATTTCCCACCCCCCACCCCCCGGCAGGGTCTGTGAGGGACACACGCATAAAAGCCCCGCCGGTTTCAGAGGCAGAGCAAAGCAAGCCTCGGCGGACACAGACGGAACTCCACGAGACTTGGAACAGCTTGGAAGAAGTCCGCCACACCTGCCCGAGATGTTATGCCGCTTGCATCTCACCGCGCCACGCAGCCCTTTGAGGAGCCGCATCCTTTGGCCCGGCCCTGGGTCACTGTTTGAGGAACTGGAGCGAGAGATGGACACCATCTGGGAGCGGCTGAGGAGCCACTGGCCCTCTGCGACGACCAGCCACGAGACAGCCCGTCAGATGGACGTGGAGAGCCCCACCGAACGGTTTGCGGTGACCCAAGATATGGCTGGGTTTGACCCCAAGGAGTTAGTGGTCAAACTGGTTGGGGAGAAGCTGGTCCTCACAGGCAAGAAGGCCACGCAGACGCCCAACGGCCCCTTCCGGTATGAGCTGTTCCGGAGGGAGTGGGATGTGCCCGAGACCGTGGACCGGGACCATTTGACCTGCTCTATTTCTAGCGAGGGGCAGCTGCGTATTGAAGCCCCTTCCATGGCGTCAGAACCCGCCACGAGAACAGTGCCCATCGAAGTCAGCCAGCTGGAGAATGGGGCCAGAGCCGAGAGAGAATCAGGGGGCACCGAAGACCCCAGGGCCAAAGCATGAGAGACTGAATGGGGAAAGACTTTTTTTTTTATGTAGCTAGAAACTATTGACTGATATGCTGTGCTAATAAATATCCTTTTAAATATGATCTTGTTTGTGCTTGCAGTGAATTTGGAGATGGAAAAGAGAGAAGGGGATCATGTATCTGGGATGTGAACAAATCTGGTTGGTGAAAGGCAAAATGTCTTCAATACGAAACAAGGGGAGAATGTTAACACGCTATTAGAAACATTCAGTGTAAGATATTGGATTTATATCCCACCCTATACTTTGAATCTCAGAGTGGTCACAATCTCCTTTATCTTTCACCACCACCCCCCTCCGCAACAGACACCCTGTGAGGTGGGTGGGGCTGAGAGAGCTCTCCCAGAAGCTGCCCTTTCAATGACAGAGTCTCAGAGCGGCCTACAATCTCCTTTCCCTTCTTCCCACACAAAAGACACCTTGTGAGGCAGGTGGGGCTGAGAGAGCTCTCCCAGAAGCTGCCCTTTCAAGGACAGAGGTTCAGAGCGGCCGACAATCTCCTTTCCCTTCCTCCCCCACAACAGACACCCTGTGAGGCAGGTGGGGCTGAGAGCTCTCCCAGAAGCTGCCCTTTCAAGGACAGAGTCTCAAAGTGGCCTACAATCTCCTTTCTTTTCCCCACAACAGACACCCTGTGAGATGGGTGGGGGTGAGAGGGCTCTCACAGCAGCTGCCATTTCAAAGACAACCTCTGCAAGAGCTATGGCTGACCCAGGACCATTCCAGCAGGTGCAAGTGGAGTAGGGAATCAAACCTTAACCACTACACCAAACTTGCTCTCTAGTTTCCTATAAGTTCAGAACACTGACCTTCAGAGGAAGCTGCCCGTTGCATCTCTGGTTGATTTGCTTGCCTGGCTACCCTTTGGTCAGCCATCCTTAGGTAATTTGGTATGTCTCTCTGTATTGGATGGGAAAGTATCATTCAATTTCACCCCAGGCAAAGATGTAGCACAGTGACTTTCTGTCCCAGAGGTTGTCTGTTGAATCTCTGAATGAGTATACTAATGGGGGGGAAAAGCCTGCAGTTTCGTATGACATTTACAGAAAATGCTGGTTCTGTTCCAACCATGCCAAAAAGGGACAGATTTTTTTCCTAATAATGCTAGAACTATGAACACCACATGAAATTGCTTGGCACTGAATTCAGGACGGCTAAAAAGTCTTTTTTCCCCCCAATGTGAAACTAACTTATTAAGTTCCTGTCACATAATAACAGTCACCAACCCCAATGGCTTTAGAAAGGAATTTATACGATGCAGAAATAAGTCTATTGATGGCTATTAAACTCAATAACTAAATGGAACCTCCATGTGCAGACAGTCTATCTTCGAAGCAGATTCTGGAGATATACAGTGTGGTGGTTTGGTTAGACCCCTATTCCACTGTGTGAGCCTGCTAGTTACCTTGGGCAGGTCATTCTGTAAGCCTAACCTAAAGGTAAAGGTAGTCCCCTGTGCAAGCACCAGTCGTTTCCGACTCTGGGGTGATGTTGTATCACGGCGTTTTCACAGCAGACTTTTTACGGGATGGTTTGCCATTGCCTTCCTCAGTCATTTATTATTATTATTATTATTAATAATGATGAGAAACGTCGACTGCGGGGTGACATGATAGAGGTTTACAAGATTATGCATGGGATGGAGAAAGTAGAGAAAGAAGTACTTTTCTCCCTTTCTCACAATACAAGAACTCGTGGGCATTCAATGAAATTGCTGAGCAGTCAGCTTAAAACGGATAAAAAGAAGTCCTTCTTCACCCAAAGGGTGATTAACGTGGAATTTACTGCCACAGGAGGCGGTGGTGGCTACAAGCATAACCAGCTTTAAGAGGGGACTGGATAAAAATATGGAGCCACAGTGTGTGTGTGTGTGTGTATATATATATATATATATATATACACACACACACATATATTGGCCACTGTGTGACACAGAGTGTTGGACTGGATGGGCCATTGGCCTGATCCTACATGGCTTCTCTTATGTTCTTATTATTATTACCTTTAATTTATACCCCGCCCTCTCCACAAGCAGACTCAGGGCGGCTAACAATCTACACTCCCCACCCCCCCGCAGCAAGCTGGGTGATCATTTTACTGACCTCAGAAGGATGCAAAGCTGAGTCAACCTGAAGCTGGCTACCTGAACCCACCTTCCGCCAGGATCGAACTCATGTGGGGAGCAGAGGGCTAGTACTGCAGTACTGCAGCTTTACCACTCTGCACCATGGGACTCTTCAGCCTAACCTACCTCACTGTTGCTGTATTTTTTTAACCTCTGATATGCCAGTAAAGGTCAGTCTGTCTGAACCTACCTCACTGAGGAAAAGGCGGAAGAGAGGAGAAAGCTGAGGGCTGTTTTGAATCTCCATTTGGGAGAAAGGTGAAGGAGAGGGTCGCCTTCTTTTGGAGCCCATAGAATTGGGCCCCCTGGTCCAATCTCTTTGAAACATTGGGGGGGGGGGGCGGCTGAGGAGAGGAAGTGGATGCTATGCTGAAAATTTGGTGCCTCTACCTCAAAACGTTGCCCCCGCCCAGAGCCTCAGATACTCATGGATCAGTTTTCCATTACATCATATGGGAACCGGTCTGCATAGGGAATAACGGAGTGCCGAGAAGACATTACCCTCCCTCCTTCTCCCGCCGCTTTCTAATAACCCTGAAGCAGGAGCAAGGCCTCCAAACCAGGCCCCCACCTGGGGAATGGCAACCGGAAAAGATCAGATGCTTGTACAAATATTTTCAAAATTAAGCATTCGTCTGCCCTTGCTCTCTTGCCTCAGGGCTTTTCAGGTTTTGCAGTATTTCCCTAGTTTGGCCGCTTGGGGGCGCCTGAGGGAAAGGTGAAAGGCTTCTGCCTTCCGTGTGTATTTTGGAACCAGCTCGGCCCTGACTCAGCCTTGGAAATGATGCAAGAGGCTGAAATGATCGGGCAGAAGGGAGGGGGTTAGCTGTGTGCATCTGCAGCAGCCAAAATAATAAGAAGGTGGAGATGCCATCTTCCAGGTGGGGCCTGGAGATCTCCCAGAATTACAGCTTATCTCCAGACCACAGTTTCCCCGAAGAAAATGGCTGCTTTGGGGAGCGGACTGTACAAAGCCGGATTAACAATTAGGCCGAGTAGGCACTGGCCTATGGGCCCCCACACTTTTAGTTGGCCCCGGGGCTGGCTTTCCCCTCTGCTTGCAGCCCTCCCAGCCTGCACGCGCAGCCAGCAACTGAGCGGACTTGCCTGGTGAGGCTGCTGCTGGCGTGGTCGCCAAGTTTGCCTCTCTCTGCCTCTCCCCCACAGTTTTGCCAAAGGGGCTTTTAAGAAGTTGCCTGCAGGCTGCAGCAGGAGCAGTGGGGCAGGCGCTCAGACTCTGAGCTCATTTGCAAGGGGGCCCACAAGATTTCAACGGCCCAGGGGCCTCCACGGGGTTTAATCCAGCACTGGGACTGTATGACATTATAAAAAAAGGTAGTCCCCTGTGCAAGCAGCAGTCGTTTCCAACTGTGGGGTGATGTTGCATTTACGTTTTCATGGCAGACTTTGCCATTGTCTTCCCCAGTCATCTACACTTTCTCCCCAGCAAGCTGGGTACTCATTTTACTGACCTAGGAAGGCTGGAAGGCTGAGTCGACCTTGAGCCGGCTACCTGAACCCAGCTTCCACTGGGATTGAACTCGGGTCATGAGCAGAGCTTAGGACTGCAGTACTGCAGCTTTACTACTCCGCCATGGAGCTCTTGTATGACATTATACCTCACTGAGATCTCTCGCCTTGTCATGCCCTCCCCACATTCTGAATAAAACTTTGTTGGTCTTAAAGGTGCAACTTGACTCCTGCTTTGTTCTACCCCTCAATTCAGCCCCATGATGGCAAAATAAAACCTCCAGGTGAAGGGGCATTCTACCAATAAATACCAGTTGCTCAGGGGGCAACAGCAGAGGGAAATTTGGTTGCATTGGCCTCCCTAACAATTTTTTCAACACTTTTGGTTGGTCACAGTGGGAAACAGGATGCTGAAACGAGAGCCAACTGTGGTGTCGTCATGTCTCAGAATAGTACATAAGGTTGCCAACTTCAGGCTGGGGAATTCCTGGAGATCCCAGCATGTAGCCGGGAAGGGGACCTCAGTGGAGTTAATGCTATACAGACAACCTTTCAAAGCAGCCATTTCTTCCAATACAACACATCTCTAGTCTGGAGGTTTTAATTCTAGATCTCCAGGCCCTACCTGGAGGTTGGCAAGGCAGCCCTACTGAGAGACATGGGTTCCAATTTCTACTCTGACATGAATAACTTTGGGCTAGGCCTCCTTTCTCTCAGCCTAACATACCTCATAGGGCTATTGTTAGGATAAAATAGTGCAGGGTGGGGGGAATGTTTGCCTGCCCAAATCTTGGTGTAGTGGTTAAGTGCACGGACTCTTATCTGGGAGAACCAGGTTTGATTCCCCACTCCTCCACTTGCACCTACTGAGATGGCCTTGGGTCAGCCATAGCTCTGGCAGAGGTTGTCCTTGAAAGGGCAGATGCTGTGAGAGTCTTCTCAGCCCCACCCACCTCACAGGGTGTCTGTTGTGGGGGAGGAAGATAAAAGCGATTGTGAGCCGCTCCGAGACTCTGAGATTCGGAATGGAGGGCAGGATATAAATCCAATATCATCTTCTTCTTGGCAAAAGACTAAGACAAAACATGGACTGGATAAATGGCAGCGTTGTCAACTGAAGATTGGGAAATTCTTGGAGACTGGGGGGGGATGGACGATTAGGGTTAAATGTCCAAGTCCTTTCTCCAAAGCAGCCATTTTCTTCAGTGGAACTGATTTCTGCCACTGTTATAATTCCAGGAGATCTCCAGGTTCCTCCTGGACAGGTTGGCAACCCCTAGGCGAGTTGGATCTTTTGCTCCTGGCTGGGAGGGGGGGCAGGGGCAGCATCAGCAGCAGAGAGGTTCATTCCTTGAGAACCTGCAGCCTCTTACTTCCCCCCACAGGAATTAATAACCAGCAGGCCTCAGATTTTTTTATTATTATTATTTTAGTCTTCTATTATTACTTTAGTCTTCACAGAAGCGCAGCTCCTGAACCTTTCTGAGGGTTCCTCCTCCTCCCCCCCACCTACCTTGTCCATTGAATAGGAGGTGCAGCTGCATAACAATCCCTGGATTAGGAGAGCGGGCAGCCAGCCAGCCACCAGGGGCTTTGCCACGCCCCCCAGCAGCCCTCATGAACTCCTGGAGAAGCCCACACCACCCTTTCTCCACTTCTGATGTGATTTTGGGTAACAGGTGTTTTGTTGGCCTTTATACTGGGGGCAAGCAGCCCTGGAGCACCCCAGGTGAGTGAGGCCTGCTTGGGCTGGCTGGATCTCTAGCCAGCCCAAGCAGGCCTCGCTCAACCGGGACTCTCCTTTCTTCCATTGGGTTGCTTTTGGCTGGGGGGGTGGGGCAGATGCTAATATGTTATGCTAATGAGCTTTGCCACCTATTTTTCTACAAAACAACCCCTGTTAACCAGCATTTGTTTGAAAGGGGAACAGTAAAACATGAATGCAGGCTTTAGAAATTCGCTACCACTAGCTGCAAGCAGGCAGGCAGCTCAGCTGTTATCTGGCATCCCGGGCCAGGCAGTTTGTCCCATGACCGTGAATAATCAGATTATTCGAGAGGCTGCTAGAGAGACAGGTTATTTCCTGCTTTCTCTGAGCTCCTGGGTTCAGTGAGAGGCAGAGGGGCCTTTCTGGCTCTTCCTCGAAGAAGAAGAGTGTCCTAGATCCTTCCAGAACGGCCTCCTCCTTTCCAGCCGCGCTGGGAAAACTCCAGGCGAGGCAGAGCGCCGGTTACAGGCTGTTGCGTCACCCTTGAAGCAGTGCCAAGGCCTTCCCCTCAGCCGTGTCTGTGGGCGGGCGAGGGAGTTATAAAAAGGCCCACACGGCTCTCAAGCCAGACAGAAAGGCAAGACGCCAACGAAGGATTTTCCCCTCAGCAGTGCCGTATCATCGCCATGGCGACCTACAGCCGTTTCTTGCTGCGGATGCTCCCTCTGCGTCGATGGCCACTGCCTGGCTTGGGCCCCGTCTGGCTCAGCGACCCCCAGCCGGCCTGCAGGGTCCTGTGGCCGTCCAGCCACGGCCTCGTGGACCGAGTCGTGGCCGACGTGGAGAGGCAGATGCAGGACATGGAAAGGATGACCCGGGCCTTCTTCCAGGCATCCCCGCTGCTGACATGGGAGCGCGAGAGCCCAAGGGAGCCACGCGAGGAGAGTGCCACGGAGGCCGCCACGAAGGGGCAACCGGACGGGAAGTACCGCTTCTCCGTGGACGTGGCAGGCTTTTCCCCCGAGGAGATGACGGTGAAGCTGGATGGCAGAAAAGTCACAGTGACTGCCAAGCGCCAGAGAGAGAGCAAAAGTGAGGGGGCCGGCTACTGGCAAGAGCACCAAGAGTTGCGGCGGGAGACCCTCCTTCCGCTCGACGTGGACCTCCAGGCCGTCTCGTGCTCCTTGACCCCAGGCGGGCAGCTGTGCGTCGAGGCGCCACGCTTGGCTTCTTCCACGACCACGGAGAAAGCCATCCCGATCGACGTCCAGCCCGCAGCGCAAAACCCACCCAACGGGGAAGAGAAAGAACCGGGGAGCGGCGATGGAACCAAGGCAAAGGAGACCTGATAACTGTGGGACACCCTCGCTTCTGACATGGAAAAGCAAACTTGCAGTGGCATCAGACGACTCTGGAGACAAGATTTTGCATGCACTGGGGAGGGTGCTGTTTGACCTCTATGCTGTATCAGGGCCGGGCCAGGCCCATAACGACCTCTTGCTCTCTGTGTAATAAACCTTTTCTTTTTCCAGAATGATCTGCGTGAGGCTGGATTTTTGTGTGGAGTAGGGTTGCCGAGTCCAATTCAAGAAATATCCGGGGACTTTGGGGGTGCAGCTAGGAGATATTGGGGGTGGAGCCAGGAGCAAGGGTGTGACAAGCATGATTGAGCTCCTAAGGGAGTTCTGGCCGTCAAACTTTAAAGGGACCGCACACCTTTTAAATGCCTTCCTTCCATTGGAAACAATGAAGGATAGGGGCACCTTCTTTTGGGGCTCATAGAATTGGACCCCCTAGTCCAATCCTTTTCAAACTTGGAGGGTATCTTGGAGAGAGGCACTGAATGCTATGCTGAAAATTTGGTGCGTCTCTCTAAAAAAAACAGCTCCCCCAGAGCCCCAGATACCCGCATATCAATTCGCCATTATACTCTATGGGAATCGATCTCCATAGGGAATAATGGAGTGCCCAACCAACATTTCCTCCCCCCCCCCCACTTTCTGCTGACCTTGAAGCGGGGGGGGGAGGGCTCCAAACCGGGGGATCCCCTGCTCCCACCTGGGGATTGGCAACCCTATAGTGGAGTTTTCTCTCTTGGAGTTATGGGGAAAGTGGAGGTTAGGGGTGGGATTTCAAGACCTGGCGTATATGTGTGTTAAGAGGTCGGCAGGAAGGAATGCATCAGATTGGATGCAGGGCAGGCTGTACTTTTTCATTGCTATGGAGTCCAGGAAGCAGCTTTTTGGATAGGAGCCTGACCTACTTTGCAAGGTTGTTGTGAGGATGAACCAGAAGAGAGAAGCTGTACTCATTGTCCTAAGCGCTTCAGTCGAAGCCACAGACAATAGGCCATGTGTGTGAGACAGAATTTGCCATTGTTATTCTGTATTCACCCAAAGGGTGATTAACATGTGGAATTCACTGCCACAGGAGATGGTGGCGGCTACAAGCATAGCCACCTTCAAGAGGGGATTGGATAAAAATATGGATCAGAGGTACATCAGTGGCTATTGGCCACAGCATATTATTGGAACTGTCTGAGGGAGTGGTGCTCTGTATTCCTGGTGCCTGCGGGGGAGGGGGGGCAAAGTGGAAAGGCTTCTAGCCCCACTTGTGAACCTGCTGATGGCACCTGGGGTTTTATGGCCACTGTGTGACATAGAGTGTTGGACTAGACAGGCCATTGGCCTGATCCAACAGGGCTTCTCTTATGTTCTTATGTGACAAAGAGTGTTGGACTGGATGGGCCATTGGTTTGATCCAACATGGCTTCTCTTATGTTCTTATGTGACACAGAGTGTTGGACTAGACGGGCCATTGGCCTGATCCAACATGGCTTCTCTTATGTTCTTATGTGACCCAGAGTGTTGGACTAGACGGGCCACTGGCCTGATCCAACATGGCTTCTCTTATGTTCCTATGTGACACAGAGGGTTGGACTGGATGGGCCACTGGCCTGATCCAACATGGCTTCTCTTATGTTCTTATGTGACACAGAGGGTTGGACTGGATTGGGCCATTGGCCTGATCCAACAGGGCTTCTCTTATGTTCTTATGTGACACAGAGTGTTGGACTGAATGGACCATTGGCCTGATCCAACATGGCTTCTCTTATGTTCTTATGTGACACAGAGTGTTGGACTGGATGGGCCATTGGCCTGATCCAACATGGCTTCTCTTATGTTCTTATGTGACACAGAGTGTTGGACTGGATGGGCCATTGGCCTGATCCAACAGGGCTTCTCTTATGTTCTTATGTGACACAGAGTGTTGGACTGGATGGGCCATTGGCCTGATCCAACAGGGCTTCTCTTATGTTCTTATGTGACACAGAGTGTTGGATTGAATGGACCATTGGCCTGATCCAACATGGCTTCTCTTATGTTCTTATGTGACACAGAGTGTTGGACTGGATGTGCCATTGGCCTGATCCAACAGGGCTTCTCTTATGTTCTTATGTGACACAGAGTGTTGGACTGAATGGACCATTGGCCCGATCCAACATGGCTTCTCTTATGTTCTTATGTGACACAGAGTGTTGGACTGGATGGGCCATTGGCCTGATCCAACATGGCTTCTCTTATGTTCTTATGTGACACAGAGTGTTGGACTGAATGGACCATTGGCCTGATCCAACATGGCTTCTCTTATGTTCTTATGTGACACAGAGTGTTGGACTGGATGGGCCATTGGCCTGATCCAACAGGGCTTCTCTTATGTTCTTATGTGACACAGAGTGTTGGACTGGACGGGCCATTGGCCTGATCCAACAGGGCTTCTCTTATGGTCTTATGTAATTTTAGATTTTATATATTTAAATTGTTTTTAACTGTCAATTGCTTTTACGATGTAACCCACCCTGAGCCTTTTCTACGGGAAGGGCGGGCTAAAAATCCAATAAAATAATAATAATAATATGGTGACCCACACTCTGATCACTTCCCAGCTAGATTACTGTGATGTGCCTTATGCAGAGCTCCTTAGAACCATCTGGAAACTTCAGGTGGGCTAAAATGCAGCAGCTGGGTTATTTTCAGGGACTGGATCTGGAAATCGCATCAGCCCTGTGTGGAAATATCTGCATCGGGTGCCCGTCCGTTTCCAGGCAAGATTCAAAGTGCTGCTTTATTCTAGTTTGCGACTGGACTCCCTATAGCAGGGGTGGCCAAACTTGCTTACCATAAGAGCCACGTCGAATAAATGTCAGATGTTTGAGAGCCGCAAGACTGGAAGGAACGAAGGCAAAGAGACTGGGGGAGGGAGAAGTGGAAAGAAAGCAACTTTTAACTTTAAATGCATTCTCCTAGTCGCCAGCTGGCTTGGCTTGGAGAAGGGATTTAAAGAGAGAAATGCCTTCTCCAAGTCGGCTGACGGGGCAGCGGGGGCTTCAAGAGCCACACCATATATTTCAAGAGCCAGTATCATAATGCCCCTGTATAAATTGATGGTGCGTTCTCATTTGGAATACTGTGTACAATTCTGGACACCGCACCTCAAAAAGGATAGTATAGCATTGGAAAAAAGTCCAGAAAAGTGCAACTAGAATGATTAAAGGTTTGGAACACTTTCCCTATGAAGAAAGGTTAAAACACTTGGGGCTCTTTAGCTTGGAGAAACGTCGACTGTGGGGTGACATGATAGAGGTTTACAAGATGATGCATGGGATGGAGAAGGTAGAGAGAGAAGTACTTTTCTCCTTTTCTCACAATACAAGAACTCGTGGGCATGCAATAAAATTGCTGAGCAGTCTGGTTAGAACGGATAAAAGGAAGTACTTCTTCACCCAAAGGGTGATTAACATGTGGAATTCACTGCCGCAGCTACAAGCATAGCCAGCTTCAAGAGGAGATTGGATAAAAATATGGAGCAGAGGTTGGACTGGAGGGGCCACTGGCCTGATCCAACATGGCTTCTCTTATGTTCTTATGTGACACAGAGTGTCGGACTGGATGGGCCACTGGCCTGATCCAACAGGGCTTCTCTTATGTTCTTTTGTGACACAGAGTGTCGAACTGGATGGGCCACTGGCCTGATCCAACAGAGCTTCTCTTATGTTCTTATGTCTGGGGCAGTGATGCTCTGTATTCCTGGTGCTAGGGGGGCAACAGTAGGAGGGCTTCTAGTGTCCTGGTCCCACTGATGGACCTCCTGATGGCACCTGGGCTTTTTGGCCACTGTGTGACACAGAGTGTTGGCCTGGATGGGCGATTGGCCTGATCCAACATGGCTTCTCTTAGGTTCTTAAAATGTATTTAAGAATTCCGACATATCTGCTGTTTGATGTTAAGAATGTAGAGCTCTTTCATTTGAAGCGTACTCAGCTTTAGGGCACTGCTGCCAAAATGTCCAGGTAGCAGTAGCCAGGTACGTTGCCTTGTTCTGAGATGATTCAGCTCAGGAGCTGTTGCGCTTGAGGACTGGCTCAGGAACACCCGGCCAGAGCTGCAGTTTTCTGAGTTTCACCTCTGCAGTTCCCAGCAGCAGCCTTCAGCCACCTGCGGCTGTTTTCCTGCATTAAGCTGCAGGCGCAGGACAAACCAGAAGCCGCGGACCTGGCCTGCTGCCCTCTCTGAGCCTCAAGGCCAGCTTTTGGTCTTTCATGTCGTAAACACACCAAATTAATTTTGTAGCAACTACGCACAGCTTGAAATTATTTTTAACTTCTCTCTGTATTAACTGACCTTGGGATCTATATTCACCCCCCCCCCCCCCCCGCAAAGTCTCCCAAGTATTTTCCAACCCAGACCTGACTACCTTAGCCTGAAGAGAAGTAGGTTCCAGGTGGGCCTCAAGAGCAAGAGGATTTCAAAGATCCAGTGCCACCACTAACACAGCCCTGTCTCTGGTTGTCCACTCATCTCACTTCTCCAGCCAGGGGTGCAAAGAAAAGGCCTCGTGAGGAAGATCTTCGCTGGCATGTTGGGCGTTACGGGAAGAAGGAGACCTTTTGGGGAAGGGTGGCCAATTTGCGGCTTGGGAGCCACATGTTGCTCTTTCACACATAAAAGAACATAAGAGAAGCCCTGTTGGATCAGGCCAGTGGCCCCTCCAGTCCAACACTCTGTGTCACATAAGAACATAAGAGAAGCCATGCTGGATCAGGCCAACGGCCCATCCAGTCCAACACTCTGAGTCACATAAGAACATAAGAGAAGCCATGTTGGATCAGGCCAATGGCCCATCCAGTCCAACACTCTGTGTCACATAAGAACATAAGAGAAGCCATGCTGGATCAGGCCAACGGCCCATCCAGTCCAACACTCTGTGTCACATAAGAACAGAAGAGAAGCCCTGTTGGATCAGGCCAACGGCCCATCCAGTCCAACATTCTGTGTCACATAAGAACATAAGAGAAGCCATGCTGGATCAGGCCAATGGCCCATCCAGTCCAACACTCTGTGTCACATAAGAACATAAGAGAAGCCATGCTGGATCAGGCCAACGGCCCATCCAGTCCAACACTCTGAGTCACATAAGAGAAGCCATGTTAGATCAGGCCAATGGCCCATCCAGTCCAACACTCTGTGCCACATAAGAACATAAGAGAAGCCATGCTGGATCAGGCCAACGGCCCATCCAGTCCAACACTCTGTGTCACATAAGAACAGAAGAGAAGCCCTGTTGGATCAGGCCAACGGCCCATCCAGTCCAACATTCTGTGTCACATAAGAACATAAGAGAAGCCATGCTGGATCAGGCCAGTGGCCCATCCAGTCCAACACTCTGTGTCACAAAAGAACATAAGAGAAGCCCTGTTGGATCAGGCCAGTGGCCCATCCAGTCCAACACTCTGTGCCACATAAGAACATAAGAGAAGCCATGTTGGATCAGGCCAATGGCCCATCCAGTCCAACATTCTGTGTCACATAAGAACATAAGAGAAGCCATGCTGGATCAGGCCAGTGGCCCATCCAGTCCAACACTCTGTGTCACAAAAGAACATAAGAGAAGCCCTGTTGGATCAGGCCAGTGGCCCATCCAGTCCAACACTCTGTGTCACATAAGAACATAAGAGAAGCCCTGTTGGATCAGGCCAATGGCCCCTCCAGTTCAACACTCTGTGTCACATAAGAACATAAGAGAAGCCCTGTTGGATCAGGCCAATGGCCCGTCTAGTCCAACACTCTGTGTCACACAGTGGCCAAAAAACCAGGCGCCATCAGGAGGTCCATCAGTGGGACCAGGACGCTAGAAGCCCTCCCACTGTGCCCCCACCCCAAGCACCAAGAACACAGAGTATCACTTGCCCCAGACAGAGTTCCAACAATACTCTGCGGCTAATAGCCACTGATGGACTTCTGCTCCATATGCTTATCCAGTCCCCACATGAAGCTGTCTGTGCTTGCAGCTGTTGCCACCTCCTGTGGCAGTGAATTCCATGTGTTAATCACCTCTTGGGTGAAGAAGAACTTCCTTTTATCCGTTCTAACCCGACTGCTCAGCAGTTTCACTGAATGTCCACGAGTTCTCGTATTGTGAGAAAGGGAGAAAAGTACTTCTCTACTTTCTCCATCCCATAATCTTGTAAACCTCTATCATGTCACCCAGCAGTCGACATTTCTCCAAGCTAAAGAGCCCCAAGCATTTTATTTCCCTTTCTTCATAGGGAAAGTGTTCCAACCCTTGAATCATTCTAGTTGCCCTTGTTTGCACTTTTCCCAATGCTATAATATCCTTTTTGAGGTGTGGCGACCAGAACTGCACACAGTACTCCAAATGAGACCGCACCATCGATTTATACAGGGGCACTCCGATACTGGCTGACTTGTTTTCAATTCCCTTCCTAATAATTCCCAACATCGTGTTGGCCTTTTTTTATTGCAATCGCACACTGTCTTTAAGGTGAGCACCCTCCTCCTTAACCCAGTGTGGTATAGCAGTTAGAGCATTCTCCTAAAATGGGAAGATCCAGGTCCAGATTTCTACTCTGCCTTGAAACACATTTCTTGGACAAATCACTTTTTCCCCCTAAGGATCTTTGGAAGGGGGGGGGGCAGAACAGTTTTACGCTGCCGCAAAATCTTCAGAGAAACGGTGGAAAAAGCCCACCAGGTAGCTTCACGCCCAGCCTGTTTAAAAAGTCTTTACACAGAATCTGCCCGAGGCTTTTTTGAGAGCCAGTTTGGTGTACTGGTTAAGTGCATGGACTCTTATCTAGGAGAACTGGGTTTGATTCCCCACTCCTCCACCTGCAGCTACTGCAATGACCTTGGATTAGCCATAACTCTTGTAGGTGTTGTCCTTGAACGGGCAGCTTCCGTCAGAACTCTCTCAGCCCCACCCGCCTCACAGGGTGTCTGTTGTGGGAGGGAGGGAAAGGAGATTGTAAGCCGTTCTGAGACTGTCCTTGAAAGGGCAGCTTCTGGGGGAGCTCTCTCAGCACCGCCTGCCTCACACGGTATCTTTTGTGCGGGAGGAAGGGAAAGGAGATTGTAGGCCGCTCTGAGACTCTGTCCTTGAAAGGGCAGCTTCCACCAGCCCCCCCCCCGCCTCACATGGTCTCTGTTGTGGGGGAGGAAGGGAAAGGAGATTGTAGGGCGCTCTGAGCCTGTCTTTGGAAGGGCAGCTTCTGGGAGAGCTCTCTCAGCCCCACCCACCTCACAGAGTGTCTGTTGTGGGGGAGGAGGAAAGGAGATTGTAGGGCGCTCTGAGCCTCTGTCCTTGAAAGGGCAGCTTCTGGGAGAGCTCTCTCAGCCCCACCCACCTCACAGAGTGTCTGTTGTGGGGGAGGAGGAAAGGAGATTATAGGGCGCTCTGAGCCTCTGTCCTTGAAAGGGCAGCTTCTGGGAGAGCTCTCTCAGCCCCACCCACCTCACAGGGTGTCTGTTGTGGGGGAGGAAGGGAAAGGAGATTGTAGGCCGCTCTGTCCTTGAAAGGGCAGCTTCCACCAGCCCCCACCCCACCCCCGCCTCACATGGTGTCTGTTGTGGGGGAGGAAGGGAAAGGAGATTGTAGGGCGCTCTGACCGTCTTTGGAAGGGCAGCTTCTGGGAGAGCTCTCTCAGCCCCACCTGCCTCACAGGGTGTCTGTTGTGAGGGGAGGAGGTAAAAGGAGATTGTAGGCCGCTCTGTCCTTGAAAGGGCAGCTTCCACCAGCCCCCACCCCACCCCCGCCTCACATGGTGTCTGTTGTGGGGGAGGAAGGGAAAGGAGATTGTAGGGCGCTCTGACCCTGTCTTTGGAAGGGCAGCTTCTGGGAGAGCTCTCTCAGCCCCACCCACCTCACAGAGTGTCTGTTGTGGGGGAGGAGGAAAGAAGATTGTAGGGCGCTCTGAGCCTCTGTCCTTGAAAGGGCAGCTTCTGGGAGAGCTCTCTCAGCCCCACCCACCTCACAGGGTGTCTGTTGTGGGGGAGGAAGGGAAAGGAGATTGTAGGGCGCTCTGAGCCTCTGTCCTTGAAAGGGCCGCTTCTGGGAGAGCTCTCTCAGCCCCACCCACCTCACAGAGTGTCTGTTGTGGGGGAGGAAGGGAAAGGAGATTGTAGGGCACTCTGAGCCTGTCCTTGAAAGGGCAGCTTCTGGGAGAACTCTCTCAGCCCTGCTTGCCTCACAGGATGTCTGTTGTGAGGGGAAGAGGTAAAAGGAGATTGTGACCACTCTGGGACTCAGAGTATAAGGCAGGATATAAATCCAGTATCATCTTCTTTTGAAGTCTGCACAACACTGAGGTATGAACGAATATGTGCACGCTAGAAATGGAGGACACGGGAACACAGTCTACAGCCCCTGCCTGGTGGGATCAACTCCCTATGGAGATCCAGGCCCTATCTGAGCTACTGCCGTTTCATAGGGCCTGCAAGACGGAGGGCTTCTGCCGGGCTTTTGGTTAAGGCAGTGGGCATCCTGTTACACCAACTATTCTATCAGCGGGCCTCCCTAGTGACATCCTGCTTTACAGCCTTGTGGTGGTGCTGAAGCTGGTTAACAAGACCATCATTTCTTCTTGGGCCAAAAACGGTTGCATCTTGTGAAGTGTGCCCTTTCCACCAGCGATGCACCTTATTTCATTGGATTGTGCGACTGTTAATAGTTTTTATTGTCTTGTTCTACATTTGAATTGTAGGCTTTTATTGTTCAATTTAGGTTGTGATTCACCCGGAGCCCATTAGGGAAAAGGGTGGAATATAAGGCTACTAAATAAATCAATACAGGAGAGGGGCAGCCCGTCAACTTTCGCTCTCCATCCCCCTGTCTCCCGGATAATGGGAATAGGGGCGGAGAAATGGCCCCGAACCAAACTTCGAAACATACCAGGGTAAAGGAAGCATTTGCCCTAGGGAGATGTCTTTACCAGTGCACTCCTGTGAAGCCCCCACCCCAGTTTGGAGTAGTAGTTAAGTGCACGGATTCTTATCTGGGAGAACTGGGTTTGATTCCCCACTTCTCCGCTTGCACCTGCTGGAATGGCCTTGGGTCAGTCATAGCCGTAGCTCTCATAGTTGTCCTTGAAAGCGCAGCTTCTGGGAGAGCTCTCTCAGCCCCACCCGCCTCACAGGGTGTCTTTAGCGAGGAAGGAAGGGAAAGGACACTGTAGGCCACTCTGAGGCTCTGTCCTTGAAAGGGCAGCTTCTGGGAGAGCTCTCTCAGCCCCACCCACCTCACAGGTGTCTGTTGTGGGGGAGGAAGGGAAAGGGGATTGTAGGCCGCTCTGAGACTCTGTCCTTGAAAGGGCAGCTTCTGGGAGAGCTCTCTCAGCCCCACCCACCTCACAGGTGTCTGTTGTGGGGGAGGAAGGGAAAGGGGATTGTAGGCCGCTCTGAGACTCTGTCCTTGAAAGGGCAGCTTCTGGGAGAGCTCTCTCAGCCCCACCCACCTCACAGGGTGTCTGTTGTGGGGGAGGAAGAGAAAGGAGATTGCAGGCTGCTCTGAGACTCTGACCTTGAAAGGGCAGCTTCTGAGAGAGTTCTCTCAGCCCCACCTACCTCATAGGGTGTCTGTTGTGGGGGAGGAAGGGAAAGGCGATTATAGGCCTGAGACTCTGACCTTGAAAGGGCAGCTTCTGAGAGAGTTCTCTCAGCCCCACCTGCCTCACAGGGTGTCTGTTGTGGGGGAGGAAGGGAAAGGCCGCTCTGAGACTCTGTCCTTGAAAGGGCAACTTCTGGGAGAGCTCGCTCAGCCCCACCCACCTCACAGGGTGTCTGTAGCGAGTTAGGAAGGGAAAGGACATTGTAGGCCACTCTGAGGCTCTGTCCTTGAAAGGGCAGCTTCTGGGAGAGGTTTCTCAGCCCCACCCGCCTCACAGGTGTCTGTTGTGAGGGAGGAAGGGAAAGGACATTGCAGGCTGCTCTGAGACTGTGACCTTGAAAGGGCAGCTTCTGAGAGAGCTCTCTCAGCCCCACCTGCCTCACAGGGTGTCTGTTGTGGGGGAGGAAGGGAAAGGAGATTGTAGGCCACTCTGAGACTCTGTCCTTGAAAGGGCAGCTTCTGGGAGAGCTCTCTCAGCCCCACCCACCTCACAGGGTGTCTGTTGTTGGGGAGGAAGGGAAAGAAGATTGTAGGCCGCTCTGAGACTCTGTCCTTGAAAGGGCAGCTTCTGGGAGAGCTCTCTCAGCCCTACCCGCCTCACAGGGTGTCTGTTGTGGGGGAGGAAGGTAAAGGAGATTGTAGGCCGCACAGAGACTCTGTCCTTGAAAGTCTCTGAGACTTGGAGGGTGGGATATAAATCCAACATCATCATCATTCTTTGCAACGCAGGCAGACAAGTTGTTCCAGCTACCTTTTCCCCTCTCCCCCTTTATAAAACAACGCAACCCTCCGCCTCTTTTCCAGAACGCCCCGCTGTCTCTCCAAAAGTGTGTCGTTGTCGTTTTTAAACAAGAGGACTCTGAGAAGGCAAGTGCCTTGAGAGGTGTTAATTTATTAGGGGCGGAGGAGGGGACGCTGTCGGTTCACAGTTTATATCTGACAGAAGGCCAACTCCCCGCCCCCCTACAGTATTCTCAAAAATATATTTCTCCAACTGAAGCAGGGCTAGCTAAGGTTGGCGCCAAGAGTTGCCAACACAAGGCTGGTGCCACGACGGGGAACGTACTGGGCAGCGCTTTCTTTGTAGCGTGGACTCCTTTGCCTATTAGGCCACAACCCCCTAATGTAGCCAATCCTCCAAGAGCTTCCAGGGCTCTCCATACAGGGCCTACTGTAAGCTCCGGGAGGATTGGCTACTGGGGTCGAATTCTAGCAGGGGCTCCTCTGCATATTAGGCCACACCCCCTGATGTAGCCAATCCCCCAAGAGCTTCCAGGGCTCTTAGTATAGGGCCTACTGGAAGCTCCTGCACTGGTTACAGCAGGGGGAGTGGCCTAATGCGTAAAGGAGTTCCTGCTACCAAAAGAGCCCTGGTTCTGGGAATGGAGTGTGGGGGGCAGCTGTGCAGTCTTGGCGGGCAGGGGGGCACAAGGGAGTGGAGGGGACCGACCAGTAGGGACGGGCAAGAACCAGGGAAATCAAAAGGCTTCCATCAAAACGGCTTTGGTACAGGCAGCAGGTGACCATGCATGGGTGACGCCGCAGGGCTTTTTTTTTTTTTTTAGCAGGAACTCCTTTGCATATTAGGCCACATCCCCCTGATGTAGCCAATCCTCTGAGACTTTGCAGGGCTCTTCTCACAGGGCCTACTGGAAGCTCCAGGAGGATTGGCTCCATCGAGGGGGTGTGGCCTAATAGGCAAAGGAGCTCTTGCTAGAATTCCACCCCTGCTCCTAGGGCTTTTTTTGTAGCAGGAGCTCCTTTGCATCTTAGGCCGCACCCCCCTGATGTAGCCAGTCCTCCTGGAACTTACAGTAAGTCCTGTACTAAGAGCCCTGTAAGCTCCTAGAGGATTGGCTCCATCAGGGGTGTGTGGTCTAATATGCAAAGGAGTTCCTGCTACAAAAGAAGTCCTGGGTTGAGGGTATACAGGGGGCAGGGGTGGCTGGAGTAGAGTACTCCAAACAATCTCCGGTGTTACTCCCGTCCCCCAACACACACAGCCGCCTGCGTGCGTTCACTTCCAGGCACACATGTCACCTACGGAATCCTTCCGATGTCCCCGGTCCCTGTCGATTGGATTCTGAACCTCCGCGGGACAACTTTCTACAGGGGGGCGACAGGCACACTCCGACAGCAGGCCGTGCACCAAAAAACAGGGCAGGATCCACCCCTGGCCTTAATTTGTTTGCTCCTGTACGGCTGGGGCCTTGTAAAGCAACATATCGAAAACATAACCCTCCTCTGCCCCACCCCCCAAAAAAGGGTACTGACAGGAGCTGTTACTCCCGAGTCACCCCAGTAGCCCTGAACAGCTTCTCTTCCCGGGATTAAAGCCAACGCAACCGCCAGTCTCGAAACTTTTGCCTCTCCCACTCCAGCAGCCGCTGGCTTCTCCTCCTTTTACGTTTTCCCCATTTCCCTGCCGGCTCAATCCACACAAGACACTTCTCTTTTTCTCTTTGGGGTTGCAAAGGACAAGCTGAGCAGAAATGAGTCCCAGGGGGCTGGGAAAGCAGGGGAGGAGAAATGAGACGCCTACCCACGCACCGCGAAAGATTGTGCAGCATGTCCATGGTAGGGAGATGCGGAGAGGCACGTGTGTCCAGTTTTTCTTGCCCCTCCCCAAAGACTCCCCCCCCCACCTGGCCCTTTCTCACCCCTGGCTTTCCAGCCAGCAGCCACACAACGCTGGGCCTTCATTGCCACCAGGAGGGGGCAGCTCCCGTGGAACGGTTCCAGTGGCATTTCGGGGCAGATGAAGCAAAGTCCCCGCAGCCCGTCCCCAGCCAGCCTAACAGTCCATGCTGTGTAGCGATCACCGAGGGCCAGATATGGGTGGAAAGGGGTCGGGTGGGGGGGGAAAGGGCCAGTCTCGGGGCCTTGCTCGCCAAAATGCGCTTGCTGGGCGACGGCGCTAGTTCCTGGCTGCTATGACGACCGACAAGGCCACGCCTCCTAGCGCCACAGCCGTGGCACCGAATAGCCACTTCCAAGGAATCGCCTGGGAGAAAAAGAGAAAGGAAAAAAACAGCCTTCAGTACCAGAAGCCGGACTCTATGTTTCAAATACTGTGAGTGGTCTTGCCCGGAGCTGGGGAGCCGTAGCGGTGAAGTGAGCGAGCTGCTAACCCAGAGGCTGCTGAACAAAGTAGGAGTCAAGTATCACCTTTAAGACCAACAAAGCTTTATTCAGAATGTCAGCTTTCGTGTGCTCTAAACACACTTCGTCAGAGAATAGGATGGAATGGCAAGCGGTCCTAAATATAGAGAAAGTGGGCAATGAGTTAGTATGCGAAATCATGGAAATGTTTGTTAGCAGATTAAACGAATCACAATTTGGGGTCTGGCGATTGTTAGTTTATGCTAATTGGGCTGCAACAACAAGGAGGCCATATAAGTCAGAATGGCAGATTGATGTCTATGTCATTAGGTGTGAAGTGCCATAAATAAGAGTCTGTTGTAATGTTAGCTCTGGGTTTAAAATGAGGGCATTAGTTTCTCAGAGGTTTAATTTAAACACGTAACACACAAATAAACATAATTCTAGTTTGCCATCAGAAAAAAAAAGGATATGTTCAAATATAGTGGAAGATGGGTTAGTATATGAGATATACAGCCAATAGACCTTATTTGAGTATGTCAACAGCCAATATACCTCGAGTATGTCAATACAAAAAAATATTATTCTGATACATTCTTCTAAAAGAGAAATACATTGGAATACTGTCGATATATGAGGATCCTCACTGAGAGTGGGTTTAGCATCTGTAATGAGATTAAAAAACCCAATATCCCTGTTCAGTCCTGGGGAGGTGTTTGTTCCAAGTTTCATAATAACTTGTAATTCAGCCATTTCTAATCCATTGCCCACTTTCTCTATACTTAGGACTGGTTGCCATTCCATCGTACTGTCTGAGGAAGCGTGCTTCATGAAAGCTTATACCCAGAATCAAACTTGGTTGGTCTTAAAGGTGCCACTTGACTCCTACGTTGTTCTATTGCTTCAGACCATCACGGCTGCCCCCCTGGGATCTACCCAAAGGCCTTTGGTTGTGATCTTGCCTCTGCCGTAAGCTTGCAAGCTGGCACATCGCTTAACCCACCTGCCCCCCACATCCGCCTTATGAATATCAATGGCCAAACTTTGCAGGAATGTTGTGAATACAAGACAATGCATGGAAAGTCCTCTTGAACACAAATGTACATGCATGCCAGGTATTAATGGCTGCCCTCAATTCAAGAAGGCAGAGCTGCAAACGAAACAAGCAGAAGGATTGGGAAACCTTTTCTAGCAGGAAAAGCAGAGGAGTTGGGGGGGTTAGTTTAGGGAACGGCAGAGGGCTAAAGAAAAAGTTGGGTGGGCGGTGCAGAACAGATAGATGGCAGATAATATAAAAGCATGAAGAGTCGCAATGCTAAAAAACTGAGCTCATCCAGCTCCCTACACTGCTGTCTCCCCTCCAGTTTAAGTCAGAATCTACATCACACGCCCCCATTCGCCTTCTCCCTTTTCTGATGACTCTCCAGGAACTTGAAGCCAGGAACCAGAGAGGGAGTTCAAACGGAGCTGTGAAATTCCCACCCTCTCCCCTCGCACCCTCCACCAACCCACCCTTCCTAGCCCTGTCGAGTCCTCACAACGTGTGGCACTCGCACCTGGCACCCGTCAGCTTGAACGGCAGCCCTTTCGGAAGTACGCCGGTCTTCTCGGAAGGGCTGCGAGGACGCCAAAACTTCTGGTCCCTCAGCATCTGGAGTGTTTGTGACCATGCCGAGCCTTCGGGCCGCAGGTTAAAGGACGCCGGCTTCCCCCTCCCACGGAAACACGTGACTCAATGAAAAAAAAGTCCTCCCCTCTCTGTAAGGCCCCGTGGGACGGAACTCCTTTCCCTCCACCTACCCGGGAGGACTTATCTTTACACTTAGCAGGGGGTCCGCTGGAATCAGCAGTCCCCAGCATCTTGCGGTACATCTGTGTCTCCACGCTCTTTTGGTCGGCGTGCTTCTTTGCCAGCTTTGAAAGCTCCGTGTGGATGGTCTGCAGGCCAACAGAGGAGAGGGAGACGTCACCAACTCTCTTGGGGGCAGGGGTTTTGGGGGGTATTTTTAAACAGAAACACACCACTTCAGGAGGCACTCTGTATTCCTGGAACTCGGTGCTCGGCCAAGGTCCCGTACGATTGGTCAGGGCTTCGGGGGGGGGGTGAGGCTGCTGCAGGGAACCGATTGTCTCAACCGACTTATAGAACAGAAGAAAAGGTAAAAGGTAGTCCCCTGTGCAAGCACCAGTCGTTTCCAACTCTCACCAGGAGTGGAATTCTAGCAGGAGCTCCTTTGCATATTAGGCCACACACCCCATGATGTAGCCAATCCTCCAGGAGCTTACAAAAAAGAGCCTTGTAAGCTCTTGGAGGATTGGCTACATCGGGGGGGGGGGTGGCCTGATATGCAAAGGAGCTCCTGCTAGAATTCCACCCCAGGCTCTCACGACATTTTCACGGCAGACTTTTTTACGGAGTGGTTTGCCATTGCCTTTGCCAGTCATCTACACTTTACCCCCGGCAAGCTGGGCGCTCAAATTTTACGGACGTCGGACGGACGGAAGGCTGAGTCAACCTTGCACTGCCAACCTGAGCCCAGCTTCCGCTGGGATCGAACTCAGGTCGTGAGCAGTTTGGACGGCAGTACTGCAGTTTGCCACTCTGTGCCGTGGGGCTCGTCATAGAACAGAATACGAAAATATTAATTACAATTTTCTAACAACCCATGCATATAATCACAATAATAGGCGTGCTACCATAATCCACTCCAGTGTTTCTCACACACAGACTCATGACCAAACCAATATAGTACAATGTCCAGCAAATATTTCAAACGGAATATTCCAACCGTTTCACAACGTAATTTGGGAAATTTGCAATAGACACGCCTTGAAAGAGACCTGGGTGCTTGTTCGGAGTGTCCGTTGCAATAAGTGCTGACGCGAAAGTCTTCTGAGACCCCTCTTCGAGAAAGTACTGGAAACGGCAAGTCAAATGAACGCCAGCGTGGGAGCAATTTTCCCTTGCTCCAGTACATAAGCCCTTCCTATAACCACAATTTCCCAAACAATATGGCGTTCCTATAGAACCAGACCTGAGTTCAATCCCAGCAGAAGCTGGGTTCAGGTAGCCAGCTTAAGGTTGACTCAGCCTTCCATCTTTCCAAGGTCGGTAAAATGGGTACCCAGCTTGCTGGGGGTCAAGTGTAGATGACTGGGGAAGGCAATGGCAAACCACCCCCTAAAAAATCTGCCGTGAAAATGTCCTGATGTGACGTCCCCCCGGGGCTTTTTTTGAGCAGGAACTCACAGGAACACAGTTCTGGCTGGCTTGTTGTCGGAGGTGTGGCCTAATATGCAAATGAGTACTTGCTGGGCTTTTTCTACAAAAAAAGCTCTGTGTCACCTCATGGGTCATTTTTCTGGGCTTTCTGGTGGGGAGAAGATGACACTGGATTTATACCCTGCCCTTCTTTCGGAGTCTCAGAGCGCCCTACAATCCCCTTCCCTTCCTCTCCCCGCAACAGACACCCTGTGAGGCGGGTGGGGCAGAGAGAGCTCTCCCAGAAGCTGCCCTTTCAAGGACAGTCTCAGAGCGGCCTACTATCTCCTTCCCCTTCCTCCCCCACAACAGACACCCTGTGAGGTAGGTGGGGCTAAGAGAGCTCTCCCAGAAGCTGCCCTTTCAAGGACAGAGTCTCAGAGCGGCCTACAATCCCCTTTCCCTTCCTCCCCCACAATAGACACCCTGTGAGGCGGGTGGGGCTGAGAGGGCTCTCCCAGAAGCTGCCCTTTCAAGGACAGAGTCTCAGAGCGGCCTACAATCCCCTTTCCCTTCCTCCCCCACAACAGACACCCTGTGAGGCGGGTGGGGCTGAGAGAGCTCTGGGAGAATAGCTGTTGAGAGGACAGCTCTTAAAGAACTGTGGCTGGCCCGAGGTCACCCAGCAGCTGCATGCAGAGGAGTGTGTGAAGCCACTGCAGGAAGAAAAGGGTAGGACCAGACAGACTTTTGGCTGGATCTAGCAGTGCAGCTTCTAGTATGCTTATGAATCTGTGTTTAAAAAGCTCTGCCAGATCAGCCCAAAAGAGTCCAGATAGCAGAGCTTCTTGTTTCCTGCAGTAGCAGAGAGAAGCTTCGGAGAAGCTCAGAAGTAAAGCACAAAGAAAAAAGCCCATCTCTGAACGGATGTCCCCATTAACTGGCATGCAGAGGTAGACTGAACGCAGAAGCTCCATGGCTAATAAAATTTGTTTAACCCTTTGGAAAAAAAAAATCTAAGCCAGCAGCCATCCCTCCTTCCTGTGGCAGGGAGTTCCAAAAGTTAACTCAGTGCTGCGTGACGTAGCCCCCCCCTTTCCTGATCACAATTATCGAGTCTAGCAGAGAGTTGCTTCCTCCAGGGCAAGTACATCTGCCACCTATAAGAGAAATTATCAGCCCGTTGTTGGAAAGGTTGCCTGGCAGATCAAATAAACTCAAATTAGATTATCTTCTGTCAGGTAGGAGCTGCCAAACAACAAGGCAGGTGGCTAGGTTCTGTCCCCAGGCTCATAAAGAATGCAAAAAGCGAGACAATTAGGCCAAACTGTAAATCGTTTAACAAATTTTAAAGTGACTTCTAAAAAGGGTTTCAAGGGTTAAATAATAATCTTTAAAATTCCGTTTTTTATTGTTATAACCCTCAAGTCATCAAATTTTAACAGTCAGAATCTTTGCGGGATTTGTTATATTACAGGGGTGGCCAACGGTAGCTCTCCAGATGTTTTTTTGCCTACAACTCCCATCCGCCCCAGCCATTGGCCATGCTGGCTGGGGGGCTGACGGGAGTTGTAGGCAAAAAGCATCTGGAGAGCTACCGTTGGCCACCCCTGTGCTATAAGGTACTTTTAAGGTTGTTCTAGATGACTAAAGTTTTCTGGTCAACGACTGTAATAATAAACCGAACTGCACCCACGGGTGGCCCCCTACACCTTGGGGTCCTGTCTGAGCCTGCGGGAGCCTTGGAAATTCTGACACAGAGCGGTGGATGGGGCCACAGAATAGCTGCCATGGCTTACCTTCGGTCACACAGTGGAGATTCTCATGCGGTGGCAGCAGCTGCTGCCGAAGCAACGCTTTTAAAAAAGAATTTGCACAGCCAATCAAAGCCCCAGTGGCCCCTCCGAAGCCTTGCTGGGCAAAGACCCCGGCCTAGCATTGCTCATTTTCTAAAATCGTTTCACAGGTCAACAGTGCCATAGGGTGCCATGGCCCCCGTTGGAGACCTCTGCCCTGGCTCATGACCTGCTAGAGGCGTGAGGTCTCCTCCGCTTACCTTATTGGCTGGCTCCAGTTTCAACGCGGCTTTCAAGATAGGGATAGCCTCACTGTACTCCCCTTGCTGAGCCAGGACCTAGGAGGGAAGCAGAGAAACACAACTGCCGGGGCGCCACTGAGCGGACAAACTCCAGGAACGAGAATCCAGGGACAAAAGGTGGTTGGTCCAGTAAAAGCTATTTCATGGATTTTGTTCTTGTTTGGGTGGGGGCGGGGTGTTTGCAGGAATGAGGGTTGCCAAATCCCCTGCAGCCTCCCCTGTAGTTTTCCCTCCCAAATTGCTAGAGCGTCCAGCAAAAACCATAGAGTTTTCCCAGAAGTTCCTAGAGCAGCCGGTGCGATGACGCCACTGTGAGCGCAAGGCTAGGATGTTTTTTTTTTTTTTCACAGGAATGAAATAAAAAAAGATTAGGTCATCTTCCATTTGCAAACAAGTTACAGTTTACGCCTGATAATAACATTTTGTGGGTGCGTAACTTTTTTAAGACGGCTGTCTTCCTCTTTAGTAAACACAGGATTGAAAAATGTGAAACTGCCGGTATGAACACTGGCCAGTCCAATGGAGAGTCTTTTCTATGGCAGGATGCTTGTCCCATGGCTTGCACCCGTGGGTTTTGCATTCTGATTATCAGTTTCAGAAGCCAAGCCAAAAAACATTTAACATTTCCCCTAGGCTTTTGGTTATTTTTTTTTTCCTTTTCTACGATGAGCAAACTTAGAAGAAGATGACTGCAGATTTATACCCCACCCTTCTCTCTGAAGCAGTCTCAGAGCGACTTACAATCTCCTATATCTTCTCCCCCCACAACAGACACCCTGTGAGGTGGGTGGGGCTGAAAAGACTCTCCCAGCAGCTGCCCTTTCAAGGACAGAGTCTCAGAGCGGCCTACAATCTCCTTTCCCTTCCTCCCCCACAACAGACACCCTGTGAGGTGGGTGGGGCAGAAAAGACTCTCCCAGCAGCTGCTCTTTCAAGGACAGAGTCTCAGAGCGGCCTACAATCTCCTATATCTTCTCCCCCCACAACAGACACCCTGTGAGGTGGGTGGGGTTGAGAGAGCTCTTCCAAAAGCTGCCCTTTCAAGGACAGAGGCTCAGAGCGGCCTACAATCTCCTATATCTTCTCCCCCCACAAAAGACACCCTGTGAGGTGGGTGGGGCTGAAAAGACTCTCCCAGCAGCTGCCCTTTCAAGGACAGAGGCTCAGAGCGGCCTACAATCTCCTTTCCCTTCCTCCCCCACAACAGACACCCTGAGAGGTGGGTGGGGCTGAAAGAGCTCTACCAGAAGCTGCCCTTTCAAGGACAGAGTCTCAGAGTGGCCTACAATCTCCTTTCCCTTCCTCCCCCACAACAGACACCCTGTGAGGTGGGTGGGGCTGAGAGGGCTCTCACAGCAGCTGCCCATTCAAGGACAACCTCTGCCAGAGCTATGGCTAACCCAAGGCCATTCCAGCAGGTGCAAGTGGAGAAGTGGGGAATCAAACCCGTTTCTCCCAGATATGAGTCCGCGCACTTCACCACGACACCAAACTAGCACCAAGCTTACCCACCAATCCGCTCACGACGCCAAACTAGCACCAAGCTTACCCACCAACCCGCTCACAAATACATAAACATAATTTTCCCATTACATTTCAGTTCTGATTTTAGTAATTTTAAGATTTTTACGCAATTGTTATGCTGATTTGAATGCATCTTGCACGGAAGCCCCCGGCTGACAAGCCAGACAACTTACCTTGTAAATAAAATCATCGTCAACAGAGCTTTTTTGTAGCAGGAGCTCCTTTTCCTATTAGGCCATGCCCCCCGTGATGTAGCCAATCCTCCTGGAGCTTACGGGGCTCTTCGTACAGGGCCTGCTGTAAGCTCCAGAAGGATTGGCTATATCAGGGGTGTGTGGCCTAATATGCAAAGGAGTCCCTGCTACCAAAAAAAAGCCCTGATCATTAATAATACATTTGGTAAGCACAGACAACAGGATGCTGCTCTAAAGAATTCCCCAAAAGGGGCTCCGCAACACACCCGTCCTCCTCCCCCAGCTAAGACCCCAGCTCTACCTTTCCTTTCCGGAAGAGGGCTTTGATGTTGTCCGGCTGCTGCTCCAGCACCTGATTGCAGGACTTCAACGCCGCCTCGTAGTGGTCCAGTTTTAACTGAGACGCTGCCAAGTTGTTCAGACACTTCAGCTTCACGTCCAGCAACTCAGCCTCTTCCTCTGGACTGAAATCAACTGAGCAAACAAAGGGTGACATTCAGGGCCTTTTTTTTTGTAGCAGGAGCTCCTTTGCATATTAGGCCCCTCCTAGGCTTCCCAATCCCCAGGTCCCAGCGGGAGATACCCCAGTTTTACAGGCTTCCCCCTTCCCCCAGCCAGCTGGCCGGCAGGGGAAGCCCCGCCCCCAGAGCCATCATGCACCTCCATGAACGATTCCCATAGGGAATGATGGGGAATTGATCCGCGGGTATCGGGGGCTCTGGGGGGCTGTTTTTTGAGATAGAGGCACCAAATTTTCAGTATAGCATCTAGTGCCTCTCCCCAAAATACCTCCCAAGTTTCAAAAAGATTGGACCAGAGGGTCCAATTCTGAGCCCCAAAAGAAGGTGCCCCTATCCTTCATTATTTCCTATGGAAGGAAGGCATTTAAAAATTTGTGCAGTCCCTTTAAATGTGATGGCCAAAACTCCCTTGAAGTTCAATTATGCTTGTCACACCCTTGCTCTCGGCTCTGCCCCCAATGTCTCCTGGCTCCACCCCCAAAGACTCCTGGCTCCACTCCCAAAGTCCCCAGATATTTCTTAATAATAATAATAATAAATTTATTCTTATATCCCACCCTCCCCCGCCGAAGGCGGGCTCAGGGCGGCTCACAGGCATGGCATTCCATGGTTCAATAAAACAATACAGTACAGACAATAATTTTAAATAATCAATTACATAATAAATTAGTTAAAATAGATAAAATAGGTGCTAAATTACTATGAGTCATAATATCCACAAGATGGCTGGGTAGCTACACATCAGTTTAGCCAGGTTCTGTTTCCAAGGCAAGCTGTAAAAGAAATGTTTTACAAGCCCTGCGGAATTGATTCAGGTCCCGCAGGGCTCGCACCATCTCTGGAAGATGATTCCACCATCGAGGGGCCATTGCTGAGAAGGCTTGCTCCCTGGTCGTCTTCAATCTAGCCTCTCTTGGCCCAGGGATTGTCAAAAGATTTTGAGAGCTGTACATGGATTCATTGAAACTGATAACGGACTGTGGAAACCATTGGCATTTATGAATACACTTCAAAGGCTTGGGCTTTAAACTATTTCTCATAATAAAACTACAGTCAGCCCTGCAAGTAACTCCTTCACATGGCAACCCTAACCCCCCCGGATGTAGCCAATCCTCCTGGAGTTTACAGTAGGCCCTGTAAGCAGAGCCCTGTCAGGCAATGTTTCATTGAAGTTATTGATGCTTTCTGATCATGTCTATTTCATGCTTACTAACCCCATTGCTGAATAAAATACTATGCCACTAATATCTGCGCCCTGCAAGAGAAGGAGGAGGGGTGGGAATGGAAGGCGCTAAAACTCCAAAGGCCAGTAAAGCCTTTGAAGTGCAGAGCGCCAAGCTCGCCTCTCTGGCGCCTCCCAAGCGAAGCAAGGACATCACCAGGGGGGAGAGTGGAGCCATCACCAGTAACAGATAAGCAGGCGTGTGAAGGAGTTACTTGCAGGGCTGACTGTAGTTTTATTATGAGAAATAGTTTAAAGCCCAAGCCTTTGAAGTGTATTCATAAATGCCAATGGTTTCCACTGTCCGTTATCAGTTTCAATGAATCCATGTAGAGAGTAACATTGTTGTAATCAATAAATGAAACTTAGTTTTGAACAAAGACAAGTTTGATCATTTTGAAACTTCAATGAACCGTTTGCTGACAGTAAGCTCTTGGAGGATTGGCTACATCAGGGGTGTGTGGTCTAATATGCAAAGGAGTTCCTGCTACAAAAAAAGCCCTAGGAGCAGGGGTGGGATTCTAGCAGGAGCTCCTTGGCATAATAGGCCGCACCCCTCCCCCCAGATTTAGCCAATCCTCCTGGAGCTTACAGTAAGCCCTGCAAGAAGAGCCCTGTAAGCTCTTGGGGGATTGGCTACATCATGAGAGTGGCCTAATATTCAAAGGACTTCCTCATCTTAGAGAGAGCATTGGGTTCAGGTGTTACTGGGGGGGCTGAAGGGAGAGATAGTTGTGAATTCCCTGCATTATGCAAGGGGTTGGACTAGATGACCCTGGAGGTCCTTTCCAACACTACAATTCTAAGTGGTAAAAGCTGCACGGTTTGGGTGAGGGTAACAGCCTACACAAGTGTCAGCATACATCTCTTCCAAATTATTGCTTTCCTAGTCCTATTACATTGCTTATTAGATGTCTCAACCGATACTCCCTCTAAGCCACGGGTGGGGAACAGTGGCTCTCCAGATGTATTTTGCCTACAACTCCCATAAGCCCCAGCCAGCATGGCCAATGGCTGGGGCTGATGGGAGTTGTAGGCAAAACAAAACATCTGGAGAGCCACTGTTCCCCACCCCTGCTCTAAGCTGCGGAGCCTTGTGAACAAAAATTCTAATTCGTGAGCGACTGGCATTACATTTGTGAGCTACTGCATAAATTAGGTTTGTTCTGGGGCCCCTCTTCCTGAGCAAAGACAAAAATGTGTGAGCTGGAGGCTAAAAAAAATGGTGAGCTAGCTCACACTAACTCAGCTTAGAAGGAACGCTGGTCTCAACCTATCAATTACGCCGACTTAACACTCGGGAATCCACCTCACGCCTTGGCGAGAAAGGCAGACTACAAAGCAGTTAAAAGGTGCCTCGCGGAGTGGCCACCAGGTACCTTTGGAACTGGAGCCGATAACCTTCAGGGCGATGTCGTAGGAGTTGATGGCCAGCACGTAATCCGCTCGCTGGTAGTGGGAGTTGCCGCGTTCCCTCTTGCGGTTGGCAAGCTCCACTTTCTCTTTCCCGCTGAGCAGCTCCAAGTCCGGGGCATCCCGCACGGCCAGCAGCTCCGCTTCGAGGGTGAGGGCCGCGTCGGGAGGGATGTCCGGGCTCCTGCTCAAACGGATCGAGAACACCAGAGGCCATTTTGTAGAAAAATAGGTGGCGGAGCTCATTAGTACATGCCGCCCCCCCACCACCACCAGCCAAAAGCAACCCGGTGCAAGAAAGGAGAGCCCCGGGCGAGCGAGGCCTGCTTGGGCTGGCTAGAGATCCAGCCAACCCAAGCAGACCTCGCTCACCTGGGGCTCTCCGGGGCCACACACACACCCCACAGTCAAAAGGTCAGCAAGCCACCCACCACCCAAAATCACATAAGAAGTGGAGAAAGGGTGGTGTGGGCTTCTCCGGGGGCTAGTGAGGGCTGCTGGGGGTGTGGCAAAGCCCCTGGTGGCTGGCTGGCTGCCCGCTCTCCTAATCCAGGGATTGTTATTCAGCTGCACCTCCTATTCAATGGACAAGGTTGGTGGAGAGGAAGAGGGGGGTCATCAGAAAGCTTCAGGAGCTGTGCTCCTGTGAGCTCCTGCGGAATCCAAGGCCTGGAGAACACCCATCAGCAAGGAAGTCATCTGCCGGATCAAACCAACAGTCCGCCTAGTCAAGTGTCCTGTCTCTGACAGTGTCCAGCCCTGATGCTTCTGGGTGGGGCCTTTTTTAGTAGCAGGGACTCCTTTGCATATTAGGCCACACATCCCTAATGTAGCCAATCCTCCTGGAGCTTGCCGTAGGCTCTGTACTAAGAGCCCTGTAAGCTCTCGGAGGATGTTATCAAAGATTTCAGGTTTTCACGGCTGGTAACTTCATTAGGGTTTGTAGAATCTTTCGGGATCAAGTGCCGTGTTCTACTGGAGAAAGTTTTCCTTCCAGACGTTTC
The DNA here is from genome assembly GCF_032191835.1 of Heteronotia binoei. Classification (NCBI taxonomy): domain Eukaryota; kingdom Metazoa; phylum Chordata; class Lepidosauria; order Squamata; family Gekkonidae; genus Heteronotia; species Heteronotia binoei. The sequence goes on along the minus strand of NC_083224.1, from coordinate 198,640,708 downwards.
ATTCTCAGAGGATGGGCTACATCTGGGGGGTGTGGCCTAATATGCAAAGGAGCTCCTGCTAGAATTCCACCCGAGTGCATGGTATAAAAAGATCTCAACCTGAGGCCCCAGAGAGCTGCTGCCAGTCTAAGTAGACACTACCAACCGACGTGGTGGGCACAATGTAAGGATTAAGCGTAAAGCAACTTCACATGTTCACGCGTATGTTCAATCTATACCACTAATCGCTTAATAAGCCTCTATCACAGGGGTAGCCAAACCAGCTTAACATAAGAGCCACACAGAATAAACTTCAGATGTTGGAGGGAGAGAGGAAGGGAAGGAGGGAGATAGATGGGGTGGAAAGAAAGCAACTTTAACTTTAAATGCATTCTCCACGCCGCTGGCTGACTTGGCCTGGAGAAATGATTGAAAGAGACAAATGCCTTCTTTAAGCTGGCCAACGGGGCAGTGGGGGCTTCAAGAGCCACACAATATAGTTCAGTTTATTTTAGGGGCGGCCAACGGTAGTTCTCCGGATGTTTTTTTTGCCTACAACTCCCATCAGCCCCAGCCATTGGCCATGCTGGCTGGGGCTGATGGGAGTTGTAGGCAAAAAACATCTGGAGAGCTACCGTTGGCCACCCCTGGTTTATTTGATTTATACCCTGCCCTTCCCCACTGAAGCAGGCTGAGGGCAGCTCACAAACATAATAGAATAACAACAGAAACAGTTAAATGGGACCAGCATACCTGCGGGACCGTCTCTTCCCGTATATGCCCCGGAGGTCGCTTCGTTCGGCCTCCCAAGATAGGCTGACTGTCCCCGGCCCAAGAGATGCCCGTCTTGCCTCTACCAGGGCCAGGTCCTTTTCGGTCCTGGCCCCAACCTGGTGGAATCAGCTCCCTATGGAGATCCGGGCCCTATCTGGCTTGTTAGCCTTTTGTAGGGTCTGTAAAACGGAGCTGTTCGGAAAGGTTTTTGGGTGAGGCGGCGGGCATCTGCCCATTAGATCGGTTGGCCTCCCCTACTGTACTATCTTACTGCGCTGATTAGCTGTACTGTCTTGCTACACCATCTCATTACCGTATATGGTCCTGCTGAACCATTCTGTTGGACTGAACATTGTAACTGGTTTTTATTGTCCTGCTGTTGCGATTTTATTGCAATGTTATTATTTACGTTGTACTCTGCTCCAAGCCCCTGAGGGGAATGGGCGGAATATAAACAAACAAATTATTGTAGTTGTTGTTATAGTTATTATTGTCGTCGTCATTATCATCATTATTATATATTATCAAGTGACTGTTGCATTTTAACCGTTTTATTGCGACTCTGATCCTCCCTGAGTCCGCGTGGGAAAGGGCGGAATATAAGTTAACCAAATAAATAATAATAATTAAAAAAGAAATTAAACATTAAAATAAACAATTTTAACCACTTAAACAATTAAACAATAAGTTAAACAATTAAAACTGCGTAAACAAGTTTTGGAAAATCCTTTTCCCACAAGATTATTTCCCCACCTGATCTCCTTGTGTGAAAAAAGCCACATGTGCTTCACGACCTGCAGTTTGGCCCCCCACCCTCCGTTCCGCCACTCTATCACATCTCCCTTTAGGCTCTCTCCCAGCCTGACAACAAACACCAACTTTTAAAGCCTTTCCTCATAACGCAGAGACTGGCAAACCCTCTGTCGATCCCACTGCTCTTTTGAAACAGCCTCCCTGTGTGGAAAGACTCCCCTCACACACACACCCCCACACACTTCCCTTGTCTGTCCTGCCACACACCTGCCCTGCGAGCCATGGCAATATTTCGGATCCGACTGGATGAGGGCAGTCTCCCCCACCTCCATCAGCTGCACGCATAAGTCCAGGGCCTGCAAGGGAAATAAATGGAGGTTGTGAGCAGCTAGAAATGGCTTTTTGAAAATCCCTTCGAATCACAGTCATCTAAGCCCAGCCCCCTGCACAATGCAGGAAACCCACAAACACCTCCCTCTAAATTCACAGGATCTTCATTGCTGTCAGATGGCCATCTAGCCTCTGTTTAAAAAACCTCCAAGGAAGGAGAGCCTACCACCTCCCGAGGAAGTCTGTTCCACTGAGGAACCGCTCTGTGAGGAAATTCTTCCTAATATTTAACTGGAAACTTTTAATTTCAACCCATTGGTTCTGGTTCGACCTTCTGGGGCAACAGAAAAGAACACAGCACCATTCTCTATATAACAGCCCATCAGGTATTTGGTTATCATATCACCTCAGTCATCTCCTCTCCAGACTAAACATACACAGCTCCCTCAACCTTTCCTCATAGGACTTGGTCTCTAGGCCCCTTGCCCTCCTCTGGACATGTCTCAGCTGGTCTATATCCTTATTAAATTATGGTGCCCTTAAAAGTCAAGACCATAAACAGAGACATGGGGAGGGTGACCCTCTCCTGAACACAGCTCAGCACCAGCTTTGTGTACAGAAGAGGACGAGACTGGATTTATACCCAGATCTTCACTCGGACTCTCAAAGCAGCTTACTATCCCTTCTCTTCCTCCCCCACAACAGACACCCTGTGAGGCAGGTGGGGCTGAGAGAGCTCTCCCAGAAGATGCCTTTTCAAGGACAGAGTCTCAGCGGACTACAATCTCCTTTCCCCTTCCTCCCCCACAACAGACACCCTGTGAGGTAGGTGGGGCTGAGAGAGCTCTCCCAGAAGCTGCCTTTTCAAGGACAGAGTCTCAGAGCGGCCTACAATCTCCTTTCCCCTTCCTCCCCCACAACAGACACCCTGTGAGGCAGGTGGGGCTGAGAGAGTTCTCCCAGAAGCTGCCCTTTCAAGGACAGACAGAGTGGCATACAATCTCCTTTCCCTTCCTCCCCCACAACAAACAACCTGTGAGGCAGGTGGGGCTGAGAGAGCTCTCCCAGAAGCTGCCCTTTCAAGGACAGTCCCAGAGCGGCCTACAATCTCCTTTCCCTTCCTCCCCCACAACAGACACCCTGTGAGGTGGGTGGGGCTGAGAGAGCTCTTCAAGAAGCTGCCCTTTCAAGGACAAAGTCTCATAGTGGCTCACAATCTCCTTTATCTCCTTCCCCCACAGCACACTGTGAGGTGGGTGGGGCTGAGAGAGCTCTGACAGAAGCCACCCTTTCAAGGACAGCTCTGCAAGAGCCATGACTAACCCAAGGCCATTCCAGCAGCTGCAAGCGGAGGTGTGGGGGATCAAACCCAGTTCTCCTGGATAAGATTCCGCTCATTTAACCACTACACCAAACTGGCTCTCTGAAGTGTGACCCCCTTCACCTTAAAGGTCCTGCTGGACTCAAAACTTTGTTTTGTTATGTTCCAGTACTTCCAGTAAAAACGATGCCATGATGGGCACTGGGAGTGGCAATCCCCATTCCTTAACACCTCTGCGGTGAAAACCTGATACACTTTGCACCAGACATCAGAGTAGCGTTGCCAAGTCCAATTCAAGAAATATCTGGAGACATTAAGGGTGGAGCCAAGATCAAGGCTGTGACAAGCAGAATTGAACCCCAAAGGGAGTTCTGGCCCTCACGTTTAAAAGGACGGCAAACCTTTTCAATGCCTTCCTTCCATAGGAAATAATGAAGGATAGGGGCACCTTCTTTTGGGGCTCATAGAATTGGACCCCCTGGTCCAATCTTTTTGAAACTTGGGGGGTATTTTGGGGAGAGGTACTAGATGCTATACTGAAAATTTGGTGCCTCTATCTCAAAAAACAGCCCCCCCAGAGCCCCAGATATCTGCGGATCAATTCTCCATGATTTTCTATGGGAATAAATCTCCCTAGGGAATAAAAGAGTTTCCAGCAGACATTTCCCTCCCCACCCGCTTTCTGACGACCCTGAAGAGGGGGGAGGGCCTCCAAACCGGGGGATCCCCTGCCCCCACCTGGGGATTGGCAACCCTACATCAGAGCAGAGAACAGCCGCATGTTTAGATTGGAAAGAGCATGCTGGCAAATAGATCTAAGCTTTGCTCCAGAGCTGGAATTTTAATAGGAGCTCCATTGCATATTAGGCCACACCCCTCTGATGCAGCCAATCCTCCAAGAGCTTACAAGGCTCTTTTTTGTAAGCTCCTGGAGGATTGGATACATCAGTGGGGTGTGGCCTAATATGCAAAGCAGCTTCTGTTAGAATTCCACCCCTGCTTTCCTCTATGTCCAAGCCTCGAGTTCTTTGCACATGCAGCGGGGACACATTTTTGTACGTATTTACTTCACTTATTCCGTGCTTTTCTCCCCACTGGGGATGCAAAACATTCTCCTCTCTGCCATTTTACCCTTACAGCAACCCTGCAAGGGAGGCGAGAGTGAGAGGATGTGACCACTGTTCCCTCTAAGCTGAGTTAGTGTGAGCTGGCTCACAATTTTTTACCCTCTGGCTCACACATTTTTGTCTTCATGCAGGAAAAATGTCCCCAGGGCAAACTGATTTGTGCAGTCGCTCGCAACTTGAATGCCAGTAGCTCACAAATTAGAATTTTTGCTCACAAGACTTCACAGCTTAGAGTATTGGATGTGACTGACCCAAAGTCACCCAGAGAGCCAGCGCGGCCGAGCAGGGATTTGAACATGAGCCCCCCCGGATCCCAGACCAACACTCTTCCCGCTTCTCCACACCAAGCTGTCACCAAGTCCAGCTGAAACCGAACAAACCAACAACAAGAGAGCTGTGCCTGCAGCCCCAATTTACCAGTATTAACATGTGGACAGCTAAAGTGTTTATTGCCAGCAGGGGTGGGGGACAGGGCGTTGAAAAAGGCCTCTGTTTGCAGATGCACACCCACCTGGATGACATCACAATCGCCCAGCGTGAAGGTGAGGCTCTGATTCTCCTCCACCAGCGTGCCGTCCTCCAATGTGGCTTTTAATCGAATGGTAACGTCCTGACCCTTAACCGGCCGCGTCTCCCTGCCTTGACCGGCTACTAGGACTTTCTTCTTCAACGAACCGCTCCCTGAAGGAGGATGAGAGGAGGGAGGGATGGCTGTAGCTAATACCACCATGATTGGAACATAAGAGAAGACACGTTGGATCGGGCCAATGGCCCATCCAGTCCAACCCTCAACAAAGTGGCCAAAAAAACTCCAGGTGCCATCAGGAGGTGAAGCCCTCTCACTGTTGCCCCTCCTAAGCACCAAGGATACAGAGCATCACTTGCCCCAGACAGAGAGTTCCATCTATACTCCCTGGCTAACAGCCACTGATGGACCTCTGCTCCAAATGTTTATCCAATCCCCTCTTGAAGCTGGCTATGCTCGTAGCCGTCACCACCTCCTGTGGCAGTGAACTCCATCTGTTAATCACCCTTTGGATGAAGAAGGACTTCCTTTTATCCATTCTAACCCGACTGCTCAGCAATTTCATTGAATGTCCATGAGTTCTCGTATTGTGAGAAAGGGGGAAAAAGTGCTTCTTTCCCTACCTTCTCTAAAAAAAGGTAAAGGTAGTCCCCTGTGCAAGCACCAGTCGTTTTCAACTCTGGGGTGACGCTGCTTTCACAACGTTTTCACGGCAGACTTTTTTACGGGGAGGTTTGCCATTGCCTTCCCCAGTCATCTACACTTTCCCCCCAGCAAGCTGGGTACTCATTTGACCGACCTCGGAAGGATAGAAGGCTGAGTCAACCTGAGCCAGCTACCTGAAACCAGCTTCCGCTGGGATCGAACTCAGGTCATGAGCAGAAGCTGGGTTCAGGTAGCCGGCTCAAGGTTGACTCAGCCTTCCATCCTTCCGAGGTCGGTCAAATGAGGACCCAGCTTGCTGGGGGGAAAGTGTAGAGGACTGGGGAAGGCAATGGCAAACCACCCTGTAAAAAGTCTGCCGTGAAAACGTTGTGAAAGCAACGTCACCCCAGAGTCAGAAACAACTGGCGCTTGCACAGGGGACTACCTTTACCTTTTTAATCGTTATTATTAAGGCCTTCCACACTGCATCGTCACCATTATTCCCCAAGGCCATCAGTGTGTATGTCTCTCTCTCTCTCTCTTTCTCTCTCTCTCTCTCGGCTTGGCTTCGCGAACGAAGATTTAAGAAGGGTGCAATAGTCCATGTCTGCTGCAGGCTCGCTGGTGGCTGACAAGACCAATGCGGGACAGGCAGGTCCGGCCACAGTGGCTGCAGGGAAAAGTCTGATTTAGGGTTGGTGTATGTAACACTTTCAGAACAACGTCACACACTTCTTCCAGTTAACGTGACGGTGGGGTAATTAGATGGCGTGCTATCTCTTTCCCTTCCCCTCCAGGACTAATTGAAGGATGTTTTAACTGTATGACAGTTCAAGAATATTTTGAAATGCAGGCTACACAATATCTTAAATACACGAAGGGGAAACAAACAAGAAGACGGGAACGAGAAAGGAAAGACTATGGCCCAGTCATGTCTTTCTGGTTGCCTAGTTGTACAGAGCAGGGGTGGAATTCTAGCAGGAGCTCCTTTACATATTAGGCCACACACCCCTGATGTAGCCAATCCTCCAAGAGCTCACAAGGCTCTTTTTGGTAAGCTCTTGGCTACATCTGGGGTGTGTGGCCTAATATGTAAAGGAGCTCCTGCTAGAATTCCACACCTAGTACAGGGCAAGATTTTGGCTGGCCAGAGCCGATCAAGAAGGCGCCGTGTTCAAATTCCACTTCCCTCGCACCACCTGAATTCTGGCCTGCCCCGCTGCCGTTGAAAGCACCTTCCTGATCCGTAAAGCAAGAGCTCTTTACCCAGGACATCCGTCCACTCTTCTGCCGTCTCCGAGCCTTCCTCAGCTGGCCGCTCCGACATGGATCCCGGGGCTTCCTCCTTCGGTGCCGTCGGCTTGCTGGCGGGCACATCCTCCAGTGGAGGAAGGTCGTTCATGTCATCCTCTTCCTCATCGTCCAGGACTTCAAAGTCTTCGCCACTGTCCATCACGGAAGCGTTGGCTTTGGCAAGCTCCGGTGAGGTCAGGTCGAGGAGACTGGCACCGTCCCAGTCCGAAGAAACATCCCCAGGGCTGTCCCCACTGGAGGCCATGGCGCCCGTGCCCGCTGGATCTGCCTAGCTGTGAAAAGAAAGGGGGAGAAAGGTCAAGGGGGTTGCCTGCCGTTATCTTTTTGAGATGCGGTGACCAGAATTATACACAGTACTCCAAATGAGGCCGCACCATCAATTTATACAGGGGCATTAAAGCTGCAGTGCTGCAGTCGGAGCCCTCTGCTCACGACCTGAGTTCAATCCCAGCAGAAGCTGGGTCAGGTAGCTGGCTCCAGGTTGACTCAGCCTTCCATCCTTCCAAGGTCGGTAAAATGAGTGCTCAGCTTGCTGGGGGGGGGGGAGTGTAGATCACTGGGGAAGGCAATGACAAACCATCCTGTAAAAAGTCTGCCGTGAAAACGTTGTGAAAGCAACGTCACCCCAGAGTCGAAAACGACTGGTGCTTGCACAGGGGACTACCTTTCTTTATTATGATACTGGCTGATTTGTTTTCAATTTCCTTCCTAATAATTCCCAGCATGATGTTGGCCTTTTTTTATTGCAAACGCACACTGTCTCGACACTTTCAGTGAGTTATCTATCATGACCCCAAGATCTTTCTCTCTTCCAGTTCACACCCCATCAACTTGTATTTATAGTTAGGCTCTTTGGCCCCAATGTGCATTACTTTGCACTTGGCCATGTTGAACCTCATTTGCCATGTTGATGCCCACTCGCCCAGCCTCAACAGATCCCTTCAGAGTGCCTCACAATCTTCTCTGGTTCTCGCCATCTTTGTTTATTAACAGGCTATATTAATTATAACCAGGGCGCTTTTTTTTTTTTAGCAGGAACGCACAGAAACGCAGTTCTGGCGGCTTGGTGCCAGAGGGTGTGGCCTAATATGCAAATGAGTTCCTGCCGGGCTTTTGCCACCAAAAAGGTCCTGCGTGAAACAATGGTGATGTCAGGGGGAGTGGCCTAATATGGAAATTAGTTCCTGCTGGGCTTTTTCTACCAAAAAATGCCCTGATTGTAATCCAATTTAGATTCCACTTGGTACTAACCGTATTGTGTAAACATGTTTCCATTTACTAACACTCACAAGGTCTCTTAATGAAACACTCGGCAGTTGGTGAGATATGAGATGCAACTGGCCGGTGGAAAGTGGCCACAGGAAGACACGTATCATCTCGCCTCCCTGAACAACACCATTCAGTGCCAACTGAAGGGCAGACTTTACCTTGACTATTACAGCTTGGAAAGAACTGTATTTTATTTTCATAAATATATGGGCCGGGCCAAAGGAAGCCCGTTTGAAAACTACAAGGGATAGGGCCTTCTCCGTAATGGCCCCTTCCTGGTGGAACCAGCTGCCGGAAGAGGTAAGGGCCCTGCGGGACCTTGCTCAATTCCGCAGGGCCTGTAAAACAGTCCTCTTCCGGCTGGCTTACAACTAACCGGCACTGAAACTTGAAACTGAGTGTAGTTTGTAAGACCGCCGTATGTCTCGAATGTTTTAAGTACATAACTGTGTGAAATGTTTAGATTTTAACTATGTAAATTGTGAAATGTTTAATTTTATACTTTTATGTTAGATTTTATATGTTGTAAGCCGCCCTGAGCCACCTGGTGGGAAGGGCGGGATATAAATTAAATAAAAAAAATAAAAATAAATAAATAAATAAAGACTTTCAAAGGACTTTTGGCGGGCACGGGAAAAAAATAGCCATTGCCCCCCTCCTTTTCTACATTAATTGGTAACTTTCAATTTTGCCCCAGTCTGGCAAGACCTGAACTGGTAAAACACTTGCCATGTACTAAACACTTGCTTAATTATCATCATTACATTTCTTTTGATTGAACCTGGGCAAAACCTTACACCAGGGGTGTCAAAGGGCTGTCTGCTTCCTTCTCCCTCTCTCTTGTTTCCTTCTGCATTGCAGCTTGCTTTGCCAGGCTTGCTCAATCGCACAGGAGCTACAGAGCAAAACCTCTATTTTCTCCGTTGGCTGAGTCTCTTCCCTTGGGGAGGAGGGGGGGGGGAGGCAGAGCTTGCTTTGCCAGGCTCTCTCAATTGCACAGTAGAGCTACTGAGCCAAGCCTCTCTTCCATCTATTGGCTGAGGCTCCTCTCCCTCCTGGTCTGCTGGGGAAGGGAGGAAAGAGCCAGAGCTTCCTTTGCCCAGTTCCTTGGATCCCATGGGAGAGATACAAAGAAAGTGCCTTTAAGACCAACAAGTGCTAATATTGGTTTTTGTCTGTGTCCTTTATAAAGTTTATACCTCTGCTACCTAATCTTAAATAGGTACTCTAATGGCTGACAAGGTCTCATTTATGTCAGATCTGGCCCTCATAACGAATGAGTTTGACACCCCTGCCTTACACCCTGTCACATGGAGAGCTTTGGAGTCTACTATATTTGGTGGGTTCTCCTTCTGGCCATCACTACTAGTGCGACCTCAGACCAGCAGGCAGAAGAGGAAGGAATAGGGTTGCCAAGTCCAATTCAAGAAATATCCGGGGACTTTGGGGGTGGAGCCAGGAGACATTGGGGGTGGAGCCAGAAGCAAGGTTGTGACAAGCATCATTGAACTCCAAAGGGAGTTCTGGCCATCACATTTCATAGGACCGCACACCTTTTAAATGCCTTCCCTCCACTGGAAATAATGAAGGATAGGGGCACCTCAAGAAATAGCCCCCCCCCCCCAAACCCTGGATCAATTCTCAATTAAACCCTATGGGAATCGGTCTCCATAGGGAATGACATTTCCCAGCAAACATTTCACTCCCTTCCCCACTTTCTGAAGGCCCTGAAGCAGGAAGAGGGCCTCCAAACCGGGAATCCCCTGCCCCCACCTGGGGATTGGCAGCCCTAGGGAGGAAGGCAGGAGGCAGCAGAAAGAGACACGGGCAGGCTTGATCCCATGACTGCCACCACTCAGAGCAAAAGGGCAGGCTGTTATTGCTACCACCACCAAGCAACGGAAGGCCTTCCTGAATCCACAGGGCCTCAGCGGCCGCCCAACACCACCTACGCCTGACGCCAGTCCTCATATTCTGTCTGCTCAAGGCAGGCAACAAAGCCCAACCTTTCTCCTGACTGAGAGAAAGTTCTGGAATCTTCTACAGTGCGTGCTGATTCCCAGCACAGACAGGCCGAGGTGCCTCAGGGCTACATTCCCCCTTCAAGGCTAAACGTCCAAAAGCCATGTTTTCTATGGCGATAAACGGCCTTGCCTACAGTGGTTTTCCCCTGAAACACCTAATTAAAACAGGGACGGCTGTGAAACAGCAACGAGTGAGGGTGTTTTAAAACCAAAGCGCAGCACTTTGGAGAACAACGCGCAGTATTATTATATTTCATTGGCTGTAGGAAATTTGGAAACTGAAACTCCAAGGAAATTACAGGGGAAAGGAACGAAGAGTTTACAGCGATCCCTCAGGCTCTGAGAGGCAGTCTGGCGTTAATATTCTCCCGCCGCAAAAGGGAAGGTCAAAGCCAAAAGTGACTTTCCTAAAAACCATCGAGAGAATTAGCCGCGGAGCAGAGATTCACACTGGAGGCTCCAACCACTCTTTCGATGCCTTCCTTGTGACAAAGAGAGGTGTTGGGAAGTCCAACCAAACTCCGTGCCACTAGAGACAGGTGAAAGATTTGTGCTGGCTATTAACTAAGAGACGGGGGTGGCTGAGTGATATCAGTAACTCCCGAAAGAAGCAGGGAACAAACACCCAAGCCCCAAGGAAGAGAGCGACACATGAAGAACTGGTTTGGGTAGGCAGTGATCCAGCCTCAACTGACTGGCAGGACAGGCTGCAGAACGCCGGTCGATCTCGTCACCGCGGTTCGGCAACATCCACGAAGCCCATAATTGTATTTATTACAACTTAATCCCACCTTTTCCCGAAGCGGCTCACCGCCGGCGACGCAGTCCCTTCTCCTTTAATCCTGCAAAAATAGATTAGGCTCAGAGACGGTGGCTCGCCTCAGTTTGCCCGGCAAGTTTCTCAACCGAGAAGGGATTCGAACACAAGTCTCCTCGACGCTTCCGCTCACGCTGGCTGCCGACTCAGACTCCCACATCAAAACGAAAGGCGCACAAACACCAGCTTTTTTACACCGGCAGATTGCGCGGAGCAATCGCTACACGCGAGCCAGGATCGACCCATGTTGACGCACTCTCTCCTCGGCCCAGCGTCTCATCCTTCCGGAATCATCTAAGCACCTTCCCAAGCAAGACAATGCCAGACAAAGAGCAGTTAGTCAATCCTTGCGCTTGTGAAACTCCTTGCCATAAGGTGCGGCCATGTTCTCTAGTTTGCACAGCTTTTCAAAAACAACAAGCTTTTAGCCTAAGTCCCGGACAATGCCCGTTAATGACCATTACCCACAATATGTTATACACGAGCCTCCATATCCAGAGGCAGCCTATCTTCTATTACCATATTTTAGGAACAAACAACAGGGGTGGCTCTTTCAGAGCCTGCTTGCAAGCTTCTAAGACAGCATCTGTTTCTAAAACAATGGATGTAGGTCCAGACAGACCTTAGATTTCCAAATAAATTCTTCTTTTCCTGTTGCTGCGCCCTCCAGCTTGAAAACCCCAAAGGGTGGGAAGACCTCACTCAGCGCTGCCTAAATTCCTCATAGGCAAAACAGGAATAACCTTGAGATCACCTGTCGGATGGCAATTCTCTTCAAGCGGCAAGAAAACTCGGGCCAAAATTCTGGCCGACTGTTTTGACTTCGCAAAAGGCACGCGAGGAACGCTCAGGCAAGGATAAGAGGAAATTATTCCACGCTTATTTGGGAACGACCTCACCGTGATCTGCCTCGTGGGGAAATTCTTAAAAGCCATAAAAATAATGTACACGAATGCTCCCAACTACTACATAAGCGCAGACTTCTTGTAGCACACAGGCACAAAAAAGAGACTGCGTGCTAAGATCAACAACTCGATCCAAAGTCCACCTCTTCTGAAGAAAGCACAGCCAGGCTCACTTCCTAGTTTCAGGACGGCGACCAGGTGCACATGGATGAGGAAGGCTCCACAAGACTCAGCTCAGCCCGATGGACTTTGAATCCAGGCTTACTCCCCAGAAGACCTATTGAAAATCATTAGCCACAACTTCCAATTGCAAATGCAAGGGGAGATGCTTAACCGATTGGCTGTTGGCTTGACAGAGAATCATAGCGTTGGAAGGGACCTCCAGGGCCATCTAGTCCAACCCCCTGCGCAATACAGGAAACTCACAAATATCTCCCCCTAAATTCACAGGATCTTCATTGCCAGGATCGTCATGGGCCAAAGTCACACCAGACCGGGAGGTGACCAGTCCACCAGAGTTTCTGCCGAGGATTGAGCTGCTAATCTTTAAAAAGCACCACCAGACTTAAACCAGAATATGCAAAAAGGAGAGAAAGACGGGCGATGGGATTAAAGAAAGATTTGGGGAGGTGGGGGAGAATCTGCAGCTAGGACTTCAATTCCATCTCCCCCCCCCCCACTCCCTCCTTCCCTTCCAAACTCAGATCTTAATCTTTAAACCTATCTGTTTCACTTGAACATCCACAAACATTCACACTTGAACATTCCACTCCGCACCCCCACCCACTTTACAGCCTGCCCGATTCTCTGTTGTGGTTAAAGAGATTTTTCTGTCTTGGATTCAGAGAGTACATAGATCGACCAGCCCTTATTTCACGTGGAGAGGGGGGGAAACAACTGAGCAGGGGGCCCCCGTCCAACTGCAAAAACCCCAAGGTGCTACCTCTTCAGAGGTTTGGCTAAAACACACACACACACACACACCCTGCAAGCTTTTTAGCAATACATAGCAGGGACTAGCAGCTTCCCCCCACCCTTTTTAAAGGATTCCCTCCCCCACCCGGAGAGCTACCTTGTTTGCAACACTCACCTGGTCCCCAGAAATGATCCTTTTCCCCAGCCCCACCCCTTCAGTTCCCCAGACTGGCTCAGCTGACCGCAGGAAGCCGATGCTACTGGCTGCTCGCCTGTTTCTCACAGCAAGAGCTCCGCCTCTTTCTCAACTACTTTGGCAACAGAGAAGTCTTAAAGGGACAGGGTGGCTTTTACTTCTTTCTTTTTTTAATTGAGTGAGTTCAAGGAAAGGTTGCATTTGGAAAATATAGGCATGGATAAAATATCAGACCACCAGGTATTACTTTTAGAAAGTCCCACCTATCAGAGACACATTTTATGGAGAATCACAGAGTTGGAAGGGACCTCCAGGGTCATCTAGTCCAACCCCCCTGCGCAAGGCAGGAAACTCACAAATACCTCCCCCTAAATTCACAGGATCCTCATTGCTGTCATAGAATCATGGAATCCTAGAGTTGGAAGGGACCTCCAGGGTCATCTAGTCCAACCCCCTGCACAATGCAGGAAACTCACAAACACCTCCCCCTGAATTCACAGGATCCTCATTGCTGTCAGATGGCCATCTAGCCTCTAGATGGTTTGCTTTTCTTTTTTGGGGCTATATTTCAAATTCCACCTAGAAAGAAACTAAGTTACCTAGAAAATATGCTCATTTTCCTTTGCATTAATGGCTAAGCTGTAAGATATTCTTTTTTTTCCCACACATTATTGTTATTTTAACTGAGTGGTGGTTTGATCGTTTTTGATGCAAATGACTGTGCTGCTATTGTTTAAATGTTAATGACTTTTTCGTATTATTAATAAAAAGGTTTAGAAAAGGCTATTTGCCCTACAAAATGGAGGGACTAGAAGATTCTAAGGGAGGTGGCGAAACACGTAGCAATCGTATCCGTTTAAGTGCAGCTTCTGGGGGGGAAAACTACTGGATTTCTTTGTTTTATTTCTAGATTTAAAAAAAAAAAATCCAAAAGCCAATGACATGTTATATTTTAACCAATTAAGCACCATTGAAATATGGGTGAAATCTTAGAAATTTTTTCAAACCAAATCTTCATCTTCATACTACTCAAATAATTTTTCTTACTATAAGGAGGGGTGGAGGAATGTCTGAGAAAGGTCTAGAGGGGTGGCCAAACTGTGGCTCAGGAGCCACATGTGGCTCTTTCACACGTATTGTGCGGCTCTTGAAGCCCCCAGCGCCCTGCCAGCTGGCTTGGAGAAGGCATTTCTCCCTTTAAAGTTCATTTAAAGTTGCTTTCTTTCCACCTCCCCCCCCATCTTGTCTGCCTGCCTTCCGGCTCTCAAACATCTGACGTTCATGTCTTGTGGGTCGGCTCTCAAACATATGACGCTTATTCAATGCAGGGCTTTTTGATAGAAAAAGCCCAGCAAGGAACTCATTTGCATATTAGGCCACAACTCCGACACCAAGCCAGCCGCAACTGTGTTCCTGTGCATTCCTGCTCAAAAATTTCCCTGATTCTATGTGGCTCTTATATCAAGGTACTTTGGCCACCCCTGGTCCAGAGCAATCCTCTGTTTGCTTGAAAGGTTTGGACAGGAAAAGAGGAGGAGAAAATCCTATTTCCTCCCACCGCCCACGCAAGTTTCCTAAAACATGAATTGTACTGGACAGTGTGAAGATACTGAGGGAAATAAAAGCGATTTTTCAGGTTTTTATAAAGCCATCTGGCTTGCCACATGCCTTTCATGGCAGGGCTCCTCTACTTTAAGCAGCTGCACTGTGGGCTGATAGTTAAGTATAGCTGCCTCCTCCATGCATCTCTAGTTGAACCTGAACAAACAGCCTTACCATCAGCGGCTGCACTCATTTTAAAAACTGCATAGTCACTAGCCAATCTGAACTGTAAGGGGAGAAAGAAGAATATTTATATCCTGCTTTTCTTTACCCTAAGGAGACTCAAATTGGCTTCCCTTCCTCTCCCCCACAACACTCACCTTGTGAAATAAGTGGGGCCAGGGGTGGAATTCTAGCAGGAGCTCCTTTGCATCTTAGGCCACACCACCTGATGTAGCCTATCCTCCAAGACTTTACAAGGCTCTTTTTTGTAAGCTCTTGAAGGACTGGCTACATCAGGGGTGTGTGGCCTAATATGCAAATGAGCTCCTGCTAGAATTCCACCCCTGGGTAGGGCTGAGAGAGTTTTGAGACAACTGTGACTGAGGTCACCCAGCAAGGTTCTTATGGAGGAGTGGGGAATCCAACCTGCTTCTAGAGCCCACCACTCTTAACCACTATACTACAATATACTTCTCTCAGAGAGAGAAGGGACTCCTCTATGACCTCTTTCACTGTGCACAGTGATGCTCTGTATTCTTGGTGCTGGGGGGGACACAGGGGGGCCTCTGGTGTTCTGGCCCCACTGGTGAACCTCCTGGTGGCATAGGGTTGCCAAATCCTATTCAAGAAATATCTGGGGACTTTGGGGGGGTGGAGCTAGAAGACATTGGGGGTGGAGGCAGGAACAAGGTTATGACAAGCATAACTGAACCCCAAAGGGAGTTCTGGCCATCACATTTAAAGGGACTGCACACCTTTTAAATGCCTTCCCTCCATAGGAAATAATGAAGGAGAGGGGCACCTTCTTTTGGGGCTCATAGAATTGGACCCCCTGGTCCAATCTTTTTGACACTTGGAGGATATTTTAAGAAGAGACGCTGGATGCTATGCTGCAGATCAGGTGCCTCTACCTCAAAAAAGAGCCCCTCCACAGCCCCAGATACCCATGGATCAATTATCCAACTCTATGGCAGGGGTGACCAAACTGTGGCTCTTTCACACATATTGTGTGGCTCTTGAAGCCTCCACTGCCCCATTGGCTGGCAGCTTGGAGAATGCATCTAAAGTTAAAGTTGTTTATTCTCCACCTCCTTCCCTCCCTGTCTTGCGGCTCTCAAACATCTGACATTTATTCTATGTGGCTGTTATGTTAAGCAAATTTGGCCACCCCTGCCCTCTGGGAATCAATCTCCATAGGGAATAATGGAGTGTCCAGCAGACATTCCCCCCCACACACACACACACACTTTCTGATGACCCTGAAGCGGGGTGAGGGGTAGGGCCTCCAAACCTGGGGATCCCCTGCCACCACCTGGGGATTATAAAGCAGAAAAAAGTTGCACGGACAGGAGGTTTACAAAAAAGTGTTAACTCCGTGTAGAAAACGCCTCTTCTCCAATAGACACTATTTCACAAATACCAAATAAAGATGCTCTCTTCAATAGTTATGGAAACATCAATTTCTTCACTCATGTCAAAAGTTATGAACATATGAACATGCCTTCTATTGAATCAGACCCTCACTCCATCAGTATTATCTATTATCAGACTGGCAGCAGCTCTCCAGGGTCTCAAGCTGAGGTTTTTCACACCTATTTGCCCGGACCTTTTTTAGTTGGAGATGCTGGGGATTGAACCTGGGAGCTTCTGCTTACCAAGCAGATGCTCTACCACTGAGCCACCGTCTCTCCCCTATTCCATTCACAATAATTCCGGATTAGCTCTCTGTATGCACAGATAACACAAGTTCAGTACCATTGTGTTACCTGTGCGTACAGAGAGCTAATCCGGAATTATGGTGAATGCAATATTTTTATTTTATTGGATTTATATCCCACCCTCCCCTCCGAAGCAGGCACAGGGCGGCTTTTGATATGAGTAAACAAATTGATTTTTCCATAACTATTGAAGAGAGCATCTTTATTGGGTATTTGTGAAATAGTGTATATTGGAGAAGAGGCATTTTCTACACGGAGTTAACGCTTTTTTGTAAACCGCCTGGGGATTGGCAACCCTACCATGTGGCACCTGGGTTTTGGCCACTATGTGGCAGAGGGTTGGGCCGGATAAACAGCCAATACTCTTTATTTCAGTCCTTCCATACACAAACATTATTCCTTATTCCTCAGTGCTGACGCCTCTGAGAGAAATGCACTTTGCACATTCTCAGAGAAACTGCCCCGGCGGACTCCTCCCTCTCCCCAAGCCCCGCCTTCGGATTCCAGCTCCCCTACGGGGGCGTGGCCAGAGGAGGAACGCGGAAGGCGCCGCGTTTCCAAGGCAACGCCCCTTCGTCCGACCCCGGCGCGCCAGACGTACGTCACGCACGGAGTCACGCCGTGCGTGACCCCGCCGCCAACCCGGAAGTGAGCGCGGCTCCGCTGGGTCTATGGCCAGGGAGGGAGTTCTCGGTCGGCGGTGAAGGCAGGCAGGCAGGGCGCCGCTCTCCGTCCGGCTCCCGCTCCTCCGCCTCCCTTCAGCGCCCGGCATGTGAGCCGCGGCCGCGGGGCCCGTTGAAGTAAGTGGGCGGGGCCTGTTGGGGGAGGGGCCTGGGCAAGGGGCGGGGCTCGCCCTTCCCTGGCAGTGGGGGAGGGCAAAGTGAAGTTGGGAGGTGGGGGAAGGGCAGGACAGAGGCCCCATTCAACGGGGGGGGGGAGGCCTCAGGGTTTCCTGCGAGGGGTAGTTTGTGGGGGTGGGGTTGTTGGGGGAGGGGCTAGGAGGGTAACCTGGCAAGAGGGCAGGGAAGGGCAGGGGTGGCCACACTTGCTTCAGCTAAGAGCCACATGGAATATACATCAGATGATTGAGAGTCACAAGACATGGACATGGATGTCAGATGTTTTAGAGCCACCAGACAGGAAGGGAAATAGATGTGGGAGAGAGGAGGTAGAAAGCAGGCAACTTTAAATGCATTCTCCAAGCTGCCAGCTTGGAGAAATAAGAACATAAGAGAAGCCACGTTGGATCAGGCCAATGCCCCATCCAGTCCAACACTCTGAGTCACATAAGAACATAAGAGAAGCCCTGTTGGATCAGGCCAATGGTCCCTCCAGTCCAACACTCTGCGTCACATAAGAACATAAGAGAAGCCATGTTGGATCAGGCCAGTGGCCCATCCAGTCCAACACTCTGAGTCACATAAGAACATAAGAGAAGCCCTGTTGGATCAGGCCAATGGCCCCTCCAGTCCAACACTCTGTGTCACATAAGAACATAAGAGAAGCCATGTTGGATCAGGCCAGTGGCCCATCCAGTCCAACACTCTGAGTCACATAAGAACATAAGAGAAGCCATGTTGGATCAGGCCAGTGGCCCATCCAGTCCAACACTCTGAGTCACATAAGAACATAAGAGAAGCCATGTTGGATCAGGCCAATGGCCCCTCCAGTCCAGCACTCTGAGTCACATAAGAACATAAGAGAAGCCCTGTTGGATCAGGCCAGTGGCCCATCCAGTCCAACACTCTGAGTCACATAAGAGAACCTAAGAGAAGCCATGTTGGATCAGGCCAATGGCCCATTCAGTCCAACACTCTGTGTCACACAGTGGCCAAAAAACCCAGGTACCATCAGGAAGTCCATCAGTGGAACCAGGACACTAGAAGCCCTCCCACTCTTGCCCCTCCCAAGCACCAAGAATACAGAGCATCACTGAGTTCCAACAATATGCTGTGGCTAATAGCCAGTGATGGACCTTTGCTCCATATGCTTTTCCGAACCCCTTCCGAATGTGTCTATGCTTGCAGCCACTACCACCTCCTGTAGCAGTGAATTTCATGTGTTAATCACCCTTTGGGTGAAATGATTTAAATGCCTTCTCCAAGTCGGCTAACAGGGCAGTGGGGGCTTTGAGAGTCACACAATATGTGTGAAAGAGCTACAGTTTGGCCACTCCTGGGGTAGAGGTCGACACAAGCGGGTGGTCCTTACCTGGGAGGGGGTGGGGGGTATCTGCAGCTCTTCTCCGGTGAGTCACTAAAGTAGGGTCTTCCATTTCCCCTTCTGATCAGGGATATCAGCTCTGGACTGGGGATTTTTTGGTGGGGCGGGGGCAGAGCCTGGGGAGGGAGTTATCTGGGGAAGTGTGGTAGCTCAGTGGGTTATATGGTCCACTTTCTATAACCACCATTTCCTCCAGGGAATTGATCTCCGTTGGCTGGAGATCGGTTCTAATACTGGGAGATTTCCGGCCTCACCTGGAGGTTGGCAACCCTACCTGGTGGCTTAGGGTGGCCAGCATTCAGGTAGGGCCTGGAGATCTTACGGGATTTCAGAGATTTGGTTCTCCTGGAGAAAATGACAGCTTAGTAGGGCAGGGGTGGCCAAACTGCAGCTTAGGAGCCACATGTGGCTCTTTCACACATCTTGTGTGGCTCTCAAAGCCCCCACCACCACGTTGGCCGGCTTGGACAAGACATTTCTCTCTTTAAATCACTTCTTCAAGCCAGGCTAGCTGGCGGCTTTAGAGAAGGCACTTAAAGTTGCTTTATTTCTAACTCTTCCTTCCCCATCTGCCTGCCTGCCTGCCTTCCTTCTTGTCTTGCAGCTCTCAAACATCCGATGTCTTGTGGTTCTCAAACATCAGACATTTATTCTATGTGGCTCTTACGTTGTGAGTTTGGCCACCCCCTGCTGTAGGGTGTTATGGCCTGCTGAAGTCACTCCCCAAATCCCTCCCTAAATCTCCAGGAACTTCCCCAAATTGAAGTTAGCAACCTTGCTGAGGCTTCAAAACAAATCCAAATGTTTTGGGCTATCCTGGTTTCTTTTTAGTCTGACGGGCAAAAATGCTGTCTTTGTGCCCTCTTTCTTCCCTTCTGCTGCAGCTGGGCTCACTGGCACTAAGCTGTGGGAGAGCTCTGTTATCTGGACGCCGCAGCTGTTTTCTCTTGCACAGTCGCAGTTGCTCTCACTAGGAAGCCACCTTCGTTCTCTCACCTACTCAGTGTTTTGAATTAGATTTTTATCATCTTAGCCTATGCAGATGACATGGCTCTTGTTCTCCAAAACCCCCTGGAGTCAATAGAGGTGGTTTTAACTCACCTTGAAGAATATGGGAAAGTTGCTGGCCTGAAGATAAACATAAACAAGTCAAAATTATTAACTAAAAACTTGCCTGTGCAGGCAATTTTGGACCTTGAAAGGAAATCAGGATTTAAAAGGGACAAAAAAAATAAGATACCTAGGTTTAGTGATCTCTGAAAAGTGTAGTTCCATTTATGAAGATAATTATAATCCTTTATTAAAGGAAATAGATTTATTATTTTAAAAATGGGCCAATTTAAGACTTTCATTTATGGGGAGAGTGTCATTACTTAAAATGAATATTCTTCCCAAAGTCTTATTTTTGTTTCAAGTGGCAAATTTTGCCGTAAAGAAATCTTTCCTTGTGAAATTAAATCAGATGTCTAAAAAATTTGTATGGCAGGGAAAGAAACCCAGAGTAGGGTGGAAAATCTTGACAGACAAAAAAGAGAATGGAGGCCTTGGCCTCCCTGACTTTGAGATTTATTATAATGCCTGCTCAATTTTATGGTTAAAAGAATGGGTAAATTTGGAAGATACCCGCTTATTAGCAATTGAAGGAGCCGATTTACAGGCTGGCTGGCACGCAAATATGTGGCATATTCAAAAACCCCAAAACTGTTTTAAAAACCATTTAATTCGTAAATCTTTATTTCAAGTCTGGACAAAAGTAAAGAGGAAAATATATGACAAAACGCCCAGGTGGATATCCCCAGTGGAGGCATCAACCCGACCGCAACTTTGGTCCCCTGGTAGGATAATAAGATACACAGATCTACTAGAGGAAAATGATAAAATAAGAAGGAAGGAGGATCTAGAAGCAAGAGGGATCTCCATTGATTGGTGGACAATGACACAAATTCTGGCAAAGTACAATAAGGATAAAATTTCTGGGTTTACTAAGACAAATTTTGATTTTGATATGATAATAACAGCAAGGACTGGAAAACTGATTAAGAAGGTTTATAATTATTTATTACAAATAAAACTCGAGGATGAAACTGTCAAAAATGTAATGTTAAAATGGTCCAATAATTTAAAGCTTAATATTACTCTGGACCAATGGGAGATATTATGGAAAAATAACTACAAAATTATAAAGCCAGTTAATTTTCGGGAAAACTTCTTTAAGCTTTTTTACAGATGGCATATCACTCCGGTGTTATTAAATAAAATTAATCATGTCATCCCACCTAAATGCTGGAAATGCGAAGTAAAGTTAGGAACCTATTATCATATATGGTGGACCTGTAGTGTGTCCAGTAGGTATTGGAAAAATATTCATAAAATGTTGGTAGACATTCTTAAGGTTAATTTTTCTTTTAAGCCGGAATTTATGTTATTATCGTTGGTTAGAGGGACGGTTCCACGTGAGGATGAATTTATCTCAGTATATATAATAACAGTGGCTAGAATATTATTTGCACAAAATTGGAAGTCTAAAACGCTTCCAAAGAGGGAAGAAATAATTCAAAAAATAGTACAGGTGGCCGAAATGGATATATTAGCTAATATTATTAAAGGAAATTTGAAGGAGGAAGCAAAAAAAAGATGGGGAAAAGTATATGCATGGTTGGAAAAGAATTGAATTGTAATTGTTAATGATAACTGTTTCAATATTATTTATATTGTGATTGTATCAAAGAGAAAGGAAAGATATTAACTATCGATTCGGGACTTTAATACCACAGTATCACCCCACTTGGGATGTATGTTGTTTGTTATAGGATAAGGATAATCCTATTGAGAGTATATAATTTTGTGTGTTTATCTGCTAATGAAAATTATTTGGTTGTGTTTGTATTATTCGAAGGATGTAATAAAATAATAGAAATTGAAAAAAAGAATTAGATTTTTATCCTGCCCTTTGTTCAAAAAAGCGGCCCCGTGGCGCAGAGTGGTAAAGCAGCAGTGATCTGAACTCTCTGCTCACGACCTGAGTTCTATCCCACTGGAAGCTGGTTCAGGTAGCCGGCCTGAGGTCGACTCCATCCTTCCATCCTTCCGAGGTCGGTCAAATGAGTCCCCAGCTTGCTGGGGGGAAAGTGTAGACAACTGGGGAAGACAATGGCAAACCACCCCGTAAAGTCTGCCGTGAAAACATTGTGAAAGCGACGTCACCCCAGAGTCGGAAACGACTGGTGCTTGCACAGGGGACCTTTCCTTTCCTTGTTCAAAAAATGCAAGGTGGTGTCCATGGCCCTCCTCCCCCACTTTTATTCTCGTAACCACCTTGGGAGGTAACTTTGGCAAAGAAAAAGAGAGAGAGTAATTGGCTCCGTATCATACAGTGAGCGTCATGTTGGTGAGGGGATTTGAACCTGGTCTTGTGTTTTGCTAACCCCATATCTCACTGTCTCTCGGCCGTCTTTCTCTGGTCTTCTTCTTCGCAGTACGATGGAGCCCTCTGCCTCTGGTGTTTTCTGCAGCCGGGTGCTCAGCATGGTGAACTCGGAAGATGTGAACGCCATCATCCTGGCTCAGAAGAATATGTGAGTAGCTTGCTTTTTTAAAAGATCCGTGTCTCTTCGCCCTAGCTTTCATTGTCTTTCCTTTCTTCTCACTCGGATGTCAGTGTACAGAGCCTTTAAAAGTGAGCTGGGCTTCACTGGCAGCAGAGAGAATGGAGCAGCATCAGCATGGTTTCCTCTCCTACTGATGTTCTCTTGTTTAATAGTTTGCTCAAGGAGGGTGGGAGAAACAAAGGCATGGCACTGCCCAACTCTAACTTTTGGGGCGCAAGGATTGTCCTGGACAGTCTCTTTCCAGACGAGAGGGAAAGCTGAGGAACTCCAGGCCACTGGAAGAAACCTCTTTCGTAACCTTCTTTGTTGACCAGCTTTCTTTTGAATTCTTGGAAGACTGATTTCCCTGCATGGAGTTTGGCCATGGTGGGGGGGGGGGGGGTTGAGATACCCACAAGAACATAAGAGAAGCCATGTTGGATCAGGCCAATGGCCCATCTAGTCCAACACTGTGTCACACAGTGGCCAAAAAACCCAGGTGCCATCAGGAGGTCCATCAGTGGGACCAGGACATCAGAAGCCCTCCCACTCTTGCCCCCCCCCCCAGCACCAAGAATACAGAGCATCACTGCCCCAGACATAAGAATATCAGATAAGCCATGTTGGATCAGGCCAGTGGCCCATCCAGTCCAACACTCTGTGTCACACAGTGGCCAAAAAACCAGGCACCATCAAGAGGTCCATCAGTGGGGCCGAGACGCTAGAAGTCCTCACACTGTTCCCCCCCCCCCCCAAGCACCAAGAATACAGAGCTTCATGCCTCAGACAGAGAGTTCCAACAATATACTGTGGCTAATAGCCACTGATGGACCTCTGCTCCATATGTTTATCCAATCCCTTCTTGACGCTGTCTATGCTTGTAGCCATCACCACCTCCTGTGGCAGTGAATACCATGTGTTAATCACCCTTTGGGTGAAGAAATATTTCCTTTTATCCGTTCTAACTTGACTGCTCAGCAATGTCAGAACTTGGATGAACTTCAGAAGAGTCCAATACTTGTTGCAAGTTAGGAATCTTTATTGGAAGAACTACATTACTATAGTAACGAAATAACAGTAATGGCGATTCTGGGCAGTTGGTTACATTTTATGCCCACAGCAAAGCATAATAAAACAATAATTCACACGGGTCCTAAGCAGTTGTCTCTCCTTCCCAGCCTTCGTTATCAGCAAAGGAGGATGCCCCCCTATTGTGAAGGCCAAACGGCTCGGCTTCAAAGGGCACCTGTGGATGTTAAGCAGAGACTCTCTGCCGCCTGTCTTACTGCCCTAAATATTTGGCATAGCAGAGAGGCCCGGGTCAATGACCACTGTCAGCTTTCTAAGTTACAACATGGAGGCAGTTTGGCTAAGCACAGAAATCACAGTTACAAGTTCTGACATACTGCCCCCCCTAAGACCTTCGGCTTGGGCTTGTGTGGGTACAGTAGGTGAAACTTTTTTAGCAATTGCGGTGCAGATACATCGGCGGCTTTTACCCATTCATCACAGCTAGGGGGAAAGTATTTCCATCTAATGAGATAGTACAGCACCCCTCTCCGGACCTTAGAGTCTAGGATATCTAACACCTCATGGTGACTCTGACCCCTCACTAATGTCGGCGGCGGTTCCGGGGGGCGGGGATGGAATGGCGTAGCTCCAGGATCCTTGCGAAGAAGGCTGCAATGAAAAACAGGGTGGATCTTACTAAGGGATTTGGGTAATTCCAGTTCGACAGTCACTTTATTGATCACCTTCTTTATTTTGAATGGACCCAGGTACTTGAGGGCTAGTTTGCGACACCCTTGTGGAAGGGGCAAGTTTTTTGTAGATAAGAATACC
Organism: Heteronotia binoei; assembly: GCF_032191835.1. Taxonomy (NCBI): domain Eukaryota; kingdom Metazoa; phylum Chordata; class Lepidosauria; order Squamata; family Gekkonidae; genus Heteronotia; species Heteronotia binoei. The sequence continues at coordinate 198,616,679 of NC_083224.1, read as the reverse complement.
GTGTCCCCCTCTTTCATGTCCCACTGTGGGGCATGCTTCTTGTCAAAGTACCGTTTGTACTCCCTTTTTGCTTCTTCCAGGTTTTCTTGAATCACTTTCCACCCCTCCCTTATTCCCTCCCACCATTGGAGGCAGGAAGTCGGTTCTTTTGGTCCTGCCGGAAGGGGGAGGTTAGGGAAAGGTCTCCCCTCGTAGCCGTTGACGATTTGGAAAGGGGAGGTTTTGGTGGAACTATGGAGGCTGTTATTGTACCCATATTCTGCGAATGGTAGCAGTTCCACCCAATTCGTCTGTTGGTAATTGATGTAACACCTCAAGTATTGTTCGAGAAGCCCATTCACTCTCTCCGTCTGTCCGTCCGTCTGCGGGTGATAGGCTGAGCTAAGCCCTTGTTCGATGCCAGCTAGCTTGCAAAACTCCCGCCAGAAGTTGGCAACGAACTGTGGCCCGCGGTCGCTAATGACCTTTTCAGGGAATGAGTGTAGGCGGACCACGTGATTAAAGAAAAGTTGGGCCAATTTCTTAGCGGTGGGCAATTTCTTGCAAGGGATGAAATGTGCTTGTTTTGAAAAAGTGTCCACCACCACCAGTATCACCGTTTTCCCCTGGGACGGGGGTAGCTCCACTATAAAATCCATCGACACTACAGCCCAGGGTCTGCTGGCCGTGGGGAGAGGGACTAGGTGACCGGGGGGCTTCCCTCCCCTACGTTTGGACATGATGCAAGTAGGGCACGCCAGCACGAATTCAGAAACGACTCTTTTTAATTTCGGCCACCAGAATTGTCGGGTTATGAGGTGGAGCGTTTTCACATACCCAAAGTGACCGGCCAGGCGGTTGGAGTGGCCCTGCTCTAATACCTCCTTCCTCATAGACTTTGGTACGTAAATTTTCCCTTTGTGGAGCCAGAGTCCCCCCTCCCCTTGCTCTAGTCCTTCAGGGCGCTCTGCTCCTTCTAAGTCTGCTTCTGACGCAAAGCGCTCCCTATGGGGCAACTCCGGGGCTCAGGTCGTTTTCCCGGAACGTGTGGTGACCCCTCCCGCGACTGCCGATGGGGGGATGAGAGAGTCGACCACTTCCTCCCTCTGGCTTTCGTGTTGGGGCATGCGCGATAGCGCGTCGGCCAAGAAGTTTTTTGTGCCTGAGATGTGTTTCAGCACGAAATCAAATTTGGCGAAGAATCCCGCCCACCGGCTTTGTTTGGCGGTCAGTTTGCGACGGCCCGTGAGGGCCTCCAAGTTTTTGTGATCGGTCCAGATTTCAAAAGGGACTCGGGCACCCTCTAGCCAGGATCTCCAAGTTTTTAAAGCAAACATCACCGCAAAAGCCTCCTTGTCGCACACCGACCAGTTTCTCTGTTCATTTGAAAATTTGTGAGAAATGTAAGCGCAGGGACGCAGTTCCCCCTCTTCGTTCCTCTGCATCAATATGGCTCCTACGGCGACGTCGGAGGCATCGCATTGCACCACGAAGGGTTTTAATTCATTGGGGTGAGCCAGTATTGGTTCAGAGGTAAAGAGTTGCTTAAGTTCGCGGAACGCCCGGTGACATTCTGGCGTCCAGGCCAGGCGCGCCCCGGGTTTTTTCACCGCTTCCCCTTTTTCCTTTGTTTTCAGGAGCTCTGTGAGGGGGAGCATCACCCGGGCGAACCCTTTAATGAACCCGCGGTAGAAATTTGCGAACCCGATGAAAGATTGTAACTGCCGTCGGGTTCGGGGTGGTTCCCAATCTAGGACGGCTTGGATTTTGGCGGGGTCCATTGCTAGTCCCTCCCCCGACACTTGGAACCCCAGGTAGTCTAGTTCCGTTTTGTGGAATTCACATTTAGACAGTTTAGCATACAGTTTGTTTTTACAGAGGGTAGCCAGTACTTTTCGCACAAGGGGCACATGGGATTCAAGGTCTTTCGAATAGATAATGATGTCATCCAGGTACACCACCACCCCCTTAAATAAAAATTCTCTCAACACTTCATTTATAAAGTTCATGAAGACTCCTGGTGCCCCCTGAAGCCCAAATGGCATCACTAGATACTCAAACTGTCCCATAGGAGTGTTGAACGCAGTCTTCCACTCGTCTCCTTCCTTAATCCGCACGCGAAAGTACGCGTCTCTGAGATCGAGCTTAGTGAAAATCTTCCCCTCTGCCACTGTGTTCAAAAGGTCCCTTATCAGCGGGATCGGGTAAGCATTGGACATAGAAATCCCGTTTATCCCACGAAAATCTGTGCAAAGCCTAAGCCCCCCATCCTTTTTCTTGCGGAAAAGCACGGGGGCCGCGTGGGGGGCGGTAGCTGGTCGAATGAAGCCCCGCTTCAAATTTTTGTCAATGAACTTTCTCAACTCCTCTTTCTCTGCCCAGCCCATGGAGTACAGCTTTGCTTTTGGTAGCGCCTGCCCTGGAATGAGTTCAATGGCACAGTCTGTAGGGCGGTGAGGGGGGAGCTCGTCCGCCTCCTTTTCGCTAAACGCTTTCCTCAAGTCCCTGTACTCCTTGGGGATCGATCCCACCTCCTCGAGGGTAAGGCAGAGTCTTTCATTCTGCGGGGGTGCCTTCGGGCCCCACTCAGGTCGCCAGTGGTGGTGCTCGCACCGCCAGTCCGGGAACCGCACTATTTGCTCTGCCCAACGAATGTCCAGCTGGTGCCTTGCTAGCCATCCTGACCCAACCACCACATCGAAAGAGCAGGAAGGGGCTATGACAAAAGCTTCCACCCCCCAGTGTTCTTCAGTGCCCACTGGGATAGCCTGGGTTTCTAGAGTGCAGGGTTCCCCCCTCATCGGTGTCCCGTCCATTTGCTCGAACTGGATGGGATGGGGAAGGGGGGCCGTGGCTAACCCCAGCGCCTCCACTAAGCGGGGGGTGATAATGTCTCTCATGCACCCAGAGTCAATTAGGGCTCGGGCATGCATAAATCTTTTCAAGTTGGGGTTCAAAAGAGTGACCGCCATGAACAACAACCCCCCGGTAACTCTCACCGTCAGTAGTGCCGGCGTTTTGTCGACCTGCCTCGCGGCACTGGTTAAAGCAGGTCGCTGTCGTTTCCCGCCGACTCTTGCTCCCAGGACTCCTCACTGGATTCTTCTACGGTGGTAATATCCTCGTCAATCGCCAGGGAAGTGGCGACGGTGCCCCGACTGGGCTCTTTCGCTCGTCCGCCTTTCTTCTTCGGTGCGGTGGGCGTCGTTTTGGATGGCGTCAGAGTAGGGGTCGATTTCACTGGGCAGTTTGCGGCCAGGTGATTCGGGTCCCCGCATCTGAAGCACTTTCTTGCTGCCGACCCCGGGGTTGAGGTTGTGGGCCCCCGCTTCCCTTCCGTCTTGCTCGGCGCGGGGCTTAGTTTCCCTCCTTTCTTGCTCTGTTGCTGGCGTCGCATCCCGACGTGCTGGAGGTCGGTCTCTACCTCCCCGGCCAGTTGGATCCATCCCACGAGGGTATCTGGCCGTCCTTGGTGGTAGCACCGGTCTAGGATGTTGGCGTTCAGGCCGTTCTTGAACGCGGTGTATTTCATAACTTCATTCCACCCCCTGGCTGCCGCGCAGTAGCCCATGAACTCGGTGGCGTACTCTCGAGTGGTGCGGTTGCCTTGCTTGATCCTTTGGAGGGCCGCGACAGCTTTTTCTTCTCGCAGGGGATCCCCGTATTGTCGGAGCATCGCCTGTAGAAAATCGGCCACGGTGGCTAGTTCGGGCTTCCGCCCCGTGTAGAGCCCCACGTACCACTTCTGGGCCGGTCCCCTCAGTCTGGAGGCGATGTGGGCCACGCGGCTTGCTTCCGTGGGGTACCCCGCTCCCCAGTGCGTAAAAAACGTGTTGCACTGGATCGTGAAGTATTCCACCGCTTCTCCGTCCCCGTCGAACGTGATTTTCAACTCCCGGTGTCCTCCCCCGTCTCCCCCGGCCGGGGCGGCGGGAGCGGGGGCCACCGGAGCCACCGGCCCAGCCGGCGGCGGGGCCGGCGGACCCGCCGGAGGGCCCGCCGGGGGTCCCGGTGGTGGTCCAGCCGGGGGACCTGCTGGGGGACCAGCCGGCGGTCCGGCTGGGGGTCCCGCGGGGGGCCCAGCCGGCGGCCCCGCTGGGGGTCCTGCTGGGGGGCCGGCCGGCGGTCCGGCCGGTGGCCCTGCTGGAGGGCCAACCGGCGGTCCAGCCGGCGCGCCTGCCGGCGGGCCCGCGGGCCCTCCTCCCGGGGCTTGTCCTGTTGCCATGACCCCTTGGAGCGTGCGGATTTGGTCGCGGATCGCTCCCAGGTTCTGTTGCATCTCCTCCGCCATCAGGGTTCTGGAGGCATGAACCTCGTCGTGGATCTCTCTCACCCAATCGAACAGCTCGTTGCGCAGCGTTCGGATCGGGTCCCCTCCTCCGTAGGTCCCGAGCCCTTCGTCTCTGGGCTCGTCCTCGTCCCCTTCCCTTTCGCCCGTGGCGATGAGTCGGTAGCGTTGCTCCGCGGCCTCCATAGCAGCCGTCGATTTCCGCGGGCTCCAGGTTCGTGAGGGGAAAGCGTCGACGGTGAACGGCGCCGGAACTTTAATCTTCCTCCTCGCTCCGGTTACTTTCGGGTCGAGGGGTTCCTCGTCTGGTGGGATATTGGGCTCTCCGTTGTCTGGTTCCAGTGCCGCCATGGGGCCAGGTTGCCAGCTCCGATAAGCCCAAACAAAGGGATTACTGTTATAATGTCAGAACTTGGATGAACTTCAGAAGAGTCCAATACTTGTTGCAAGTTAGGAATCTTTATTGGAAGAACTACAGTACTATAGTAACGAAATAACAGTAATGGCGATTCTGGGCAGTTGGTTACATTTTATGCCCACAGCAAAGCATAATAAAACAATAATTCACACGGGTCCTAAGCAGTTGTCTCTCCTTCCCAGCCTTCGTTATCAGCAAAGGAGGATGCCCCCCTATTGTGAAGGCCAAACGGCTCGGCTTCAAAGGGCACCTGTGGATGTTAAGCAGAGACTCTCTGCCGCCTGTCTTACTGCCCTAAATATTTGGCATAGCAGAGAGGCCCGGGTCAATGACCACTGTCAGCTTTCTAAGTTACAGCATGGAGGCAGTTTGGCTAAGCACAGAAATCACAGTTACAAGTTCTGACAAGCAATTTCATTGAGTGCCCACAAGTTCTCATATTGTGAGAAAGGGAGAAAAAGACTTCTTTCTCTGCCTTCTCTATCCCATGCATAATCTTGTAAACCTCTATCATGTCATCTCTCAGTCGACGTTTCTCCAAGCTAAAGAACCCCAAGCATTTTAACCTTTCTTCATAGGGAAAGTGTTCCAACCCTTGAATCATTCTAGTTGCCCTTTTCTGCACTTTTTCCAATGCTATATCTTTTTTGAGGTTCAGTGACCAGAATTGTACACAGTACAGTATTCCAAATGAGGCCACACCATCGATTTATACAGGGGCATTATGATACTGGCTGATTTGTTTTCAATTCCCTTGCTAATAATTCCCAGCATGGCGTTGGCCTTTTTTATTGCAATCACACACTGTCTCGACATTTTCACTGAGTTATCTACCACAACCCCAAGATCTTCTCTTGGTCAGTCTCCTCCAGTTCACACCCCATCAACTTGTATTTGTAGTTTGGATTTTGGCCCCAATGTGCATTACTTTGCACTTGGCCACATTGAACCTCGTTTGCCTTGTTGATACCCACTCGCCCAGCCTAGACAGATCCCTTTGGAGTGCCTCACAATCCTCTCTGGTTCTCACCAGTAGTGTCATCCGCAAACTTAGCTGCTTCACTGCTTAGTCCCAACTCCAAATCATTAATGAAAAAGTTAACAAGCATTGGACCCAATCCTGAGCTCTGCGGTAGTCTATCCATTCTTCGACCAGGAAACTGGCTTGAGATCCTTCAAAAGGAAGAAAGGACTGATCTTTCCTGTAACTCTGTTTCTGTATTGCTGCTTTCCTCCCCAAGGGTAGGTCTGTGACAGGTAGCAGTGACAGAGGAGGTCCGCAGAAAGATTTCTGAGCCAGCGCAGTTTGAAACGGTTTGCTTTCCTTGTCCAGGCTTGACCGGTTTGAGAAGACCAATGAGATGCTGCTGAACTTCAACAACCTGTCCTGCATGCGAATGCAGCAGATGAACGAGCGCTTCCTCCACCATACCCGGACGCTGGTGGAGATGAAGAAAGACCTGGACAGCATTTTCCGGAGAATCAGGTGGGCAGGCCAGCTGCCCCTCAGCTGCAGGGCCCTCTCTGCCAGGCCCCTCATCTGGGTCCTGGGATTTCACCAAGCCTTGCGAATGCATCTTTGATTCTTGGGCAATATATTTTGTGCGATGCATAACCTAACACAGGGGTGTCAAACTCATTTGTTATGAGACATAAATGAGACTTTGTCGGACCGGGCTGTGCCATGTCTGGCTGGGCTATGTGTGCACCTATTTAAGATTAGGTAGCTGAGATATAAACTTTCAGTTTTCAAAAAGTTTTATTAGTTTCAGAAAAAGAAAGGGATGGGGAATAGGAAAATAAAAAGCACAATACGTTCTGGTATTATTTTGCCTAAAAAATACTTTTAAGAAGCTTAATTCTACAATTTTTCTTTACCTAAATTGTCCCCTATTATTTTGACTCAGTTGTATATAATCCATTTTCAAATTTTATAGTATACACCTTTTGATAAAGTTATCTAATAATTTTGACGATTCCAATAAAGGTAAATCTTACAGTATAAAATACAGGAAAAAAGAAGAAAAAAATAAGTTCACACCAGAGAATCTTAAAAATCTTGATTATCTAACCAGGTGAGATATAAACTTTATAAAGGACACAGATAAACACAAGTAAAGATCTTTAAAAAAATAAAACATGCTTAAAACGTTAGCACTCATTGGTCTTAAAGGTGCTTTCTTTGTATCTCTCCCATGAGATCCAAGGAACTGGGCAATGGAAGCTCTGGCTCTTTCCTTCCTTCCCCAGGGGACCAGGAAGGGGAGGAGCCTCAGCCAATGGAGAAAATAGAGGCTTTGCTCTGTAGCACCTGTGTAATTGAGCAAGCCTGGCAAAGGAAGCTGTGATGTGGGAGGAAGCAAGGGAGAGGGAGAAGGAAGCAGATGACAGTCAGTAGCTCGGGGGTCTGATAGGAGCCTTCCGGGGCCTGATTTGGCCCCCAGGCCACATGTTTGATACCCATGACTTAACAGGACTGCTTTGAATGAAGTATGGAAATTGGGGACAGCCGGGGGTGGAATTCTAGCAAGAGCTCCTTTGCATATTAGGCTACACACACACCCGATATAGCCAATCCACCAAGAGCTCACAAAAAAGAACCTTGTGAGCTCTTGGAGGATTGGCTACGTCAGGGGGGTGTAACCCAATATGCAAAAGAGCTCCTGCTAGAATTCCACCCCTGGGGACTGCTATAATTTAAGTAAAATTGTCTCCCCATTACTTTCATCCCACTTACAGCTTACCTTCTGTCTCTTGCAGGACACTGAAAGGGAAACTAGCAAAACAGTATCCAGAGGCCTTTAGCAGTAAGTATGAGCATGTTGTATATCGGGAGGGGCCGCAGCTCAGTGGAAAAGCCTCTGCACTGCATGGGTTCGATCCTCGGCATCTCTAGTTGACAGGACCAGATAGGAGGTGATGTGAAAGACACTGGGCAGCCCCTGCCAGTCAGAGTAGACAGTACTGACCTTTCTGGGAGTGACAATGGCTCAGTGATAGAGCATCTGCTTGGGAAACAGAAGGTCCCAGGTTCAGTCCCTGGCATCTCCAACTAAAAAGGATTAAGGCAAATAAGCATGAAAAACCTCAGCTTGAGACCCTGGAGAGCTGCTGCCAGTCTGAGTAGACAATACTGACTTTGATGGACCGAGGGTCTGATTCAGTATAAGGCAGCTTCATATGTTCTTTGGGGAGGGATGGTGGCTCAGTGGTAGGGCATCTGCTTGAGAAGCAGAAGGTCCTGGGTTCAGTCCCCCGGCATCTCCAACTAAAAAGAGTCCAGGCAAGTAGGCATGAAAAACCTCAGCTTGAGACCCTGGAGAGCCGCTGCCAGTCTGAGTAGACAAGACTGACTTTGATGGACCGAGGGCCTGATTCAGTATAAGGCAGCTTCATATGTTCATATATATGAGAATAGAAACCCATTCTAAAGTGGGATGGTGGCTCAGTGGTAGAGCATCTGCTTGGTAAGCAGAAGGTACCAGGTTCAATCCCCTGGCATCAACTAAAAAGGGTCCAGGCAAGTAGGCGTGAAAAACTTCCACTTGAGACCCTGGAGAGCCACTGCCAGTCTGAGTAGACAATACTGACTTTAGGGAGGGACCGTGGCTCAGTGGTAGAGTGTCTGATTCACTCTAAGCCAGCTTCATATGTTCATATGTGATGTGGAAGGCCTGAGACCCAGAGAGCCGCTGCCAGTCTGAGTAGATAAGACAGAGGGTCTTGGTCAGTTTAGGACAGCTTCGTGTGTTCAGTTGTTGGGGAGGAACGGCGGCTCAGTGGTAGAGGATCTGCTTGGATCCCTGGCATCTCCAACTCAAAAGGGTCCAGGCAGTAGGCGTGAAAAATCTCAGCTTGAGACCCTGGAGAGCCGCTGCCAGTCTGAGTAGACAAGACTGAAGTTGATGGAACGAGGGTCTGATTCAGTAGAAGGCAGCTTCATATGTTCATATGGTAGTCTGATTTGGTTTAAGGTAGCTTCATTGCGTGTTCATGTGTGTTGTCTCCAATTCGATTCCTGAACAAGGCACAACCGTCTTAACCCTCCACGCCAAATGTTGCATTCTGCTTAGCAGTGGGGCTTTTTTTTTTTGTAGCAGGAACGCCTTTGCATATTAGGCCGCACACCCCGGATGTAGCCAGTCCTTCTGGAGCTTACAGTACGCCCTGTACTAAGAACCCTGTAAGCTCTTGGAGGATCGGCTCCATCAGGGGTGTGTGGCCTAATATGCAAAGGAGTCCTGCTGCAAAAAAAAAAGGCCTGGTTATGACACAACTGCGTAACTCCAATCCTGAGCCAGCAGGTAATGACCTCATCAGTGACTGATGGTCAGGGGTGGAATTCTAGCAGGAGTTCCTTTGCATATTAGGCCACGCCCCCCTGATGTAGCCAATCCTCCAAGAGCTTCCAGTAGGCCCTGTGAGAAGAGCCCTGTAAGGAATTCTAGCAGGACCTCCTTTGCATATTAGGCCACGCCCCCTGCTGTAGCCAATCCTCCTGGAGCTTCCAGTAGGCCCTGTGAGAAGAGCCCTGTAAGGAATTCTAGCAGGACCTCCTTTGCATATTAGGCCACGCCCCCATGATGTAGCCAATCCTCCAAGAGCTTCCAGTAGGCCCTGTGAGAAGAGCCCTGTAAGGAATTCTAGCAGGACCTCCTTTGCCTATTAGGCCACACCCCCTGATGTAGCCAATCCTCTTGGAGCTTCCAGTAGGCCCTGTACGAAGAGCCCTGTAAGGAATTCTAGCAGAATCTCCTTTGCATATTAGGCCACGCCCCCTGCTGTAGCCAATCCTCCTGGAGCTTACAGGGCCTACTGTAAGCTCCAGGAGGACTGGCCACATCAGGGGGGCGTAGCCTAATATGCAAAGGAGTTCCTGCTACAAAAAAAGGCCTGCTTAGCACTAACATATCGGAGGCCTGGGGGACTGTGGAGTAGAAGCGTAACTGTTTGGAAATCCCCTCCCCGAACTTTCCTTTTTTCAGTTGAAGCCCCCCCCCCGCCCCACGTCCAGCTCCTTTACCTCAACTCCACTTATTTTTAAGGCACTTCCAACTGCTTTCCCAGCCTCCTGAAGCATGCTCAGGCCTCATCGAGACCATTTTTGTTGTGTGGGCAGTCCAGAGCCCCACTGTTCTGCACCTCGAGGGAATCCCTTGAGTCAATTCCACTCCAGGAGCACATGGGAGATCAGCAAGAAGAAGAAGAGATTGGATTTCTACCCTGCTCTTCGCTGGGGGTTTCGAGAGCGGCTTCCAATCTCAGTTTGGTCTAGTGGTGAAGCGCGTGGATTCTTATCTGGGAGAACCGGGTTTGATTCCCCACTCCTCCGCTTGCAGCTGCTGGAATGGCCTTGGGTCAGCCAGAGCTCTCGTAGGATTTGTTCTTGAAAGGGCAGCTTCTGGGAGAGCCCTCTCCAGCCCCACCCACCTCACAGGGTGTCTGTTGTGGGGGAGGAAGGGAAAGGAGATTGTAGGCCGCTCTGAGACTCTGTCCTTGAAAGGGCAGCTTCTGGGAGAGCTCCCTCAGCCCCACCCGCCTCACAGGGTGTCTGTTGTGGGGGAGGAAGGGAAAGGAGATTGTAGGCCGCTCTGAGACTCTGTCCTTGAAAGGGCAGCTTGCGGGAGAGCTCCCTCAGCCCCACCCGCCTCACAGGGTGTCTGTTGTGGGGGAGAAAGGGAAAGGAGATTGTAGGCCGCTCTGAGACTCTGTCCTTGAAAGGGCAGCTTGCGGGAGAGCTCCCTCAGCCCCACCCGCCTCACAGGGTGTCTGTTGTGGGGGAGGAAGGGAAAGGAGATTGTAGGCCACTCTGAGACTCTGTCCTTGAAAGGGCAGCTTGCAGGAGAGCTCCCTCAGCCCCACCCGCCTCACAGGGTGTCTGTTGTGGGGGAGGAAGGGAAAGGAGATTGTAGGCCGCTCTGAGACTCTGTCCTTGAAAGGGCAGCTTCTGGGAGAGCTCCCTCAGCCCCACCCGCCTCACAGGGTGTCTGTTGTGGGGGAGGAAGGGAAAGGAGATTGTAGGCCGCTCTGAGACTCTGTCCTTGAAAGTGCAGCTTCAGGGAGAGCTCTCTCAGCCCCACCTGCCTCACAGGGTGTCTGTTGTGGGGGAGGAAGGGAAAGGAGATTGTAGGCCACTCTGAGACTCTGTCCTTGAAAGGGCAGCTTCTGGGAGAGCTCCCTCAGCCCCACCTGCCTCACAGGGTGTCTGTTGTGGAGGAGGAAGGGAAAGGAGATTGTAGGCCGCTCTGAGACTCTGTCCTTGAAAGGGCAGCTTCTGGGAGAGCTCCCTCAGCCCCACCCGCCTCACAGGGTGTCTGTTGTGGGGGAGGAAGGGAAAGGAGATTGTAGGCCACTCTGAGCCTCTGTCCTTGAAAGGGCAGCTTCTGGGAGAGCTCTCTCAGCCCTAACCACCTCACGGGGTGTTTGTTGTTGGGTGGTGGGGAAGGGAAAGGAGATTGTGACCGCTCTGAGATTCAGAATATACGACAGGATATAAATCCAATATCTTCCTCTTCTTTCCCCTTTTGTCTCCCCCCCCCCCCAACAGACACCCTGTGAGCTGGGTGGGGCTGAGAGAGCTCTTTCAAGAACTGCTCTTGATGGAACAGCTCTGAGAGAACTGGGACTGGCCCAAGCTCACCCAGCTGGCTGTGTGTGGAGGAATCAAACCCGGTTCTCCCAGACTGGAGTCTTCTGCTCTTAACCGCCGCAACCAAACTGGCTGTTTTGCAGTATGAGCTTTGTTAAGGAGCTTCAACTCTGAAACGCTCATGCCCAAAACATTCTAGCCTGGTCCTTAAGGACCTCCTAGACTGGATGGCATCTAGCTGTTCTGTCGCAGACCAGCATGGCTTCCCCCTTGAGTAGGTACAGACCTTCTGTGCGGGCAGGAGTGGAATTCTAGCAGGAGCTCCTTGGCATATTAGGCCACACAACCCTGATGTAGCCAATCCTCCAAGAGCTTACCAAAAAGAGCCTTGTAAGCTCTTGGAGGATTGGCTACATCAGGGGGTGTGGCCTAATATGCAAAGGAGCTCCTGCTAGAATTCCACCCCTGCGTGTGGATGTCTCGCTTTGCTGTACGTGGGACTCTGGATGGATCCCAGGTGCTTTAACTATTAGATACGGGGTCAGTCCTAGATAACTCTGCACATGTGCTTTGGCGTATTAAAAGCTCAAGGGAAGCTTTAAGGGCCTTCTGCTCTCTCTGCACATGCTCTGAAACCACCTTGTCAAGGGGAAAAGGGACACCGTGCCCTGCTCCTGTCGACTCCAACCATGGAGAATTAAGTTCTATCCTAGGGGTGTCGAACTCGTTTGTTATGAGAGCCAGATCTGACGTAAATGAGACCTTGTTGGGCTGGGCCACGTGTGTACCTATTTAAGATTAGGTAGCAAAGAAACAAATTTTATAAAGAATACAAAGACAGTTTTCTTTAAAAATAATAATAAAAACATGCTTAAAACTTTAGCACTCATTGGTCTTAAAGATGCTTTCTTTGTGTTTCTCCCATGGGATCCAGGGAACTGGGCCAAGGAAGCTCTGGCTCTTTCCTTCCTTCCCCAGGGGACTGAGGAGGGGGGGAGCCTCAGCCAATAGAAGGAAGAGAGGCTTGGCTCAGTAGCGCCACTGTGGTATTGAGAGAGCCTGGCAAAGCAAGCTATTCCTTCCCCCTTCCTCCCCAAGGGAGGAGCCTCAGCTAATGGAGAAAATAGAGGTTTTGCTCTGTAGCTCCTGTGCGATTGAGCAAGCCTGGCAAAGCAAGCCGTTATGCAGAAGGAAGCAAGAGAGAGGGAGAAGGGCGCAGACGACAGCCAGTTGCTTGGGGGCCTGATAGGAGCCCTCCAGGGGCCTGATTCGGCCCCCGGGCTGCATGTTTGACACCCTTGTTCTATCCTGTCTGCGTAGCTCAGCTCCAATTTCTGTTTCTTACTCACACTCGAGAGCAATGCAATGGATGATAATGCTGGAATGCTGCTTTTCGGATGCTCTCGCCCTGCAAACCTTATCTCGGCAATCTGTAACACGGAAGGTCAGTGATTGGCCGGGCTTTGGACAGGGTACCTCACCAAAGACTTCCTGAGGGATTCCTTGCTTCTTCTCCTGCCCTCGGTGTCAGTAAGCAAGAAGCAGGAACCGCTCCAGGCTGTCGAATTAAAAAAGGAGAAGCGTCGACTGCAGGGTGACATGATAGAGGTTTACAAGATTATGTCTGGGATAGAGAAGGTAGAGAAAGAAGGACTTCCCCCCCTTTCTCACAATATGAGAACTCATGGGTAATTGCTGAGCAGTCGGGTTAGAATAGATACAAGGAAGTCCTTCTTCACCCAAAGGGTGATTAACACGTGGAATTCACTGCCATAGGAGGTGGCGGCAGCTACAAGCATAGCCAGCTTTAAGAGGGGATTGGATAAAAATATGGAGCAGAGGTCCCTCAGTGGCTAGTAGCCACAGCTCCGTCTGGGGCAGTGATGCATTGTATTCTTGGTGCTTGGGAGGGGCAACAGCGGGAGGACTTCTAGTGTCCTGGCCCCACTGGTGGACTCCTGATGGCGCCTGGTTTTTTGGCCACTGTGTGACACAGTGTTGGACTGGATGGGCCATTGGCCTGATCCAACATGGCTTCTCTTATGTTCTTCTGTGACACAGAGTGTTGGACTGGATGGGCCATTGGCCTGATCCAACAAGGCTTCTCTTATGTTCTTATGTGACACAGAGTGTTGGACTGGATGGGCCATTGGCCTGATCCAACATGGCTTCTCTTATGTTCTTCTGTCTGGGGCAGTGATGCTCTGTATTCTTGGTGCTTGGGAGGGGCAACAGTGGGAGGGCTTCTAGTGTCCTGGCCCCACTGGTGGACCTCCTGATGGCACCTGGGTTTTTTGGCCACTGTGTGACACAGAGTGTTGGACTGGATGGGCCACTGGCTGGATCCAACATGGCTTCTCTTATGTTATGCCTGGGGCAGTGATGCTCTATATTCTTGGTGTTTGGGGGGGCACAGTGGGAGGGCTTCTAGTGTCCTGGCCCCACTAGTGGACTCCTGATGGCACCTGGATTTTTTGGCCACTGTGTGACACAGAGTGTTGGACTGGATGGGCCACTGGCCTGATCCAACATGGCTTCTCTTACATTCTTATGTTCTTAATTGCCTCTCCCTTCCCCTTCGTAGATATCCACGAATCCCCCATCCTGGAAGACGACGACTTCGACCCCATCCCCAAGAGCACCACGACGACCATCGCTACCTCAGAGCAGAGCACTGAATCTTGCGACACCAGCCCGGATATCATCTCCCCCACTACGAGCCATGACTTCGAAGACCTCTCCCAGGGCCCCTACGATTCGCCGGCAGTGAACGGACAGAGCGTCACAGACGACGACGGCAACGAGTCAGACTAGCCTGCCGGGCAAGGCCTGCGCGCGACAGGCTTTCCCTTCCCTCTGCCGTCAGGACCACACGTTGGAGACCCTTTCCCTTTATCTCTGTATCTCTGTGTTGTCTTGCCCAGTTATTTCTGTGTCCCCGGAGAGAGGAGCCAGAGCGGGCACAGGGGCTTATGCATGAACTGTCATTTACCCTTATGGCACCGATCCCTCACTTGCCAAATAAGTTAAACGTGGAGCGGGTTTGTACATTCGTAGGACCCAAATAGCTGGAATGGGCCCAGCTGCATCGCCCGCTGCTTGCACAAAGGAGCGCCTGCTGGGTTTGGGCCACGCTGCGTTCCCCTTACGGGGATTCATTTAGGCTACCTTGCAGACCGGCAACGAAGTACGCAGCCTGCCCCTCTCCCATTTGCTGTACTCCGGTCTGCCCTTGGGCAAAATGTACAAAGCCGGCTTCTCCAAGCTGCAGCCCGTAGCTGGAGAGCGGAAGGGCACTCAAGGAAACGGTTAGGAAGGTGAGCAGGTGAGGACGGACAGCTTTCTCCAGTCATGCGTACGTCCCCCTGGCGTGGCCTCTCTGCTAGCTTTGGTCTCTCCCCGGAGTCCAGTTCATCGGAAGCAGTCGCTGCCCAGGTCTCCTTCTCTACAAGCCACGTTCACACATGGGTCCTGTTCAGATACGGGGCTCACGTGGGCAGTTCCCGGTAGATTGCTGCAACGGTTATTTCCAAAGACCTCTGTTGCTTTAGTTGAGGCGTGGTCCCCCATTTCCCTACCGGCCTGCTTATCTCAACAGGGCATAAGGGCTCCGTCATCTCTACCGCCGCTCCCTCTAATTCAGTGTAAAGATATATGTGTCCGCTCCTGGCCTCTAGCGATGCACGTTAATAGCTTAAAAAGGGGCCCCTGTGCATCGAACTATCCACCTTGCAGGAATCTTAACTACTACTCGTCACGTTTAACAATCAGATCGCTTTCTGTCCTCTTAAGCCCCATTTAACAGTCCCTGCCTTCTGTTACAGCACCACAAAGTTCATACACGCTCTTTGCCTGGGGTTTAGTCTCCACACACACACATACACCCCTGGAGTTGCCAAGTCCCCCCCCCCCCCAGCCTCTGGCAGGGGACTTGTTTCACACGCGCCGGCTGCTCTAGGCGTTTCCAGGAAAACTCTATGGTTTTCTCAGACACTCTAGCATTTTGGGAGGGAAAAACTCTATAGTGCCTATTGTACCATAGAGTTTTCCCTCCCAAATTGCTAGAGCATCCGGGAAAACCATAGAGCTTTCCCAGAAAAGCCTAGAGCGTGACGTCACCGGCACGATGACTTCACTCGCAAGTAACGTCATTGCGCCAGCAGGTTGGGAACCTCCCAGGTGGGATAGCCCCCGCCCGAACCGGGGCTTGGCAGGCGTATACACCCCCCACCCTCCGTGGCACCACTGTCTGTATTAAAAGTTCCTTTGCCAGACTTTGGCACAGGAACGGCGACGTTTTGTGCGCAGAGAGGGTGATGCGCGGACACCCTCCTCCTCCCCCCCCCCCGACGCGATCTCACGAGATGCAAAAATCTATAGAAAGAAATATTTTTGTACGGCTTCGAGTTTACAGAGACTAATAAAGAGGCGATAACCAATAAGAGAGTTGCGTGAATCGGAGGGCTGCCTCGCTGTTGTGAGCCAAAGGCAGGATGCCGGTCTGTGCCGATCTGTCGCGTGAGGGTGTGCTCTGCTGGCCAGTCAAGGCAGAGAGGTGGATGCAGCTTGGGTCCCAAGAGGCAACAAAGGAGGAGGCCGTCATTGTGTAAGGAAGATACGTATTTCAGAGGCAGGTGTTCTGGGGGATGGGAAACCTTTGCTCTACACAGGCCCAAAACAAAAAGAGAAATCACGTGAACAACAGGCAAACCAAAAACCTACACCAAACTGACTCTCCAGAAGGCCAGTCTCTTCACCCTTTGTCACAAGCTATGCGCATTTATCCAAACAAAATCCCTTTCCTAAATTATCTTTTCCCATTGGTGGAACAAGTCAATGAAGGGAAGTACCAGGCCTCAGATTCAGTAGAAGCTCACCGGAGCGCAGCTGAACCTTTCTGACGGTTCCCCCCTCTTCCTCCCCACCTACCTACCTTGTCCACTGAATAGGAGGTGCAGCTGCATATCAATCCCTGGATTAGGAGAGCGGGTAGGCAGCCAGCAGGGGCTTTACCATGCCCCCAGCAGCCCTCATGAACCCCTAGAGAAGCCCGTGCCACCCTTTCTCTACTTCTTATGTGATTTTGGGTGACGGGTAGCTTGCTGGCCATTTGACTCAGCGGGGGGGGGGGGGGGGCGTCCCAGGAGAGCCCTCTATGAGCAAGGCCTACTTGGCCTGGCTGAATCTTTAGCCAGTGCAAGCAGGCCTCGCTCACCCGGGGCTCTCCTTTCTTGCATTGGGTTGCTTTGGGGGGGGGGGGGTTGGCATATGCTAATGAGCACCACCTATTCTACAAAATGACCCCTGGGAAGTACCCTTATGGCTTGGCGAGCAATTATGAAATTGCTTCCAAAAAGAAGGAAACACTCAAGGTATTACCATTTTTCAAGGTAGCACATTTATCCTAAACCCACCTGCTTTATAGTTGCAGGTGAACCTGAATCACCATGGCAATGAACCTAGCTACATGTGCTCTTCTGAGGTCGCTGTTGCAGTTTTCTCAGGCTTGGTCCTGCAAAGAAATTAGCAGTTCCTTCTGCAGAGTAGTAAAGCTGCAGGACTGCCGTCCCAAGTTCTGCTCACGACCTGGGTTCAATCCCGGCAGAAGCTGAGTTCAGGAAGCCAACTCAAGGTTGACTCAGCCTTCCATCCTTCCAAGGTCGGTTAAATGAGTCCCCAGCTTGCTGGGGGGAAAGGATAGAGGACTGGGGAAGGCAATGGCAAACCACCCCATTAAAAAAGTCTGCGATGAAAACGTCATGATGCGATGTCACTCCAGAGTCGGAAATGTCTGGTGCTTGCACAGGAGACTACCTTCTTTCCCTTAAGCCTCCTGCTGGTGAAAGAGCCTTAAACCACATCTTTAATGGAAACAACTAAAAGCTTGACAAACCCTTTGTTTTATAGTTCTCTCAAGAAGTGAGCGGGGACTCCCGAAAGCTCCCGCCCTGCCACAAATGGTGTTAGTCTTTCAGGTGCTACCGGGTTCTTGCTCTTTTCTGCCGCTGCAAAGGTTTCTGAAGAAGTGAACCGTCCCTCACAAAAGCTATCTTGCCACAAATATTGTTAGTCTTTAAGGCGCCACGGGACTCTTGCCCTTTTCTACCGCGACAAGACTAACGTGGCTACTCATCTTGATCTAGCTCCTAAAGGGAAATCCTAACATGAAATTTCTCCCTGGTTGGGCCCACCACATATCTGTACAGAGATCAACAGTTCCCTGCAGTGCCGGATTAAACCCTGTAGAGGCCCCTAGGCAGTCAAAATCTTGGGGGGGGGGGCCTTGCAAATATCTTAGAGTGCCTGCCCCACCACCCATGGCCCCCACTCCATAGGGTTGCCAATCCCCAGGTGGGGGCAGGGGAGTCCCCGGTTTGGAGGCCCTCCCCCCCGCTTCAGGGTCATCAGAAAGCAGGGGGAGGGGAGGGAAATGTTCCCTATGGAGATTTATTCCCATAGGGACAAAGAGCGGCTCAGTTGTTGGCTGTGCGTGCAAGCTCCAAGGGCTGCAAGCAGGGGGGGAAGCTGGTCCGGAGCCCCAAAGGCATGGGGGCCCATAAGCCAGTGCCTACTTGGCCTCGTTAATCCGGCCCTGATTCCCTGCGTCAGGCTCCGAGCCTTCTCTTTTCTGCTGCAGGCCAGACTGACTGCTCTTGTGAGCGACTTTACTAACTGCCCATGCTCTCTGACCGGTTGCTCCCTCAACCGTAAATTCTAAACCTATTAAGAGAAATGTTGAGAAGGAAATGTCAAGGGTCACACAGGCATAGGGCTGTCAAGTCCCAGGTGGGGGCAGGGGATCTGTAGGTTTGGAGGCCCTCCCTCCACCAGGGTCATTGGAAAGCAGGGGGGGGCGTGTCTGCTGGGCCCTCCATTATTCCCTATGGAGACCCATTCCCACAGAGTATAATGGAGAATTGATCCACAAGTCTCTGGGGGGGGGGCTTTTTTTTAGGTAGAAGCACCAAATTTTCAGCATAGCATCCAGTACCTCTCCTCAAAGTACCCTCCAAGTTTCAAAAGGATTGGACCAGGGGGTCCAATTCTATGAGTCCCAAAAGTAGGTGCCCCTGTCCTTCATTATTCCCAATGGAGGCGTTGTGGTCGGTTTAAAAATGTATGCGGGCCCTTTAAATATGATTTCCAGTCGTACTTGTCACAGCCTTGCTCCTGGCTCCACCCTCAAAGTCTCCTGGCTCCACCCCCAAAGTCCCCAGATATTTCTTGAGTCGGACCTGGCAACCCTATGAGCCAGGCAAGCTGTATTTTAGTGATTTCTTAAAAGAGGTCTTCAGACATAAATCCAGAGCATGAAATATTATTTATTGTTACAATCTTCAAACCCATCGAAATCTACTAGCGAAAGAACAAACTCCAGCCACTACTGTACGAGACACTGACCTGCGCGCCTGCGCAGTAAGGAGTAAGTGAGCTCCGGCTCATGCTTTTGGAGGGGGCGTGGCTATTTGTGACGCTAGTTCGGCGCCGAGAAGGAGCTTCGCTCCTCCCCTCTGCTTTAAAGAGATAAAGCTAGAGTTTTTACACTTCCGGTTCCACTTTGAAAACGGCAACAAAGAGCAGTTTGTTGGCCACTGGAGCAGTTAACCACTCTCTACCCCTCCTTCAATTGGAAATGGGAAGTCTCCACTGTAACCGAGTACCTTTCCCTCTTTGGCTCCCTGTCCCGTCCCAGCGGAGAAGGGGGGAAAAGGAGAGGGAGGTTTCTGCGTGATGACGCCACTCCTCAGCGTGCGGTTTGATTGGTTGGACAGCGGCGGAAAGGCGAGGCCGTCGCCTGGGCGACGCCTGTGACGGACAGAGCGGGGAATATAGAGCAAGGGAGGGCAGGGAAGCGGAAGAGGGGTGTATTTCCGCTTCCGCCGCAGGGAGCTCGCTCTCTTTTCGTTCGGCCAAGGGAGGCTGGCGGGAGCGCGTGGCGGGTGGGTGACGAGAGGGGGCCTCGCCTCGGACCCCTGGGCTGGGGGAGGGAGAAGGGGAGGGGCCTCTGTTTATATTAAGGGGAGAGGGGCCTCTGGGGGCATTTGTATTTATTTAAAGGGGGGCTTCTGGGGGTATCTATATTAAGGGGGGAGGGGCCTCTAGTGGTATCTATATTAAGGGAAGAGGGCCGCTCTGAGACTCTGTCCTTGAAAGGGCAGCTGCTGTAAGAGTTCTCTCAGCCCCCCCCCCCCCACCTCACAGGGTGTCTGTCGTGGGGGAGGAAGGGAAAGGAGATTATAGGCTGCTCTGAGACTCTGTCCTTGAAAAGGCAGCTTCTGGGAGAGCTCTCTCAGCTTCACCCACTCACAGGATGTCTGTTGTGGGGGGGGCAGGGTAAAGGAGATTATAGGCCACTCTGGGACTCTGTCCTTGAAAGGGCAGCTTCTGGGAGAGCTCTCTCAGTCCCACCTGCCCCACAGGGTGTCTGTTGTGGGGAAACAAAAAGGAGATTGTGAGTCGCTCTGAGACTCTGATTCAGAGAGAAGGGTGGAGTATAAATCTTTGGTCTTCTTAACTGTGTCTTCTCCACCAGGTGATATTCAGCTGCCACCATGCAGATTTTTGTGAAGACCCTGACTGGGAAAACCATCACCCTTGAGGTGGAACCCAGTGACACAATTGAGAATGTGAAAGCCAAAATTCAGGATAAGGAAGGTGAGCCTTCTGACAGTCCACCAAGAATTTTGTTCAAAAACGAGCAGGGTAGTGGAGGGGAAAGAAGGAACAGGGTGGTGTGGGCAATAGGTTAGGAGGACTGTTCCCTGTTTGCTGTGTTAGTGTGAGCTATTCTCAGTTTTTTTAGCCTCCGGCTCACACATTTTTGTCTTAGCTCAGGAAGGATGGCCCCAGAGCAATCTAATTGATGCAGCAGCTCACAATTTTGATGCCAGTAGCTCATAAAGCAGAATTTTTGCTCGCAAGACTCCACAGTTTAGAGGGAACTTTGGTTTGCAGCGAAGAACTCTGAGCACTGCTAGGTTATAACCATGTTCCATTCTCTTTGCCATATCTGCCAAACAGACACCTCCTAAAAACGTCACAAAGGCCTTAGTAAATGGCGTCCAAGGTTTGTTGCCTCTGAACAAAGAAATGCTGTTTAGCTTTCCTGGCTAATTCTCCATTGAGACTTGCATCCATGAATTTGTCCAGCGCCTTTAAAAAACAAACTCTTAAGCTAGCCACTGTCACTAAATTTTGTGGTGGCAAGTTCTATCGCCGTGTGAAATGCTATAACCTTTTGTTGGTCTTGAGTCAATCCCTTGGATCTTCATTACGTGCTCAGTGCTAGTATTATGGGAAAGACCCTAAGATTGTCTGAACTGTAAATATGGGTTAAAACCACAGCTTTTCGACACAGAAACTTAGCCCAGCCTGGCCCATCCCCCTCTTCTTATGTTAAGGCTTGAGAATAAATGTGAAAAAACCTCTTGTTTGCAGCAGTGTTTCTTAGACTCTTTAGGGACAACTGCTGGAGTGGCCCCCGCTTCCCCACCACCACATCTCAGTCAACCTGAGCTTTCCTCTTCTCTTATTCTAGTCCTTAGGGTTGGCAACCGAGCTCAATTTAGCCCTCTGGAGAACTAGTTGTCTGCTTGAGGGATCAGGTCAGGGCCTCCGATCTCTTTCTCAGGGTGACCCTCTGCAATGGCCAAGAAAGCAGGGATACCAAGCAGCCAATTGCCCCTGTGTAGGAGAGCCAGTTTGGTGTAGTGGTTAAGTGCGTGGACTCTTTATCTGGGAGAACTGGGTTTGATTCCCCACTCCTCCGCTTGCACCTGCTGGAATGGCCTTGGGTCAGCCTTAGCTCTGGCAGAGTTGTCCTTGAAAGGGCAGCTACTGGGAGAGCTCTCTCAGCCCCACCCACTTCACAGGGTGTCTGTTGTGAGGAAAAGAGATAAAGGAGATTGTGAGCTGCTCTGCGACTCTGTCCTTGAAAGGGCAGCTTCTGTGAGAGCCCTCTCGGCCGCACCCACCTCACAGGGTGTCTGTTGTGGGGGGAGAAGATATAGGAAATTGTAAGCCGTTCTGAGTCTCTGATTCAGAGAGAAGGGTGGGGTATAAATCTGCAGTCTTCATCTCCTCCTCTTTCTCCTTTTCTTCTGAGTGTATAATCGCAAACATCCGGCATCTGTTAATGAGGACCTCAGGGGGTGTTCTGCATTCCTTGCCTGCCTCCAAGGGAATGCCAGTTGCAGAAACACATCAACAACAATAAAGCAGGGGTGGCCAGTGGTAGTTCTCCAGATTTTTTTTTGCCTACAACTCCCATCAGCCCCAGCCATTGGCCATGCTGGCTGGGGCTGATGGGAGTTGTAGGCCAAAAACATCTGGAGAGCTACCGTTGGCCATCCCTGCAATAAAGCATTAGCAGTGTCTGTAGAGGCAGAGAACATTCATCCCAGCTTCCCGTGCTTTCCCTTTGCTTGGCAGGTATCCCTCCCGACCAGCAACGTCTGATCTTTGCAGGGAAGCAGCTGGAAGATGGGCGCACACTCTCTGACTACAACATCCAGAAAGGTACTGTTCTGACCCATGTGGAAGGGAGCAAGGCTTGCTCTTGCAGCCAGGTTGTCCATTAGTTGGACTTGGTTTCTTGTTTCCTTTGTGCCTTGTCTTTGCCAGCAGGTGGGGAGCAAAAGATCTCAAAAGCGCAGCTGGAACCTTCACTTGCTGACCCCCAGGCTTCCTCCCAGTTATTTTTTTTATCAGGAACTCCTTTGCATATCAGGCCACGCCCCCCTCCCCGCCCCAATGTAGCCAATCCTCCAAGAGCTTACAGGGCTCTTCTGACAGGGCCTACTGTAAGCTCTTGTAGGATTGGCTACATCAGAGGGGTGTGGTCCAGGGTTGGAATTCTAGCAGGAGCTCTTTTGCATATTAGGTCACACCTCCCTGATGCAGCCAGTCCTCCAAGAGCTTACAGGGCTCTTAGTACAGGGCTGACTGTAAACTGCAGGAGGATTGGCTACATCAGGGGGGGCGTGGCCTGATATGCAAAGGAGTTCCTGATTTTAAAAAAAGGCCCTGAATGGGGTTAGCACAGCAGTTTGTGGGGGGGGGGGATAGCAGGTGATCTAAGCGAAGCAAACCAGGCGGGTCCTGCCTGCATCTCACTGCAGCTGCAAAGGCATAGGGTGGCCTTGAGCAGACTCTACCACCTGCTGTACTGGGGGAGTGCTAATCCTGGCCTACGTTGCAGGACTGTTGCTTATGACGGAAATGAGATGCTTTGAGCAGCTGGAAACACTGGAGCAGGGGTGCTGAACTCATGTAGAGGGCCAGATCTGACAAAAATGAGACCATATTGGGCCGAACCACGTGTGTACCTATGTAAGATTAGGTAGCAGAGATATAAACTTTTTAAAGGGCACAGACACGACTACAGATCTTTTTTTTTTTAAACACCTTAAAATAAAACATGCCTAAAACATTAGCACCTCTTGGTCCTAAAGGTGCTTTCTTTGCATTTCTCCCGTGGGATCCGGGGAACTAGGAAGCTCTGGCTCTTTCCTTCCTTCCCCAGGGGAACCAGGAGGGGGAGGAGCCTCAACCAATGGAGAAAGAGGTTTTGCTCTGTAGCTCTGCTGTGCGATTGAGCAAGCCTTGCAAAGCAAGCTGAGATGCAGAAGGAAGTAAGAGAGAGGGAGAAGGAAGCAGACGAGCCAGTTGCTCAGGGGCCTGATTTGGCCCCTGGGCCACATGTTTGACTCTCTTGCACTAGAAAGAACACAACCACGTGCACACCCGCAAAAGCCATTTCCTACAACAGTAGCGTGTGTTCCCAGAGCAAGGCATAAGCTGCTGTACAGAGGTCCCCATTCTGAGATTTTTCTTTCTATGTCTGTGGGCTCCTCTTGTCCTCTTAGGGCAACGGTCTTCAACCTTACCAGACAGGGTTTGCCCAGCGTTAATCCCTGGGGAGAAGCGCAGGATCCCCTGACCTGCAAGGATATGGGGCGTGGAGGTTCTGAACTTACCTGTGCCGAAAATGAACCCTCTTCGCCCCTGAATGGCCTCACCTCCTTGCCGGGCCCCTCCCCTCATCAGGCGCGTGAAGAGAGGCCTTGAGTAGCAGCAGCAGGTTCCTCCAAAAGCAAGG
This sequence comes from Heteronotia binoei, assembly GCF_032191835.1. Taxonomy (NCBI): domain Eukaryota; kingdom Metazoa; phylum Chordata; class Lepidosauria; order Squamata; family Gekkonidae; genus Heteronotia; species Heteronotia binoei. The sequence continues at coordinate 198,593,305 of NC_083224.1, read as the reverse complement.
GGGAAAGGTAGCTCTAGAAAGAAAGGAAAGGAAAGGTCCCCTGTGCAAGCACCAGTCGTTTCCAACTCTGGGGTGATGGCGCATCATGACATTTTCACGGCAGACTTTTTACGGGGTGGTTTGCCATTGCCTTCCCCAGTCATCTACACTTTTCCCCCCAGCAAGCTGGGGATTCATTTGACCCACCTCGGAAGGATGGAAGGCTGAGTCAACCTGGAGCCGGCTACCTGAACCCAGCTTCCGCCGGGGATCGAACTCAGGTCGTGAGCAGAGCTTAGGACTGCAGTACTGCAGCTTTTAACAGTCTGCGCCACGGGTCTCTTAGCTCTAGAAAAGGGGTGGCCAAGCTGCAGCGCGGAAGCCACATATGGCTCTTTCTCACACATTGTGCTGCTCTCAAAGTCCCCACTGCCCTGTCAGCCAGCTTGGAGAAGGTTAAAGCTGCAGCACTGCAGTCCTAAGCTCTGCTCACGACCTGAGTTAGATCCCGGCGGAAGCAGGGTTCAGGTAGCCGGCTCGAGGTTGACTCAGCCTTCCAACCTTCTGAGGTCGGTAAAATGAGTCCCCAGTTTGCTGTGGGCGGGGGAGTGTAAATGACTAGGGAAGGCAATGGCAAACCACCCCGTAAAAAGTCTGCTGTGAATATGTTGTGATGCGACGTCACCCCAGAGTCGGAAATGACTGGTGCTTGCACAGGGGACCTTTCCTTTCCTTTCCCAAGTGAAGCCAGCCAGTAGCTTGGGTAATGCCACATTTTTATCGGGCTCATCTTCCAGGAAGCCCGGAAAGCACTTCAGTCAGGGTCACAAAACCTGCTCTCCAAGAGGCCAGGTTCATGATGACCAGAGCCAGGGCCTTTTTTGTTGTAGCCCCGTGCTGGTGGAACGAGCTCCCTGAGGAGGTTAGGGCCCTGCGAGAGCTTGCGCAGTTCCACGGGGCCTGCAAGCTGGCACTTTTCCGCCAGGTATTTGTCAATTAAGACCACAGGCTGCAACAGACTTCGAAACATCTGGACCACCTCTAGCATGAACCTAAGATCTGTTTTTATGTTGAACATCCAGCTGGAACAGCAGAATAGTAAAACTGGATATAAAACAGAACAGGCAGCTATCCATCTTATCAAACAGATTACCGTCTAAAGATCAACATAGCAGTTGAAATGATTTGATATTTTTATGATATGTATGTATGTCTTAATGTATTTTTATATTTCATGTATATACATGAACGTCTAAGCCGTCCTGAGCCTGCTTTAGCGGGGAGGGCGGGATATAAATTGAATAAATCAGGGGTGTCAAACACACGGCCTGGCAGCCGAATCAGAACCCCAAGTAACTGGCTGTCATCTGCTTCCTTCTCCCTCTCTCTTGCTTCCTCCTCCATCACAACTTCCTTTGCCAGGCTTGCTCAATCGCACAGCAGAGCTACAGAGGAGGGGGAGGCAGAGCTTGCTTTGGCGGGCTCCCTCAGTTGCCCAGCAGAGCTACTGAGCCAAGCCTCTCTTCCTTCTATTGGCTGAGGCTCCTCCCCCTCCTGGTCCCCTGGGGAAGGAAGGAAAGAGCCAGAGCTTCCTTTCCCCAGTTCCCTGGATCCCCTGGGAGAGATAAAAAAGAAAGCACCTTTAAGAACGCGTGCTAATGTTTTAAGCATATTTTGTTTTATTTTTAAAAAACCCTTTTTAATTGTGTGTTCTTTGTAAAGTCTATATCTCTGCTACCCGGCATTACAATTTATGACACACACGGCCCAACCCAGCAAGGTCTCATTTACGTCAGATCTGGCCCTCTTAACAAATGAGTTTGACACCCTTGGAATAAATAAATAAGCCAAGTTTGTACTGTGGACCTCCTGGCTTTCAGACACTCTGCCTGGGGGGGGCGGTGTTCTCTTTCCCTGGGCCTCCTGCCCAGTTTATGCCCCCTGCTTTCTCGGGACCTTCTCTTACCACTTCTCCGCTGACCCTTTTTCAGAGTCCACCCTTCACTTGGTGCTGCGCCTCCGCGGAGGAATCATCGAGCCCTCCCTTCGCCAGCTGGCCCAGAAGTACAACTGCGACAAGATGATCTGCCGCAAGTAGGTACCACCCCCAGGAGCCCTGAAGCCACTGGGTGGGGAGGGGGGCAATAAACGGGTGATACTGGATTAATATCCCGCCCTCCACTCTGAATCTCAGAGCGACTCACAATCGCCTTTCCCTTCCTCCCCCACAACAGACACCCCGTGAGTGGGTGAAGCTGAGAGAGCTCTCCCAGAAGCTGCCCTTTCAAGGACAGAGTCTCAGAGTGGCCTACCATCTCCTTTCCCTTGCTCCCCCACAACAGACACCCCGTGAGTGGGTGGAGCTGAGAGAGCTCTCCCAGAAGCTGCCCATTCAAGGACAGGGTCTCAGAGCAGCCTACAATCTCCTTTCCCTTGCTTCCCCACAACAGACACCCTATGAGGCAGGTGGGGCTGAGAGAGCTCTCCCAGAACCTGCCCTCTCAAGGGCAGAGTCTCAAAGCGGCCTACAATCTCTTTTCCACAAAGTCTGTTGTGGGGGAGGAAGGGAAAGGCGATTGTAGGCCGCTCTGAGACTGATTCAGAGAGAAGGGTGGGATATAAATCTATAGACTTCTTCTATGCCTGGCAGCTGCTCTGCAGGTTGCCAGGCAAAGGAGACAGGCACACCAAGCACGTACTTCATCCTTTGCCCACAGCCTCTCCTATTCCAGCCCAAAATAGATTGGAAATAGCAAGTGGTAACGCAGTATAGAACAGTAGAGAAAAACAAAAAACGGTGTACAAGAAGTAAATATATTGCAAAACATATAGGCTGTGTCAATTTCTTAAACTGCGTTGTTGTTTTAAGAAATTGATACAGGGTCTATACATTTTAAGAGCCCCGTGGCACAGAGTGTTAAAGCTGCAGTACTGCAGCCCTAAGCTCTGCTGGTCATGACCTGAGTTCGATCCCCGGCGGAAGCTGGGTTTTCAGGTAGCCAGCTTAAGGTTGACTCAGCCTTCCATCCTTCTGAGGTCAGTAAAATGAGTCCCCAGCTTGCTGGGGGGAAAGTGTAGATGACTGGGGAAGGCAATGGCAAACCACCCCGTCAAAAGTCTGCCGTGAAAACGTTGTGAAAGCAACGCCACCCCAGAGTTGGAAACGACTGGTGCTTGCACAGGGGACCTTTCCTTTTCCTATACATTTTGGAATATATTTCTTGTACACCGTTTTTGTTTTTCATTCCTGTCCATGCAGCCCAGCTCAGGCCAGAGTCAGTGAGTCTCCCCAGGGCCAGGCTGCAACAACATTTCCCAGACTTCTTTGCAACTCCCAGGGGATCCTGGGAGAGTCCGCCCTGGCTTCCTCCGCAGAGCGTGACCTTGTCAGTTCTAAAATGCACTCTAGAGTCCTTTGCAACCTGCAGGTGTTTTCATGCTAACTTTTTGGTGGCTCCTGACCTTGAGGAAGGATCCCCCTTCAGAGTGTGGGTTGAACGGGCCGCTCTTTCCTTTGCAGATGCTACGCCCGCCTGCACCCCCGGGCCGTGAACTGCCGCAAGAAGAAGTGTGGCCACACCAACAACCTGCGCCCCAAGAAGAAGGTTAAATAAAGAGGACGGGGGGAGGCCCCAGGCGGACGCTGGTCTTTTCCCATCTGGTTCCAGCACCCTTTCAGCAAAACGTTCCGTCTCGTCGTCTGCGGGTGTGTGGCCTTTTTCCGCCTGCTCCAATAAACATGTGTTGATGCACCAAACAGTTCGTGCCAGCTGTTTTTCCTCCCCCCCAAAAAAAATATATTGGCCCTGTGCTGTCGAAGAGGTCTCCGATGTTTGTTTGGTGTAGCGGTTAAGTGCGCAGACTCTTATCTGGGAGAACCGGGTTTGATTCCCCACTACTCCACTTGCAGCTGCTGGAATGGCCTTGGGTCAGCCATAGCTCTTGTAGGAGTTGTCCTTGAAAGGGCAGCTTCTGTGAGAGCTCTCTCAGCCCCACCCACCTCACAGGGTGTCTGTTGCGGGGGAGGAAGATAAAGGAGATTGTGAGACACTCTGACAGTCTGTCCTTGAAAGGGCAGCTTCTGGGAGAGCTCTCTCAGCCCCACCTGCCTCACAGGGTGTCTGTTGTGGGGGGAGGAAGGGAAAGGAGATTGTAGGCTGCTCAGAGACTCTGTCCTTGAAAGGGCAGCTTCTGGGAGAGCTCTCTCAGCCCCACCCACCTCACAGAGTGTCTGTTGTGGGGGAAGAGAATAAAGGAGATTATAAGCTGCTGAGATTCAGAGAGAAGGGTGGGGTATACATCTACGGTGTTCTTGGAGTGTGTACCTGGAAGTTATGAAGCCATACATATATAGCTGGGGCATAAGCATCAAATTAGCCTACAACATAATAACATTTTAAGAGATGCAAACTAGAATAATGAGCTAAGTTTATATGGTCATTAGCTGCCTGTATTTAATTGGGCGGGGGGGAGAGAATATTGAAACAAATATGTCAAGAGAGACAAACACATCTTTCTGAACTATGAAGTGCTAAGAGCAACCAGGCAAGTGGTGAGGTTGTTATTGTTTGTGTCTGTTAAAATGGGCTGTCAAATTCATTTCTTATGAGGGCCGGATCTGATGTGAATGAGACTTTGTTGGGCCATGTATGTACCTATTTACAATTAGCAGAGATATAAATTTTATAAAGAACACAGGTTTTTTTAAAAAACGTTAGCACTCATTGGTCTTAAAGATGCTTTCTTTGTATCTCTCCCATGGGAACCAGGGAACTGAGCAAAGGAAGCTCTGGCTCTTTCCTTCCTTCCCCAGGGGACGGTGGGGGGGGAGCCTCAGCCAGTAGAAGGAAGAGAGGCTTAGCTCAGTAGCTCTGCAATTGAGAGTGCCTGGCAAAGTAAGCTATTCCTCCCCAAGGGAGGATTCTCAGCCAATGGAGAAAACAGGCTTGGCTCCATAGCTCCCACGCGTATGAGCAATCCTGGCAAAGCAAGCTGAAATGCAGAAGGAAAACAAACCAAAACAAAGAACTGTGGTGAAATTAACAAAAACAAAATACAGAGGATGTCAAAAATATTTATTTAAATGTAAACTCTCAGATAGTGATCATCACAATACAATAACAATTATTACACAAGGGTGAATACATTTAACCCCTTACAGCAATATACATCTAAGCACCTACATTCGTATAAACTCCATTAACTAAAGTGCTTAGTGCCACAAAGTGCCTATGCAATATTTTGCTAGAGAGTTTCCTTGTGATGCAGAAGGAAGCAAGAGAGAGGGAGAAGGAAGCAGAGGACAGCCAGTTGCTTGGGGGCCTGATAGGAGCCCTCCGGGGGCCTGATTCGGCCCCTGGGCCGCATGTTTGATACCCCTGTCAGTTAAAACATGGAGGCTAATTTGCTGTTCAGCTACCTATATATATGGACTCCCGCGGCATTTTTGTGTGTTTTTTGGCAGAAACAGACAGGAATGCAGTTCCGGCTGGCTTGGCATCAGGGGATGTGGCCTAATATGCAAATGAGTTCCTGCTGGGCTTTTTCTACCTGAAAAAACCTCCTGTGGACTCCTAACTTCCATTTCAGTTTATCTGAAGAAATGTGCCTGCTCAGAAAAGCTCCTGTCACAGAGAAAACTTTGTTGGTCTCAAAAGTGCCCCTGGTCTCCAACTTTGTTCTATTCCTTCAAACCAACACGCCTGCCCATCTGAATCTAGGAACATTCCTAGTTAGTTGCAATTATAAAGTTGTCTGGTCCAATTCAAGATATCTTTGGGGGTGGAGCCAGGAGCAAGGCTGCGACAAGCATAATTGAACTCCAAAGGGAGTTCTGGCCATCGTATTTAAAGGGACCGCACACTTTCTAAATGCCTTTCCTCTTTTAGAAATAATGGATAGCGACACCTTCTTTTGGGGCTCACAGCATTGGACCCCCTGGAGGGTGTTATGGGGAGAGGCACTGGATGCTATGCCGTAAATTTGGTGCCTCTACCTCAAAAAAACAGTCGCCCCCCCCCCCCCAAGATCCATGGATCAATTCTCCATTATACCCTCTGGGAATCAGTCTCCATAGAGTATAATGGAGTGCCCAGCAGACATTTCCCTCCTCCCCCCGCCCGCTGCTTTCTGATGACCCTGAAGTGGGGGGAGGGCCTCCAAACTGGGGGATCCCCTGCCCCCACCTGGGGATTGGCAACCCTAAGCAGTTATCACAGCTAAAACAGCCAGGGTATTTCAAATGAGATTTGTCATAGCGACCACTTGTTTGAAGTAATCCGTCGGGCAATATGTCCTCTTTTTTGCTTTCCAAAATACAATAATCCTAGGTCAGGGTTGTTATTAAATCAGGGGTGTCAAACGTAGCCTGGGGGCCAAATAAAGCCCCCAAAGGGCTCCTATCAGCCCCCCAAGCAATTGACTGTCATCTGCTTCCTTCTCCCTCTCTCTTGCTTCCTTCTGCATAACAGCTTGCTTTGCAAGGCTTGCTCAATTGCACAGGAGCTACAGAGCAAAACCATTTTCTCCATTGGCTGAGGCTCCTTCCCTTAGGGAGGAAGGGGGGGAGAAATAGCTTGCTCTGCCAGGTTCTCTCGATCGCACAGGAGAGCTACTGAGCTAAATCTCTTTCCCTTCTGTTGGCTGAGGCTCCTTCCCTTTCTGCTCCACTGGGGAAGGAAAGAGCCAGAGCTTCCTTTGCCTGATTCCCTGGATCGCACAGGAGAGATACAAAGAAAGCACCTCTAAGACCAATGAGTGCTAATGTCTTAAGCGTGTTTTAAGGGTTCTTTTTAAAAAATAAATAAATCTTTAATTGTGTTCATGTGCTTTATAAAGTTTATATCTCTGCTTCCTGACATTACATTTTATGACACACATGGCCCGCCCTGGCCCGCCCCGCCAAGGTCTCATTTATGTCAGATCCGGCCCACATAACAAATGAGTTTGACACCCCTTTTTAAACCATCCTGAGAGAGCCGGCGTTCAACGTGAGCCCAAACTGCAGCTCTGTAGTGCAGCCGTGTCGCCTGCAGGAGGCAGCAGAGGGCCCAGCTCCAAGCGGCGCATGCGCGGCCAGGTGGCGGAGCGCAGCTTTGTGCGGCAGGAAGCGAGAGGAGGCGATTCTCTGGAGTGATGGTGAGCAAAGACGGGCCTGGCGCCCAGGCAGGCAGGCAGGCAGGAAGGTACCGGGGAGGGAGTGGGGGCGGGTACGGGGCTTGTTCTCCTGCCCAGACTCTCTTTGCATGGCTTGGAGACCAGGTGGGCGGAAGGAGTGCAAAGTTTAAAATAAAAAAGCAAGCCGAGCGATTTTTTAAAGGGGCCGCAACAGCTTTTTTCCCACCAGGCGCCTTGCAAGGCGCTCAGTGGCCGCTAGAGGGAGCCCGAGCCCAGAAGGAAGGTTTTTTTGCGAAGCTTCGTTCCTCAAGCAGTATAACTTAATAATTATCGGTGCATTATGATTGTTTGCTAATAAGAATCTCTAAAACCACTTGAGTGAGGTCAGACAGCAGGGCAGAGCACTGGCCAGCATTTGGGGGAGGGGGCATTGTGTCCTGGAAGTTCTAAGCTGTGACAGCACTTTATGGGGTTTTTTTTAATTTTTCTTTGGTTTTTAGGCCTTCCCTACAGAGCAGGCTGAGGGTGGGTTACCACGTGGTTAAAACATACAACAGAACTGAAACATCATACAGCCTTAAAACTCTATAAAATCTTTAGGCTTGTAAATCCAGAAAAGCAGGCCTGTAACTGGGCAGACAGAGGTTCCCTGTTCTTGAGAGATGTCCATGTTTGGCTGAAGAAAAGCAGGATAAAAAAACAACAGCCCTGTCAGGTAGGCTGAAGTCATTATCCCACTACTGCAGATACAGCTAAGTGGCCTGCCAGTACGACCAGCTGTAGAGATAAGGGAACAGTGACACTACATAGAATTAACCAATCTATATGATTTAATACAGATGTGTCAAACAAGGGCCAGGGGGGCCGAATCAGCACCCCCACCCCGAGCAACTGGCTGTCATCTGCTTCTTCCTTCCCTCTCTCTCTTGCTTCCTTCTGCATCATAGTTTGCAGGGCTTTTTTTTAGCAGGAACGCACAGGAATGCCGTTCTGGCTGGCTTAGTCTCAGCGGGTGTGGCCTAATATGCAAATAAGCCTGCTGGGCTTTTCTCACAAAAAAGTCCTGTGTAAAACAATGGTGCTGTCAGGGGTGTGTGGCCTAAAATGCAAATGAGTTCCTGCTGGTTTCTTCCTACAAAAAAAGCCCTGATAGTTTGCTTTGCCAGGCTTGCTAAGTCGCGCAGGAGCTACAGAGCAAACCCTCTATTTTCTCCATTGGCTGAGACTTCTTCCTTGGGGAGTGAGGGAGGGAGGGATTGCTTGCTTTGCCAGACTCTCTCAGTTTCACAGCAGAGCTACTGAGCCAAGCCTGTCTTCCTTCTATTGGCTGAGATTCCTTCCTTCCCAGTCCCCTGGGGAAGGAAGGAAAGAGCCAGAGCTTCCTTTGCCCAGATCCCATGAGAGAGATACAAAAAAAGTACCTTTAATACAATGAATGCTAATGTTTTGAGCATGTTTTATGTTAAGGGTTTTTTTAAAAAAAATCTTTAATTGTGTTTGTCTGTGTCCTTTATAAAGTTTATATCTCTGCTTTTAAAAAAAGGTAAAGGTAGTCCCCTGTGCAAGCACCAGTTGTTTCCGACTCCGGGATGATGTTGCTTTCACAACGTTTTCACAGCAGGCTTTTATTGGGGTGGTTTGCCATTGCCTTCCCCAGTCTTTTACACTTTCCCCCCAGCAAGCTGGGGACTCCTTTGACCGACCTCAGAAGAATGGAAGGCTGAGTCAACCTGGAGCCGGCTACCTGAACCAGCTTCCACCGGGACCGAACTCAGTTCGTGAGCAGAGGGCTCCGACTGCAGTACTGCAGCTTTACCACTTTGCGCCATCAGGCTTTATATATCTATATCTCTGCTACCTAATCTTAAATAGGTACACACATGGCCTGGCCCAACAAGGTCTCATTTATGTAAAATCCGGCCCGCATAACAAATGAGTTTGACACCCCTGAAGCCCCATTGAGTTTTCAAAGCGAGAGACATTCAGAGGTGGTTTGCTATTGCCTGCCACTGCGTAGCCACCCGGGGCTTCCTTGGTGGTCCCCCTTCCAAAGGCTAACCAGGGCTGACCCCCTGCTTAGCTCCCAAAATCCAATGGGTATCTAACTGACACAAAGCACAAGAGTTACAATGATGGGGGTTTGGAAGAGCGATTTGCCAAGCCCTGGGTTCAAATCGTGCACAGCTAGGCAAGACGGAACAGCCCAGCAAGACCAGACCAAGAAATCACTCCTGGAAACCAAAGGTCCCTCCCTCTGTTTCTCGGTCTGAAGCCTTTTTGCAGGCAGAGCTTGAAGGCAGCAGTCTTTCTCTGCTGGCTGCCCACAGCACCTAGCATGCAGAGGTAGACTGCCGCGGAAAGTGGAAGTTCCTTTTGAAAGAGTGATCATAGATAACAGCCATCGATGGACCAGTCGCCCTCAGATGCACCTAAAAACATATGCAAGTATAGGGAGGGACGGTTGCTCAGTGGTAGAGCATCTGCTTGGGAAGCAGAAGGTCCCAGGTTCAATCCCCGGCATCTCCCACTAAAAAGGGCCCAGGCAGTAGGTGATGGAGATGGAGGGACGGTGGCTCAGTGGTAGAGTATCTGCTTGGGAAGCAGAAGGTCCCAGGTTCAATCCCCGGCATCTCCAACTCAAAAGGGTCCAGGCAGTAGGTGATGGAGATGGAGGGACGGTGGCTCAGTGGTAGAGCATCTGCTTGATAAGCAGAAGGTCACAGGTTCAATCCCTGGCATCTCAGACCGGCCTACAATCTCCTTTCCCTTCTCCCCCCACAACAGACACCCTGTGAGGTGGGTGGGGCTGAGAGGGCTCTCCCAGAAGCTGCCTTTTCAAGGACAGAGTCTCAGAGCAGCCTACAATCTCCTTTCCCTTCCTCCCCCACAACAGACACCCTGTGAGGTGGGTGGGGCTGAGAGGGTTCTCCCAGAAGCTGCCTTTTCAAGGACAGAGTCTCAGAGGGGCCTACAATCTCCTTTCCCATTCCTCCTCCACAACAGACACCCTGTGAGGCAGGTGGGGCTGAGAGAGCTCTCCCAGAAGCTGCCCTTTCAAGGACAAAGTCTCAGAACAGCCTACAATCTCCTTTATCTTCTTCCCGCACAACAGACACCCTGTGAGGCAAGTGGGGCTGAGAGGACTCTCCCAGAAGCTGCCCTTTCAAGGACAAAGTCTCAGAGCAGCCTACAATTTCCTTTATCTTCTTCCCGCACAACAGACACCCTGTGAGGCAAGTGGGGCTGAGAGGACTCTCCCAGAAGCTGCCCTTTCAAGGACAGAGTCTCAGAGTGGCCTACAATCTCCTTTCCCTTCCTCCCCCACAACAGACACCCTGTGAGGCGGGTGGGGCTGAGAGAGCACTCCCAGAATCTGCCCTTTCAAGGACAGAGTCTCAGAGCAGCCTACAATCTCCTTTCCCTTCCTCCCGCACAACAGACACCCTGTGAGGCGGGTGGGGCTGAGAGGACTCTCCCTGAAGCTGCCCTTTCAAGAACAAATCCTACGAGAGCTATGGCTGACCCAAGTCCATTCCAGCAGCTGCAAGGGGAGGAGTGGGGAGTCAAACCTGGTTTTCCCAGATAAGAGTCCACACACTTCACCACTACCCCAAACTGGCTCTCTGGTGGGGTGGGGGGGAGGCGTCCCTTTTGCAACCCTTTTGCAATCAAAACGACTTCCAGCTCTGCACGCACACAAATGCCAGCAAGCGGGTGGGCTCTTTGCCATCCAGAAAGGGAGGATTAAAAAGGGCCTTGGAGAGACCACATGGAAATTGTCAGTTTAATTGGGTGCAATAGAGGGAGGGGAGGGGAACCACACGCCCACCCTTGGGCTAGGCTGTTACAGCGAAGGGCTTTCTTTCTCCTCCCCTGCGCTAGGGGGCTTTCCCCCACCCCATTTGGAAAGGGAAAGGCCGCGTGCGTGCCAGAACCGTGTTGTAGAGGCGTTTTGGAAAAGAGGCGATCTGCCGCAAGGTCAAAGGGTCGTCATGCTGGTGGTGATTAGGAGGGAGGGATCCTCCATGAAAGCAGGGAGTGAGTAGGGTTGCCAGTTCCCCCCCAGCTCGGCCACTGGTGGGAGTAGGGTTGCCAAGTCCAATTCAAGAAATATCTGGGGGCTTTGGGGGTGGAGCCAGGAGACATTGGGGGTGGAGCCAGGAGACATTGAGGTGGAGCAAGAGCAAGGGTGTCACAAGCAGAATTGAACTCCAAAGGGAGTTCCAGCCATCACATTTCAAGGGACGGCACACCTTTACAATGCCTTCCCTCCATTGGAAATAATGAAGGATAGGGGCGCCTCCTTTTGGGGCTCACGGAATTGAAGATATTGAATTTCTATCCCGCCCTCCACTCCGAAGAGTCTCAGAGCGGCTCACAATCTCCTTTCCCTTCCTCCCCCACAACAGACACCCTGTGAGGTGGGTGGGGCTGGAGAGGGCTCTCACAGCAGCTGCCCTTTCAAGGACAGACTCTCAGAGCGGCCTGCAATCTCCTTTCCCTTCCTCCCCCACAACAGACACCCTGTGAGGTGGGTGGGGCTGGAGAGGGCTCTCCCAGCAGCTGCCCTTTCAAGGACAACCTCTGCCAGAGCTATGGCTGACCCAAGGCCATGCCAGCAGGTGCAAGTGGAGGAGTGGGGGAATCAAACCCGGTTCTCCCAGATAAGAGTCCGCACACTTCACCACTACACCAAACCGGCTCTCCCCCCTGGTGCAATTGGGCCCCCTGGTGCAATCCTTTCAAAACTTGGAGGGAATTTTGGGGAGAGGAACTGGATGCTGTGCGGGAAATTTGGTGCCTCTACCTCAGAAAACAGCCCCCCTCCCCAGAGCCCCAGATACCCCCGGATCAATTCTCCATTGCACCCTATGGGGATTGATATCTATAGGGAATAATGGAGACATCTCCTTCCCCCGCTCCCTTTCTCATGACCATGAAGTGGGAGGGGGGCCTCCAAACCGTGGAATCCCCTGCCCCCGGCTGGGGATTGGCAACCCTAGGTGGGAGATGCAGGTTAGTTTGCCGGCTCCAGGTTGGGAAACTCCTGGAGATTTGGGGGACGAAGCCTGAGGAGGTTGAAGATCCATCATGTCCACCCTCTCGAGCATCCCTTTTGTCCAGGGGAGCTGATCTCTGTCGTCTGGAGATGAGCTGTCGTTCCAGGAGATCCCCAGGCCCCACCTGGAGGCTGGCACCCCTAGGAGTTAGGGGGCTGTGAGACTGAGCCCTTCGGCGCCACGAGGTTCGCAGCAGCCCTTCCGAGGGGGGGGGGGGCAGTGTTGCCAAGAGGCAATGGCGTCCGGGGACTTGAGCCGCCGAGTTAGAAGACGCAGCTGTTGCGTTCGTGCCTCCTGCCTTTCGCCAACTGTCCCCACCCCGGTTCGAGCCGTGCGGAGCTGGCTAGAGTGGGGCCTGCAGCCGGCATTCCGCTCCCACGACGTTGCCAAAAGGTTACGATTCCAGGCAGAGCGAGGCTTCAAAGGCCCAGTGGAAATTTCTTATGGAGTGTGAGAGAAATCGGGTCTTGGCAAAGAAGAACCCACCACAGGGGAAGCCAAAGCGGACGCCGTCTCTTCCAAACAGAGCTGGGGGGTTGCGGGGGGAGGTGGGAGGGGGAGAAGGGGGTTGTGGGTTTGCCAACTGGGGGGGCCTTTGAACCCGCTTTCAATGTTCCATGCATGTATACTTATATATATATTGAAATGAGGCGTTGGGGAAAAAATACATCCCTTCCGATCGCTGAGCGATTGCATACGGATCGTTTCCAGAACTTCGAGCTGTTCTTTCAGAAAGGCCCTTGGGACGGACCAAAGAATAGCCAGGTTTTGGTCACAGAGAAGGGTGAATTTCCCCCCCCCAAAAAAACGCCTTGCTGGATCAGACCAAAGTCTTTTATGCAGGGCTTTTGGGGTAGAAAAAGCCCCGGATGAACTCACTTGCCTATTAAGCCACACACCCTGACGTCACCGGCAGGAATTCATTTGCATATTAGGCCGCACCTCCAGATGCCAAGCCAGCCGGAGCTGTGTTCCTGTGCGTTCCTGCTCAAAAAAAGCCCGGCTCTTATGGCTTTACTGTTCAACTTCCTATGATTTTATTCATTCTAAATACTGCCTCAAGCCCACGAATAAACTAAAACTGCCGACTGCAACATCGTGACGTGACGTCACCCCATGCCATGGGTCAGTAATGTCTCAGTGCTTGCGCAAGGGACTACCTGTCCCTTAATTCAGGCGATTGTAAGTTGTCCCCAGTTGTCAAGGACGGCAAAATCATCCAGCAGTTTTGCATCATGAGTTATGGCTGCCAAGCCCAATTCAAGAAATATCTGGGGATTTTGGGGGTGGAGCCAGGAGACTCTGCGGGTGGAGCCAGGAGACATTGGGGTGGAGCCAGCAGCAAAGGTGTGACAAGCATAATTGAACTCCAAAGGGACAGCACGCCTTTTAAATGCCTTCCCTCCATCGGAAATAATGAAGGATAGGGGCACCTTCTTTGGGGGCTCATAGAATTGGACTCCCTGGTCCAATCCTTTTGAAACTTGGAGGGTGTTTTAAAGAGAGGCACCAGATGCTATGCGGAAAATTTGGTGCCTCTACCTCAAAAAAAAGCCCCCCCCCCCAGAGCCTCAGATACCCACGGATCAATTCTCCATTATACCCTATGGGAATCGGTCTCCATAGGGAATAATGGAGCGCCCCCCCCCCCCCCGCTTTCTAATGACCCTGAAGTGGGAGGGAGGGCCTCCAAACCAGGGGATCCCCTGCCCCCACCTGGGGATTGGAACCCTATCCTGAGTCCTACTGGCAGTGGCAAACAGAAACGCTCCCTGCATTCTGTATTAGTGTCTCGTTTCCTTCTGCAGGCGGATGCTGACGTGCAGGCCTTAGTCCACCGCTTCTATAGTCTCCAGAGTGAGCGCGTGGAAGCCTATCGCCTCTTTGAGGAGTGAGTATCCGTCGTGGGATTGTCGCTTTCCTGCAGCTCCCCTCTGCTCTGTCTTCCAGGATCCAGGTTTTGCAAAACTGATCTGGGACTTACTTACAGCTGACCTTAATTCCTCCAGGATGATCGTAATATATCCGGGACTAACTTTAAGGCCAACATAATTTTATTCAGGCCTTTTTTTGGAGCAGGAATGCCTTTGCATATTAGGCCATGCCCCCCCTGAGGTAGCCAGTCCTCCTGGAGCTTACAGTAGGCCCTGTACGAAGAGCCCTGTAAATTCTTGGAGGATTGGCTACATCAAGGGGGCGTGGCCTAAGAGGCAAAGGAGTTCCTGCTACAAAAAAGGCCCTGGTTTTACTCACTACATAAGCTTGCATGCACGCGTACACTTTTTCAGATGCATATCCATATCAGATACATATCTGAAGAAGTGTGTCTGCACATGAAAACTTGCACCTTGAATTAAATTTCATTGGTCTTAAAGGTGCCACTGGACTCAAGCTGTGTCCTCTGGAATTAGTCATAGCACATCTGAGAGCAACTGAAAATTAAACAGCACATCTGGAACTGCCTTTAATTCATATGTTACTAACTCGGAACTAACCCTAATGCATCCGGGCCTGTTTTAATGCATTTGTGACTAACATTAACGCATCTGGAACTAACCCACAACTCAAGTCAATAGACTTGAGTTGACCTTCATACATTTAGAACTGTCTGAATATATCTGGGACTAACTTGGAATTAGCTTTAACACATCTGGGACTAACTTGGAATTAGCTTTAACACATCTGGGCCTAACTTGGAATTAGCTTTAACACATCTGGGACTAGCTTGGCATTGGCTTTAACACATCTGGGAATTAGCTTTAACACATCTGGAACTAACTTGGAGTTAGCTTTAACACATCTGGGACTAACTTGAAATTAGCTTTAACACATCTGGGACTAACTTGGAATTGGCTTTAACACATCTGGGACTAACTTGGAATTGGCTTTAACACATCTGGGACTAACTTGGAGTTGGCTTTAACACATCTGGACTAACTTGGAATTGGCTTTAACACATCTGGGACTAACTTGGAGTTAGCTTTAACACATCTGGGACTAACTTGCAATTAGCTTTAACACATCTGGGACTAACTTGAAATTAGCTTTAACACATCTGGGACTAGCTTGGAGTTAGCTTTAACACATCTGGGACTAACTTGGAATTAGCTTTAACACATCTGGGACTAACTTGGAATTAGCTTTAACACATCTGGGACTAGCTTGGCATTAGCTTTAACACATCTGGGACTAACTTGGAGTTAGCTTTAACACATCTGGGACTAACTTGGAATTAGCTTTAACACATCTGTGACTAGCTTTGAATTAATCTTAACATACCTTGGGTCAAACAAAATTTAACGTATCTGGAACTGTCAATTCACGTGATACTCAGAACCAGGGGTGGCCCAACTTGCTTAATGTAAGAGCCACATCTAATAAACATCAGGTGTTTGAGAGCTGCAAGGCATGAATATCAGATGTTTGTGGAAGGAAGGAAGGAAGGAAGGAAGGAAGGAAGGAAGGAAGATGGGAGGGAGAAGCAAGAGGTGGAAAGAAAGCAACTTTAACTTAACATGCATTCTCCGAGTTGCCAGCTAGCATGGCTTGGAGAAGTGATTTAAAGAGAGAAATGCCTTCTCCAAGCTGGCCTATGAGGTAGAGGCTTCGAGAGCCACACAATGTATGCGAAAGAGCCACTTGCGATTCCTGAGCCGCTGTATAGCCACCCCTGGTCAGAAGTAACCATAATATATCCAGGACTGTCTTAATACATCTGGAAGTAACCCAGAACTGGCTCTGCTATATCTGGAACTGTCTTGACACATCTGGAACTCACTCAGAACTAAGCTTAAGACATCCAGGGCTGTCTTAATCCATCTGAGGGGTAACTCAGAACTTAACTATCTACATTTGGCATTAGCTGAGGGCTAATCTTAATACATCCGGTATTGAGTTAGCTCATCAAGGCCTAAGTTGGAACTAACTTTTCTCCATCTGGGAAGGCTTCGACGTCATATCCAACACTCTCTCTCTCGGCTTGGCTTCGCGAACGAAGATTTAAGAAGGGTGCAATAGTCCACGTCTGCTGCAGGCTCGCTGGTGGCTGACAAGACCAATGCGGGACAGGCAGGTCCGGCCACAGTGGCTGCAGGGAAAAGTCTGATTTAGGGTTGGTGCTGTAGCAGTGCGATTCTTCCTCAATCTCCTTTTGTCCTCAACTACCTTTCTTCATTTGGAATGGGAGAAGACGACCCCATCAAAATTCTCATCACAGGTTCAATATGCACATTTCTTATCTTCAACGAGAAACGGGAATGTTAATCTGCCCAGGCGTGGGATAAACAAATGATCTCTCTCTTTCCTCATGTGCATTTTGAGCCGTGGTTTCTGTTCTCTGCTTTTGGCGCCCAGATTTGTAGAACTGTTGGCAATTTAGGCCACATTTAGGCACGCGTTGCGTCATTTGTTTGCGTGGCATACATCAAATGTACTGTCTTTTGTGATGTATGAGGAATGCTGAAAAGAAACGGCGTACGTTTTGACAGAAACGAGTTAGGGTGAGAAATCAGAGGGAGGATTTGGAGAGTCTGTCTCAAGGGGCGCAGGGTGTTTTGGGGGGGACGTACTCCACCCAAATTACCCCCCAAGGGTGTTACAAGAACAGGATAAAAAATTATTCTAGAGATCAATGGTCCCTAACTCAGCGCCTGTGGATAACTTTCCCGGCACCCACAGAGTGTTTTTAGGAAGTGGGCGGGGCCAGGTGGGGCTTTGTTGCCCTTCAAGGCTTCTGATTGGCTGTGCAAAGTTTTTAAAAGGTTGCTTTGCCAACAGCTGTCACCACTGTAGAAAGGTAAACCACGGCAGCCATTTTGTGACTGTACCCGAATTCCACAGGTGCCTAGGGTTGCCAATCCCCAGGTGGGGGCAGGGGATCCCCCAGTTTGGAGGCCCTCCTCCCCGCTTCAGGGTCGTCAGAAAGCAGGGGGAGGGAAGGGAAATGTCTGCTGGGTTCTCCATTAGTCCCTATGAAGTTCGATTCCCACAGGGTATCATGGAGAACTAATCCGCAGGTATCAGGAGCTCTGAGGAGGCTGTTTTTTTTAGATAGAGGCACCAAATTTTCAGCATAGCATCTGCTTCCTCTCCCCAAAATACCCTTCCAGTTTCAAAAGGATTGGACCAGGGGGTCCAATTCTGTGAATCTCAAAAGAAGGTGCCCCTATCCATCATCATTTCCAATGGAGGGAAGGCATTTAAAAGGTGTGCGGTCCTTTTCAATGTGATGGCCAGAACTCCCTTTGGAGTTCAATTCTGCTTGTCACACCCTTGCTCCTGGCTCCGCCCCCAAAGTCCCCAGATATTTCTTTGATCGGACTTGGCAACTCTACAGGTGCCCAGAGGCTCAAAAGGGTTAGGTACATCCGTTTTCTAGATAGATTTTAGATTCCGTTCAGTTGCGCTTGCTTTTGCCGTAATAGAAAGATCCGGGACTTTTTTGGCAGCAGGAACTCCTTTGCTTATTAGGCCACACCCCCCTGAGGAAGCCAATCCTCTAAGAG
Organism: Heteronotia binoei; assembly: GCF_032191835.1. Classification (NCBI taxonomy): domain Eukaryota; kingdom Metazoa; phylum Chordata; class Lepidosauria; order Squamata; family Gekkonidae; genus Heteronotia; species Heteronotia binoei. The sequence goes on along the minus strand of NC_083224.1, from coordinate 198,575,646 downwards.
CTTACAGGGCTCTCAGTGCAGGGGCTACTGTAAGCTGCAGGAGGATTGGCTACATCAGGGGGTGTGGCCTAATATGCAAAGGAGCTCCTGCTGCAAGAGAAGTCAATGGAAAGACCTTACCAGGAAGTTCCTGGCTGAAGACTCTGCAGTGTGCCCTTAAGACGCCCTGGGGTGGCTTCCCTTTCACGGCTTCCCCCTTTGTACGTTCCAGCGCCCTTTTCGTTTCTGGGCTGCCCCGTCCTTCTGGGAAAGAGGCCCGACCAGAGGCTTCTGCTTTCTCCTCCCCACCCGGGGCCTTCTCTCCGGGCGCTTGATGAACTCCAGATGAGCAGAAAAAGGGAACGCTCAACCCCAGACACCTGTCTTCTATTTGCAAAGCAAGCGCAGGCAGGGGGCGGGCGGGTGTGTGGATAATTTACTTCTGGGGCTCGTAGACCCAGGGCCCAACCCCGGCAACCCTCCACGATTCGAAGCGAGCGGCCTTTTTTTTCCGCCGCAAGGGATGCAGGTGACGGCCCCTGCCCCCGGCAGCCTTGTCTCCAGGAGGGGAAGCGTCGCTAATGCAATAATGCCTTTCGAAAGAGCAGCCCGGAAAGGTCGTGTCCAAGGTCACGGAGCGGGGAGACTTCTTCCCTCTACCTGCCTAACGGGCAGGTTGGCAGGTTTCATGGGACTTTCGGGTAGGGGTTGCCAATCCCCAGGTGGGGGCAGGGGATCCCCTGGTTTGGAAAATGGGGAGGGGAGGGAAATGACTGCTGTTAGTGCAGGGACTCTTATCTGGGAGAACCGGGTTTGATTCTTCACTCCTCCGCTTGCACTTGCTGGAATGGCCTTGGGTCAGCCATAGCTCTCCTAGGAGTTGTCCTTGAAAGGGCAGCTTCTGGGAGAGCTCTCTCAGCCCCACCCACCTCACAGGGTGTCTGTTGTGGTGGAGGAAGGGAAAGGAGATTGTAGGCCGCTCTGAGACTCTGTCCTTGAAAGGGCAGCTTCTGGGAGAGCTCTCTCAGCCCCACCCGCCTCACAGGGTGTCTGTTGTGGGGGAGGAAGGGAAAGGAGATTGTAAGCTGCTCTGAGACTCTGTCCTTGATAGGACAGCTCCTGATAGAGCTCTCTCAGCCCCACCCACCTCACAGGGTGTCTATTGTGGGGGAGGAAGGGAAAGGAGATTGTAGGCCACTCTGAGCCTCTGTCCTTGAAAGGGCAGCTTCTGGGAGAGCTCTCTCAGCCCCACCCACCTCACAGGGTGTCTATTGTGGGGGAGGAAGGGAAAGGAGATTGTAGGCCACTCTGAGCCTCTGTCCTTGAAAGGGCAGCTTCTGGGAGAGCTCTCTCAGCCCCACCTGCCTCACAGCGTGTCTATTGTGGGGGAGGAAGGGAAAGGAGATTGTAGGTTGCTCTGAGCCTCTGTCCTTGATAGGACAGCTGCTGATAGAGCTCTCTCAGCCCCACCCACCTCACAGGGTGTCGGTTGTGGGGGAGGAAGGGAAAGGAGATTGTAGGCTGCTCTGAGCCTCTGTCCTTGAAAGGGCAGCTTCTGGGAGAGCTCTCTCAGCCCCACCTGCCTCACAGGGTGTCACTTGTGTGTGTGGAGAGGAAGGGAAAGGAGATTGTGACTGCTCTGAGACTCAGAGTATAGGGTGGGATATAAATCCAATATCTTCTTTTTCTTTTCCGTCCGCAGAGGCCACCAGGCATACCTGAAAAGCGGCCCCTCGTACGACTTCGTTCGCTACCGTCAGCTGGTGCACGAGATTACGCAGGCCTTCAACGGGATCTCTCAGGAAATCCTGCAGATCAAAGGACAGCTGGAGGGTCCCCATGGGCGGGCAGACCTTGCCCAACACCTGAGCCGTCTCCAGGATAAGGAGAAAGAAAAACTCAAGCTGGTGAGGAGGGGAAGGGAGAATAAAAGGGGGGGTTGCTATGTAATCTTTTTCCTCTTGTCACAAATGCAGACCATTTCCTGTTTCGTCCTCTTGACTTCTCTTGCGGGGGAAATGCTTTTTTTGTTTTTTATTTTTTTACATTCAATAATAATAGTAATAAATAAATAAGCAAGACAATAATAATAAAGAAATCAATAGATACACACAGTAGTATCTTAAACAACAGTCAAAACGAAGTGCTATAGACTTATTAGATCGATAAGAGAAAAAAATCTACATATTTTTTGGCAGTCTACCAACCAAAGTTTTATGAGAAACAACGTAATTTAAAAAACGGAGACCATTTTTCCTCAAAATCTGCTTTATATACAGGATTTTCAGCTATCAGCAATTGCGTTGCCAATTTATCAGACAGTAACAAATCCTACATCTTAATAAACCAACACTGAACCGTAGGCACTGTTTTCTACTTCCAGCGTTGTGCTAACACTGTTTTAGCCCCCCCGCAACAAAATCTCAACAAGATTCTTACTCAATTTATTCATTTTTGTTTTACCCCAAAAGTTTAATAAAACCGACTCAGCTGTGTTAGACGCAACATCCCCAATATCATTTTTAGGAGAGATGCTGTGAATTCTGGAGAAACCCTCCTTAATCTCAACACATCACTGCTGTAAATTCTCTACAAGGAAAGGCCTTGCCTCAGAATTAGCTTGCGGAACTCACTGCCACATGGCGTTGTGGCGCTGATGGTAGCTTTAAAAGAGGGTTACACAGTTTCATGCTCAATGTAGCCTTCGGGTTCAGAAATGTGGGGGAGGGGGAAGACTTTAAGAGTTCGGCTGTGAGGTAAATATGCTACCAACTTTCCCAGTCCCCGGGGAGAAAGTATTCCTTTAGCAGCTCTGTAAAAGCTTCATTTTTTAAAAAAGAAATAAGATGCCAGTCACAGAAGCTGTAAAACTGGGTCCCTCACAATGCCAGCATTCCTTCATATTTGCAGGAAGACCTCAAATTAACCGCCCCAGTAGAAGAACAAGGAGAGCGGCCCTCCATATTAATTAGCCCCTGCTGTCCATCATAAACAGGCACCAACTCATGGCTTCTTCCTTTGGCCACTCAGAGAGGGGGTTGTCTGTCCACTACTTTACAAAAAAACCCCACATCCCTACAGAAAAATTATGAAGCCAATTATTGCCCAGTTTTTAATATGCCCTTCCCGGGAAAAGAAGAAGAAAAGAGATTGGATTTATACCCCATCCTTCAGTACCCAAAGGAGTCTCAGAGCAGTTTACAATCTTCTTTCCTTCCCCACAACAGACACCAAAGAACATAAGAGAAGCCATGTTGGATCAGGCCAATGGCCCATCCAGCTCAACACTCTGTGTCACACAGTGGCCAAAAACCCAGGTGGCATCAGGAGGTCCATCAGTGGGGCCAGGACACTAGAAGCCCTCCCACTGTGCCCCCTCCAAGCACCAAGAATACAGAGCATCACTGCCTCAGACATAAGAACATAACAGAAGCATGTTGGATCAGGCCAGTGGCCCCTCCAGTCCAACACTCTATGTCACAGAAGAACATAAGAGAAGCCATCTTGGATCAGGCCAGTGGCCCATCCAGTCCAACACACTGTGTCACACAGTGGTCAAAAAAAACCAGGCACCATCAGGAGTTCCACCAGTGGTGCCAGAACTCCAAACCCCTCCCCATTGTTGTTCCCCACAAATACCAAGAGTACAGAGAATCGCTGCCTCAGACATAAGCACATAGAAGAATCCATGTTGAATCAGGCCAAAGGCCCATCTAGTGCAATGCTATGTCACATAGAGGCCTAAACCCAGGTGCCATCAGGAGGTCCACCAGCAGGTCCAGAGCTCCAGAAGCCCCCCCTCCCCCCACCCAGCACCAAGAATACAGAGCAAGGATTGCGAATCTCCAGGTGGGCCAAACAGGAAACCACAGTGCATAGATTAGTGAACAGACAAGTAACACTGTGAAACTTACTCGCTGTAAATAAACATAGTCTACACATTTTTCTTATTATTTGCTCATTGTAATCCTAAGCAATAACACTTTACAAAATTTAATTGCTCAGTAAGAGTTCAGAATCCACTGAATGAGACCGTCTTTCAAATATAATCCAATCCTGGATGCCGAAATTACTTGGTACCGACTCTTGCTGTCTTTAAATCACTCTTGCTGGCAGACGCAGGCAGTATCAGAGAAAACTTGAAGAAATGCTGAGGCAGCAGTCCTCTATTCAACCGGTGCAGCTACACCAGAGGTGGCCAAACTGTGGCTCTTTGACACATTTCATGTGGCACTCAAAGCCCCCTCACACCATTGGCCAGCTTGCAGAAGGCATTTGTCTCTTTAAATCACTTCTCCAACCCAGTTGGTGGCTAGGAAAATGCATTTAAAGTTTAAGCTGCTTTATTTCCCTCCCTCCCTCCATCTAAGCTAGCCAGCATTTAAAGTTAAAGTTGTTTTCTTTCCACCTCTTCCTCCCTCCCCTCATCTATTTTCCTTCCTCCCTCTCTCCCTCCTTCCTTCCCTCATTCCCTCCCTCCCTTCCCTCATTCCCTCCCTTCCTTCCCTTCCTTCCCTTCCTTCCTTCCTTCCTTCCTTCCTTCCTTTCCTCCCTCCCTCCCTCCCTCCTTCCTTCCTCCCTCCTCCCTCCCTACTTCCTTCTTTCCTTCCTTCCTTCCTCCCTCCCTCCGCTCCCTTTCTTCCTTCCTTCCCTTTCTTCCTTCCTTCCCTTTCTTCCTTCCTTCCTTCCCTCCCTTCCTTCCTCCCTTCCCTCTTTCCTTCCCTCCCTCCCTCCCTCCCTCCCTCCCTTCCTTCCTTCCTTCCTTGCTTCCTTCCTTCCTTCCTTCCTTCCTTCCTTCCTTCCCTCCCTCCCTCCCTCCCCTCTTTCCTTCCTTCCTTCCTTCCTTCCTTCCTTCCTTCCTTCCTTCCTTCCTTCCTTCCTTCCTTCCTTGCCTCCCTCCCTCCCTCCCTCCCTTCCTCCCTTCCTTCCTTCCTTCCTTCCTTCCTTCCTTCCTTCCTTCCTTCCTTCCTTCCTTCCTTCCTTCCTTCCTTCCAGCTCTTAAACATCTGACATTTATTCTATGCAGCTCTTACATCAAGCCGGTTTGGCCACCTCTGAGCTACAGGATCCCTAGATTTAGCGCGTCTCATTTGCCACTTCCACTGGCCGCGAGTGCTTTGACAAGGAACCCGTGCTTAAGGCAACTGCTCACATATGCTTGGCTTAATATCCCTGGTTTGCACGAATGGTTCTCATCATGCAAACCAGAGATATTAAGGGAAAACTAGGATCTTAGATTTTGAGTAGTTCATCAGCTACTTTTAAGACCTTGAGCAGTGTGGGACCGACGTATCCCCAGGGCTGCCGCCTCCACTGTGTCCCTGTTAAGCTATGGCTTGGTGGCTCCGCCCACTGCCCCAGGTCAGAATTCCAAAGGTGGCTGCAGGCTCAGAATTGTTGGGGGACCCCTTTAGTTCTTCTTCTCTTGCTTTCTGCAAGCACAAGACTCCTTTGTGGCCCCTGTTGTTCTCCCCCCACTGCCGTGGAGCTGAATTGCCCGGAGTTGTTGGCACACGCAGTTGCTCTGTTGGATGGGGGGGTTCCCTCTGTTCCCTCCTCATGCCCCCCCTTTTCCTTTCAGACGGCCGAGCTGCAGCTTGCCAAGCAAAACGTGCAAGACCATCCCGGCGTGGACGCGCACAAACAAGAAGTGCGGGAGCTAAAGCAGAAGTAAGCAAAAGCCACTCGCCCTGTGGATTCCCAGGAAGACGCCTCCCCCCTCCCACCCCAAGTTTTGTCTCCTTGCATGGGGTTGGCTCACGCTTTGGCAAGGATATCAAGCTCCAGTTTGGGGGGGTGTGAGCACATGGGAACCCAGGTGAAGCTGCCTTGTGCTCAGGGCTGTTTTTGTAGCAGGGACTACTTTGCCTATTAGGCCACACACCCCTGCTGTAGCCAATCCTCTTGGAGCTTACAGGGCTCTTCATACAGGGCCTACAGTAAGCTCCAGGAGGATTGGCTACATCAAGGGGGTGTGGCCTAATATGCAAAGGCATTCCTGCTGCAAAAAAAGCCCTAGGAGCAGGAGTGGAATTCTAGCAGGAGCTCCTTTGCATATTAGGCCACCCCCCCTTGATATAGCCAATCCTCTGAGAGTTTGCAGGGCTCTTCGTACAGGGCCTACTGGAAGCTCCAGGATTGGCTACATCAAGGGTGTGTGGCCTAATATGCAAAGGAGCTGCTGCTAGAATTCCACCTCTGCTCCTAGGGCTTTTGTTGTAGCAGGAACTCCTTTGCATATTAGACCACACACCCCTGATGTAGCCAAGCCTCTAAGAGCTTACAGGGCTTTTCTTACAGGGCCTACGGTGAGCTCCAGGAGGATTGGCTACATCAAGGGGGTGTGGCCTAATATGCAAAGGAGTTCCTGCTGCAAAAAAAAGCCCTAGGAGCAGGGGTGAAATTCTAGCAGGAGCTCCTTTGCATATTAGATCACACCTCTCTGATTAAGCCAATCCTCTGAGAGTTTGCAGGGCTCTTCTCACAGGGCCTACTGTAAGCTCCAGGAGGATTGGCTACATCAAGGGGGTGTGGCCTAATATGCAAAGGAGTTCCTGCTGCAAAAAAAAAAGCCCTAGGAGCAGGGGTGGAATTCTAGCAGGAGCTCCTTTGCATATTAGATCACACCTCTCTGATGAAGCCAATCCTCTGAGAGTTTGCAGGGCTCTTCTCACAGGGCCTACTGTAAGCTCCTGGAGGATTGGCTACATCAAGGGGGTGTGGCCAAATATGCAAAGGAGTTCCTGCTACGGAAAAAAGCCCTGCTTATACTGAATCAGACCTTTGGCCGCATCAGGGTGAGGGGCTGCATCAGTAGCTCTTGGAGGATTGGCTACATCAGGGGTGTGTGGCCTAATATGCAAAAGAGCCCCCGCTACAGACAAAGCCCTGCCCTAAACGAAATCAGACCCTTGGTCCATCAAGGCCAGTCTTATCAGACTGATAGTGGCTCTCCAGGGTCTCAGTCGGAGGCCTTTCCCATCACCTTCTACCTGGTTCTTTCAACTGGAGGTGCTGGGGATCAAACCTGGGACCTTCTGCGTGCCAACTGGAGGCTCTTCCACTGAGCCACAGCCCCCCCCCCCACTGGGGTGAATAGGCTGCGTGTGTGGGAAGGGCTGGGATATTCAGTCGCAGGGGTGGAATTCTAGCAGGAGCTCCTTTGCATATTAGGCCACGCCCTCCTGCTGTAGCCAGTCCTCCAAGAGCTTCCAAGGCTCTTTTTTGCAAGCTCTTGGAGGATTGGCTCCATCGGGGGGGGGGGGCTAATATGCAAAGAAGTTCCTAACAGAATTCCACCTCTTCACTCAAAACAGAGACACATAAAGAGGTGGGGGGGGGGCAGACACTGCAGGGTCCGAAATGACAGGTGCTTTTTCACACAGTACCTGAACACCATGTGAAACTCACAGCTGCAAGATGCCCACAGACAGTGCAGTAAAGCAAAAAAAAAAAAAATGCAAAATGGGGGGAAGATTCCCTCTAGAAGATTCCATATGGGAAGGAAGGGTGACTGAATGTGAGCTTTTTAGAGCAGTGATGTTTCAACAGGTGATGTCTTGAGACGGGGGCCATTTTTAAACCGTCCCCCTATGCCCATTATCTGCTGTCTCCTTGTCCTTGGTTCTCTCCTTTCGGCAGGTTTGGGGCTGGGGGGGGGGACATGGGAGAACAATCTGGTGTCCTCCTTTTGGCCCCACGAGGCAGCTGTGAACTTTTCACGGAGGGAAGAGGATGCGAAAACCCAGCCTCCCACAATCCTCCTTGGCCGCATCGGTGAATTTCCCACAATGCATTTCACTGAGGGCCATTTTTGGAAAGCTCTCTGAATAACAGGGTTGCTTCTTGAGAATTGGTGGTGGGGGGGAGGTAGTGTTTTATGAAAACGAGAAACAACTGCCTCGGGCCGCCAAACTAGAGACACCCCCCCCCTCGCTCACCGCCCCCCCCCACATAGAGTTTGTGGAGTGCAAGTTTGTGGCTTAAGAGTCAGAATTCCCAAGTCCGCTTTCCTTCCAGAGACAGGGCCCCTAGCAGGGTATTCAAAGGCTGCCTCACCTTCCCCAGATCTTTCAGCGTCGCTTATTTAATTTGTCAGCTCCCCCCCCCCATATCCCCCCCCCCCCCGCTCAGCTTGCCTCTAGTAACGTTTCATAAACAAGCGTCGGAGCTGTAGGGGTGGCGGACAGGCGAAGGAGGAGTCTCGGGCACAACTAATCGCCTCCATATGCGGCTTTATTTATCGTTTCCATCCGGCTCACGCAGGCTAATTCAAACCATTGAGGCAATCAGCGAAATTCTCCAGGACTTCAAGTACGATTCGGAAGAGAGCGGTTGACGGGGCGTCCCCAGGGAGCGGCTGCGGCGAAGCAAGGGGGCAGGGATGTTTGCGTGCAGGGAGGGCTCTGTGCCCCCGCCTCCCGCTTTGTGCCAACCGTCGATCGAACCGATTCGCGCAAAGGACTGATTGCCCAGCGGCCCTTGCTCTTACAGAAAGCACCCGTGCCAATCGCCTCTGGAACAGACTCGCCGTCTCCCCTCTCCGCACTTGATCCAAATTGGGGAGAGGAGAGGGGGATACGGAATTGGGCTTTATCTTTCCAGGTGATGGGAGTTTTTTTGGCCGCTCCTCCTCCAATAAATCAGTTTCTTCTTATGAATTTCTGTCTTTCTTTTCAAGGGGGAATCAATTTTCTCCAGACCCCAGTCCGTTCCCTGGGAGAGAGGAGGGGCACGACCGGGGGTTTGCGTGTCGCGATTTATTTATCTTATTTAGATGGGAGATTCTGTCTACCATCCCCACAAGGAAAGGTCACAAACTGCAGGAAAGGTAAGATTCGAATCCAGGAGCACCTCAGAAACCAACAAGATTTTCGGGGCGTGAGCTGGCCAGAGTCAAAGCTCCCTTCCTTAGATACCGGGTCTCGGACAAAGCAAGATTTGACTCTCAGAAGCTCAGACCCTGGAAATGGGTTTCTGAGGAGCTGCTGGATTTGAACCCAGCTCTTAGGCCAAACTCTGAGCCAGATCAGGGTAGTGGTTAACTGTGCAGATTCTTATCTGGGAAAACCCAGTTTGATTCCCCACTCCTCCACTTGCACCAGCTGAGGTGACCTTGGGTCAGCTATAGCTCTCGTAGGAGATGTCCTTGAAAGGGCAGCTTCTGGGAGAGCTCTCTCAGCCCCACCTACCTCACAGGGTGTCTGTTGTGGGGAGCAGGAAGGTAAAGGAAATTGTGACCCCTCTGAGATACAGAGTATAGGGCAGGATATAAATCCAATATCATCTTCTCTTCTGAAGAGGAGGGCATGTGTTGTAGATTTAACTCCTGGCACCAGATTTTTCAAGTCCGACAGGCTCAAATGACCACAGACCTCACGAGACCCCAGCGGGTCATGGGCCCTCGCAAACCTGTGAACGCCAAATGACTACACAAGATTTTTTAAATTAATCCTCTTTATTTTAGTAAAAAAAGAAAAGGAATCCACATGAAATGTCAGGAGATAACTTAAGCCGTTTCCCTCCCTCCCGCCCCACGCTTCAGGCCTCGAAACTTCCGGAACTTTCTGGCCGGAATGCTGAGCCCCTTTGGAGGGCTGGTGGAGGGAAGATTAGCCCTTGTCGCAACAGCGCCCTCTAGTGGCAGAGACCAAGGAGGCAAAAACGGGAAAAGTCGAGAGACGTTAACGTTCTCCCGAGCGAAATGTTGACGGACAAAGATTTATTGGGAGGGAGGACAACAGGGTCACTCCTTGCCACTTGACGGGGAGGAACCGGGCCGTGGCGGCACCAGGAGGGAAGGTCAGCGTGCGGGCGCAACAAACAACCGTCTTCCTGCACCAGCTGCTTGCGACAAGACAAGCCCTTTGCGGCTCCCCGTCCCATCAGGAAGGAGAACTGGCCCCTGCACCCACTGGACAGTCCTTGTTTGCTGGGCACGTCTGTCCTTCAAACTTTGCTACGATTTATCGCCGGATAGGACCTGCGGAGACAGAAGGACAGTTGGGGGCCTCAATGAACCTCAGAGCGTTGGAGGGCAAGTAAGAAATTCAGCCATGGCCTCGTCGAGCTGCAGGTTCGAGCAGCTTTTCCTGGCTCTGTGTCTGGACTAAACTGTGGCTCGGGAGCCACATGTGGCTCTTTCACCCATATTGTGTGGCTCTGGAAGCTCTCCCTGCCCCATCAGCTGGCTTGAAGAATGTCTCGTTAAATTGCTTCTCCAAGCCAGCCAGCATTTTTAAAGTTGCTTTCTTTCCCCCTCTTCCTCCCTCCCCCTCATCTATTAGCCTCCCTCCCTCCCTGTCTTGCAGCTCTCAAACATTTGACATTTATTCTGTGTGGCTCTTACATTATAAGCAAGCTTGGTTACCCCTGCAAAAGAACGTTATCTCTGAGGATGTATGGGGGATTTCTTGTCTCTTTCCTTCCTTCCTTCCTTCCTTCCTTCCTTCCTTCCTTCCTTCCTTCCTTCCTTCCTTCCTTCCTTCCTTCCTTCCTTCCTTCCTTCCTTCCTTCCTTCCTCCCCTTCCTTCCTTCCCTTCCTTTTCCTCTCTCCCTCCCTCCCTGTCTTGCAATCCTCAATCATCTGACATTCACGTCTTGTGGCTCTCAAGCATCTGACATTTATTCTGTGTGCCTCTTACATTTTAAGCAAGTTTGGCCACCGCTGCAAAAGAACATTCTCTCGGAGGAAGTATGGGGGGACGTTTCTAGTCTCCTTCGCTAACCCTCGATCCACATTTGGTTTTGAGGGCTGGACTACCTGGCAGGTTCTGAGACACCCAAAATGACATGTTAGTGAAAAATCGTGATGACTAGCTGCTCAGGAGAATTGTTTTGCAGGGCTGAGTTCTGACAAACAGAAGAGTTTCAGTCTTTTACAAAACAAAGTTAAGAGCCCAGTGGCACTTTTAAGAGCAACTAAGTTTTAGTCAAAGTTTTGTGCGTGTCTCTGCTGTTTTTTTTTTTTAAGGACTAAGAAAATTTTAGTCAAGGTATAAGCCAAGGCTGTCAAACATGCAGTTCAAGGGCCGAATCAGACCCCCAGAGAGCTCCTATCAGGCCCCCGAGCAACTGGCTGTCAACTGCTTCCCTCTCCCTCTCTCTTGTTTCCTTCTGCATCACAGCTTGCATTGCCAGGCTCTCTCAATCGCACAGCAGAGCCACTGAGCCAAGCCTCTCTTTTTTTCTATTGGCTGAGGCTCCTCCCCCTGCCCCAGTCCCCTGGGGAAGGAGGGGAAGAGCCAGAGCTTCCTTTGCCCAGTTCCCTGGATCCCATGGGAGAAATACAAAGAAAGCATCTTTAAGACCAACGAGTGCTAACATTTTAACCATGTTTTAAGTTTTTAAAAATATGTATTTGTGCTTGTCTGTTTTCTTAATAAAATTGATATCTCTGCTACCTAATTTTAAACAGGTACACACAGGGCCTGGCTCGACATGGCTCAGCCCAACCTGACATGGCCCGGCCCAGCAAGGTGTCATTTATGTCAGATCCGGCCCTCCTAACAAATGAGTTTGACACTCCTCGTAAGCTTTCGTGTGCATGCATACTTCTTTAGATACACTGAATCAGATGTTACCGCTCCACATCAATGTTCCCTCTAAGCTGCAGAGTCTTGTGAGTAAAAATTCTACTTTGCCATTAAAAGTTTGCATTAAAAGTTGTGAGCCGCTGTGCTCTGGGAGCTGGAGGCTAAAAATCCGTGAGCTAGCTCATGCTAACTCAGCTTAGAGGGAACATTGCTCCACATATATTGGTAGAGAGCCTACAATAAAAATATTGAACAGATCCAAGGACCAAAGGAACAAGCTTAGTTTATATGGTCACCATTTGTTTGGGTTTAATTATTGGGGGGGGGACTCTTGCAGATTGTGTTCCGGAAGGCCAAGTTCTTAAAAAGAAAAGAATGGGAAATGTGGAGGACTAGTAACTCTTATGGATTGTTTTGCAAGATCGAGTTCTTACAAAGAATAGAGTTTCACACTTTTCGAAAGAATAACTCAGCCTAGCAACACTATCTGCGAGTTGCCAGCCCTCGACATTTTTCACTTGCTTTGCAATACACCAGAATATGTCATTTTTGACAAAGCTGTCGAGCCAGAGACCAATAATCTTGATTTTTCGGAATCGCCCTGGGTCTTTGTGAGCCCAAACCCGCCACCTGCTTCTCCCTCCCACCTTGGAAAGGAGAATTGGCGATCTCCTTACCTACCTGGTTCCGCGTTTTGTGCGACTTCTGCAGCGAGACGCGCCACTGGTCGTACATTTTGATGCTCAGGTTGGCGCAGCCATACGAACTTCCATGCTTGCGCATCCATCCGAAGAACTGCTTAAGCTCCCGACGAAGTGTGTTATTGTGTTCCCCGTTCTTTGGCTCACACACACCCGTGGCACGCCCTGTGGAAGAGTCAGAGATGGATGAGGGATGGCAAAAGGTTCACTGTGCGAGAGGAGGCTGATTTCTGTGGCACATCCACAGATAGCCACTGTCTAGCTTTGAAGAGTGGATGCCCAGGAACAAAGAATATAGCGAAGAAGGAGATGATTGATGATGACGATGATATTGGATTTATATACTGCCCTATACTCTGAATGTAGCACTAGCACTTTTAAAAAATTAACTTAATTTTAAAGCCTAACCAGATTTTAATTAAATGTTTGATGTTTGATGTAGTTTTATTCACCTGTATAATTTGGCTCTGAGCCATGTTGTTAGCCGCCCTGAGCCTGCTCCGGCGGGGAGGGCGGGATACAAATAAAATTTGTTGTTGTTGTTGTTGTTGTTGAATCTCAGAGTCTCAGAACGGCCTACAATCTCCTTTCCCTTCTTCCCACACAACAGACACTCTGTGTGGTGGGTGGGGCTGAGAGGACTCTCCCAGAAGCTGCACTTTCAAGGACTCAGAGTGGCCTACAATCTCCTTTCCCTTCCTCCCTCACATGCAACGGATGGGGCTGAGAGAGCTCTCCCAGAAGCTGCCCTTTCAAGGACAGAATCTCAGAGCGGCCTACAATCTCCTTTCCCTTCCTCCCCCACAACAGACACCCTATGAGGTGGATGGGGCTGAGAGAGCTCTCCTAGAAGCTGCCCTTTCAAGGACAGAGTCTCAGGGCAGCCTACAATCTCCTTTCCCTTCCTCCCTCACAACTGACACCCTGTGAGGTGGGTGGGGCTGAGAGAGCTCCCCCAGAAGCTGCCCTTTCAAAGAGAGAGTCTCAGAGCGGCCTACAATCTCCTTTCCCTTCCCCTCAGCACTACAGACACCCTGTGAGGCAGGTGGGGCTGAGAGAGCTCTCCCAGAAGCTGCCCTTTCAAGGACAGAGTCTCAGAGCGGCCTACAATCTCCTTTCCCTTCCTCCCCCACAACAGACACCCTGTGAGGCGGATAGGGCTGAGAGAGCTCTCCCAGAAGCTGTCCTTTCAAGGACAGAGTCTCAGAGCGGCCTACAATCTCCTTTCCCTTCCTCCCTCACAACTGACACCCTGTGAGGTGGGTGGGGCTGAGAGAGCTCCCCCAGAAGCTGCCCTTTCAAAGAGAGAGTCTCAGAGCGGCCTACAATCTCCTTCATCTTCCTCCCCCACAACAGTTAGGTGGGGCTAAGAGAGCTCTCCCAGATGCTGCCCTTTGAGTTCCACAAGGTGTGAATCACGCAAGCAAGCACTTTCTTTTTTCTGTCCTGAATCAACTGGCCGTCAGGTGGCCACAAATTCTGGAATTCTGGAATTTGGATCAGTCCATCTAGTCCAGCATCCTGCCTCACACAGTGGCCAACCAGTTCCTCTGGAGGGCCAACAACAGGGCAGAGAGGCCGAGGCCTTCATAAAAACATAAGAGCACTGCTGGATCAGACCAGTGAAAGTCCATCTAGTCCAGCATCCTGTCTCACACATTTCCTCTGTAGGGCCAACATCAAGGCACAGAGGCTGAGGCCTTCATAAGAACACCAGAAGAGCCTTGCTGGATCAGACCAGTGGTCCATCTAGTCCAGCATCCTGCCTCACACAGTAGCCGTCCATTTCCTCTGGAGGGCCAACAACAAGGCACAGAGGCCGAGGCCTTTCCCTGATGTTGCCTCCTGGCTCTGGCAGATGCTTTTTCTGAATATGGAGATTCCCTTTGGTTCTTCTGTTCAGTAACCAGCCCTTGATAATTAACACTGGAGCCTCCATATTCAGGCGCAGTCTGACTGAGAATATCAGGAACTGGGGACAAGAAATGGGAGGGCCTTGCCTCTGCTCTCTGCTTGTAATTTTCCCAGAAGCCTCGAGCTTCCCACCATCAGAAATGGGATCCCGGGGGAGAAAAACAAGCCAGCCTCTTACAACTCTTTTATTTCCATTTTTCTGCTTTTCACAGTTCCACTCTGCCGACATATCGGTTTGGTAATCGAATTCTATGTAGGGTTGCCAATCCCCAGGTGGGGGCAGGGGATCCCCCAATTTGGAGGCCCTCCCCCCCGCTTCAGGGTCGTCAGAAAGGCAGGGGGAGGGAAATGTCTGCTGGACACTCCATTATTCCCTATGGAGACCGATTCCCATAGGGTATCATGGAGAGTTGATCCACGGGTATCTGGAGCTCTGGAAAAGCTGTTTTGTAAGATAAAGGCATCAAATTTTCCGCATAGCATCCAGTGCCTCTTTCCCAAATACCCTCCAAATTTCAAAAAGATTGAACCAGGAAGTTCAATTCTACAAGCCCCAAAAGAAGGTGCCCCTATCCTTCATTATTTCCAGTGGAGAGAAGGCATTTAAAAGGCATGCGGTCCCTTTAAAGGTGATGGCCAGAACTCCCTTTGGAGTTCAACTATGCTTGTCACACCCTTGCTCCACCCCCAAAGTCTCCTGGCTGCACCCCCAAAGTCCCCAGATATTTCTTGAATTTGACCTGGCAACCCTATTTCTATGACAAAACGGATCACCGGCCACCGTTTTCCCTTTGTCTGCCAAACCAACGGGATTACTCCACCCCCCGCCCCCCCGGTCCTGCTTTAACCCAGCCACAGTTGTTACATCCAGTGTTCCTTCTAAGCTGAGTCAGCGTGAGCTGGCTCACAGTTTTTTTAGCTTCCAGCTCACACCTTTTTGTCTTAGCTCAGGAAGGAGGGCCCCAGAGCACACTCGTTTATGCAGGAGCTCACCACTTTAATGCCAGGAGCTCACAAAGCAGAATTTTTGCTCACAAGTCTCCACAGCTTAGAGGGAGCATTGGTTACATCACTGGCCCAATTTGAAATTTATGTTTCATTAAACGCAGACCTGCTTTTCCTCGAGGTGGCAAAGAACACCCCCCACTCCCGTCCAGTCCGATTTCCCAGAGGCCAGAAGGAAAAGGACGACATTATGTGGCTCGGACAGAGAGAGAACCCAGCATGGCTTTGGGGGCCGGGAACATGCGGCCCTCCAAGCTGGGAAATAAGACCTTCCGCCTGGCTCCGGAGCAAGAAATCCAGGTGCTGGGCATACCGCAAGGTCAGGCTCTCTCCTGGGGCTCTTTGCTTCCTTCCCCAAAGACCGCGCAGGTCTGGCTTTGGCACGGAACTGGTTTCCCCGGGCTGACATCTGCTCAGATTTCTGGAGTGAGGGAAGTCGACGGCCCCAAACAGCGAGCTGGACGGGTGCCCAAAAAGCCCACCATGAGGGAACCGTGAGCCCCAGCACCTGGTGGAGAGTGCGGGCCCCACCCAAGACCTTCAACGCTGCTGTTCTCTGAGGCCAGATGGTGGAACGACAGGCCAGCGGTTGTGTCCTCGGATGGTGTAAACGTGCCGATTTGGGCTTGCCTTAGTTTTTGGCCATAACCTCTTTAACATGTTCCTGGTTCTTTTTTTTTTTTTAAATGTATCCTGTCTCACACAGTGGCCAACCGGTTCCTCTGGAGGGCCAACGACAGGGCAGAGAGGCTGAGGCCTTCATAAGAACATCAGAAAAGCCCTGCTGGATCAGACCAGTGGTCCATCTAGTCTGGCATCCCACCTCACACAATGGCCAACCATTTCTTCTGGAGGGCCAATAACAGGGCACAGAGGCTGAGGCCTTCATAGGAACATAAGAAGAACCCCTGCTGGATCAGACCAGTGGTCCATCTAGTCCAGCATGCTGTCTCACACAGTGGCCAACCAGTTCCTCTGGACGGCCAACAACAGACCGTAGAGGCCAAGGCGTTCATAAGAACATCAAAAGAGCCCTGCTAGATCAGACCAGTGGTCCATCTAGTCCAGCATCCCACCTCACACAATGGCCAACCAGTTCTTCTGGAGGGCCAACAACAGGGCAGAGAGGCTGAGGCCTTCATAAGAACATCAGAAGAGCCCTGCTGGATCAGACCAGGGAGGGTCCATCTAGTCCAGCCTCCTGTCTCACACAGTGGCCAGCCAGTTCCTCTGGAGGGCCAACAGCAAGGCAGAGAGGCTGAGGTTTCCCCTGAGAAGAACATCAGAACAGCCCTGCTGGGTCAGACCAGAGAGGGTCCATCTAGTCCAGCCTCCTCTCTCACACAGTGGTCAACCAGTTCCTCTGGAAAGGCAACCACAGGGCAGAGAGGCCGAGGCCTTCTCCTGATGAGAACATCAGAAGAGCCCTGCTGGGTCAGACCAGGGAGGGTCCATCTACTCCAGCCTCCTGTCTCACACAGTGGCCAACCAATTCCTCTGGAGGGCCAACAACAGCATAGAGGCCAAGGCCTTCCCTGATAAGAACATCAGAAGAGCCCTGCTGGATCAGACCAGTGACGGTCCCTCTAGTCCAGCCTCCTGTCTTACACAGTGGCCAACCAGTTCTTCTGGAGGGCCAACAACAGGGCAGAGAGGCTGAGGCCTTCATAAGAACATAAGAAGAGCTCTGCTGGATCAGACCAGTGGTCCATCTAGTCCAGCATCCCACCTCACACAGTGGCCAACCAGTTCCTCTGGAGGGCCAACAACAAGGCACAGAGGCTGAGGCCTTCATAGGAACATAAGAAGAACCCCTGCTGGATCAGACCAGTGGTCCATCTAGTCCAGCATGCTGTCTCACACAGTGGCCAACCAGTTCCTCTGGACGGCCAACAACAGACCGTAGAGGCCAAGCCGTTCATAAGAACATCAAAAGAGCCCTGCTAGATCAGACCAGTGGTCCATCTAGTCCAGCATCCCACCTCACACAATGGCCAACCAGTTCTTCTGGAGGGCCAACAACAGGGCAGAGAGGCTGAGGCCTTCATAAGAACATGAGAAGAGCCCTGCTGGATCAGACCAGGGAGGGTCCATCTAGTCCAGCCTCCTGTCTCACACAGTGGCCAGCCAGTTCCTCTGGAGGGCCAACAGCAAGGCAGAGAGGCTGAGGTTTCCCCTGAGAAGAACATCAGAACAGCCCTGCTGGGTCAGACCAGAGAGGGTCCATCTAGTCCAGCCTCCTCTCTCACACAGTGGTCAACCAGTTCCTCTGGAAAGGCAACCACAGGGCAGAGAGGCCGAGGCCTTCTCCTGATGAGAACATCAGAAGAGCCCTGCTGGGTCAGACCAGGGAGGGTCCATCTACTCCAGCCTCCTGTCTCACACAGTGGCCAACCAATTCCTCTGGAGGGCCAACAACAGCATAGAGGCCAAGGCCTTCCCTGATAAGAACATCAGAAAAGCCCTGCTGGATCAGACCAGTGACGGTCCCTCTAGTCCAGCCTCCTGTCTTACACAGTGGCCAACCAGTTCTTCTGGAGGGCCAACAACAGGGCAGAGAGGCTGAGGCCTTCATAAGAACATAAGAAGAGCTCTGCTGGATCAGACCAGTGGTCCATCTAGTCCAGCATCCCACCTCACACAGTGGCCAACCAGTTCCTCTGGAGGGCCAACAACAAGGCACAGAGGCTGAGGCCTTCATAGGAACTTAAGATGAGCCCTGCTGGATCAGACCAGTGAGGGTCCATCTAGTCCAGCATCCTGTCTCACACAGTGAGAGCGTAGAGGCCAAGGCATTCATAAGAACATCAAAAGAGCCCTGCTAGATCAGACCAGTGGTCCATCTAGTCCAGCATCCTGTCTCACACTGGCCAGCCAGTTCCTCTGGAGAGCCAACAACAGGGCGCAGAGGCCAGGGCACTCCCCTGGTGTTGCCTCCTGGCACTGGTATTCAGAGATTCAAATCCTAACTGCTATGAATGTGAGAAGAGCCCTGCTGGATCAGACTAGT
Organism: Heteronotia binoei; assembly: GCF_032191835.1. Classification (NCBI taxonomy): domain Eukaryota; kingdom Metazoa; phylum Chordata; class Lepidosauria; order Squamata; family Gekkonidae; genus Heteronotia; species Heteronotia binoei. The sequence goes on along the minus strand of NC_083224.1, from coordinate 198,557,503 downwards.
GGTCCAGCATCCTGTCTCACACAGTGGCCAATCAGTTCCTCTGGAGAGCCAACAACAAGGCATAGAGGCTGAGGCCTTCATAAGAACATCAGAAGAGCCCTCCTGGATCAGACCAGTAGCCATCCAGTCCAGCATCCTGCCTCACACAGTGGCCAATCAGTTCCTCTGGAGGGTTAACAACAGGGCATAGAGGCTGAGGCCTTCATAAGAACATTAGAAGAGTCTTGATGGAACGGGCCAGGGGTCCATCTACTCCTGCAGCTTTGTCACACAGTGGCCCACCAGTTACTCCAGAAGTCCAGCAACAGGGCATAGAAGCCAATAAGAACATCAGAGAAGCCATGTTGGATCAGGCCAATGGCCCATCCAGCCCAACACTCTGTGTCACACAGTGGCCAAAACACACAGGTGCCATCAGGAGGTCCATCAGTGGTCCATCATATAGGGATGCCAGCCTCCAGGTGGGACCAGGAGATCCCTTGGAATTACAATTCATCTCTAGACCACAAAGACCAGTTCCCCTGGAGCAAATGGAAGTTTGGGAGGGTATCCTCTTTGTGCCCCACTGAGGTCCCTGTCCTCCCCAGACTCTACCCCCAAATCTCCAAGAGTTCCCCAGCCTGGAGCTGGCAACCCTGCCCCCACCCCCTGCCAGCAGCTGGGGGGACCTGGCAACTCTAAATGAGGCCTTCCCCTGATCTTGCCTCCTGGCACCGGGATTCAGAGGTTGACTGCCTCTAAATGTGGAGGTTCCCTTTAGTCACCTTCCACCGATGGACCTGTCCCCCATGATAGAGGTTTACAAGATTATGCACGAGAGACAGAAGGCAGAGAAAGAAGTACTTTTCTCCCTTTCTCACAATACAAGAACTCGTGGGCATTCGATGAAATTGCTGAGCAGACGGGTTAGAATGGATAAAAGGAAGTCCTTCTTCACCCAAAGGGTGATTACTGCATGGAATTCACTGCCACAGGAGGTGGTGGAAGCTACAGGCATAGCCAGCTTCGAGAGGGGATTGGATAAGCATATAGAGCAGAGGTCCCTCACTGCTTACTAGCCACAATGTATTGTTGGAACTCTCTGTCTGGGGCAGTGATGCTCTGTATTCTTGTGCTTGAGAGGGGCAACAGTGGGAGGGCTTCTAGTGTCCTGGCCCTACTGATGGACCTCCTGATGGCACCTGGGGTTTTTCTGGCCACTGTGTGACACAGAGTGTTGGACTGGATGGACCATTGGCCTGATCCAACATGGCGTCTCTTACGTTCTTCTACTCTTGGTTATTGCGGGGGGGGGGAGTGGAAGGGCTTCTAGTGTCCTGGCCCCACTGATGGACCTCCTGATGGCATCAAGGGGGTTTTGGCCACTCTATGACACAGAGTGTTGGACTGGATGGGCCTTTGGTCTGATCCATCATGGTTTCTCTTATGTTCTTATGTCTGGAGCAGTGATACTCTGTATTCTTGGAGCTTGGGAGGGGCGACAGTGGGAGGGCTTCTAGTGTCCTGGCCCCTCTGATGGACCTCCTGATGGCACCTGGGGTTTTTCTGGCCACTGTGTGACACAGAGTGTTGGACTGGATGGGCCATTGGCCTGATCCAAGTTGGCTTCTCTTGTGTTATGTCTGGGGCAGTGATGCTCTATATTCTTGGTGTTTGGGGGGGCACCGTGGGAGGGCTTCTAGTGTCCTGGCCCCACTAGAGGACTCCTGATGGCACCTGGATTTTTTGGCCACTGTGTGACACAAGAGTGTTGGACTGGATGGGCCACTGACCTGATTCAGCGTGGCTTCTCATATGTTCTTATGTGACACAGAGTGTTGGACTGGATGGGCCATTGGCCTGATTCAAAACGGCTTCTCTTATGTTCTTATGTGACACAGAGTGTTGGACTGGATGGGCCATTGGCCTGATCCAACAGGGTTTCTCTTATGTTCTTATGTCACTCAGAGTGTTGGACTGGATGGGCCATTGGCCTGACCCAACAGGGCTTCTCTTATGTTCTTATGTGACACAGAGTGTTGGACTGGATGGGCCATTGACCTGATTCAGCGTGGCTTCTCATATGTTCTTATGTGACACAGAGTGTTGGACTGGATGGGCCACTGGCTTGATCCAACAGGGCTTCTCTTATGTTCTTATGTGACACAGAGTGTTGGACTGGATGGGCCATTGGCCTGATCCATCATGGCTTCTCTTATGTTCTTATGTGACACAGAGTGTTGGACTGGATGGGCCATTGGCCTGATCCAACATGGCGTCTCTTACGTTCTTCTACTCTTGGTTATTGCGGGGGGGGGGGAGTGGAAGGGCTTCTAGTGTCCTGGCCCCACTGATGGACCTCCTGATGGCATCAAGGGGGTTTTGGCCACTCTGTGACACAGAGTGTTGGACTGGATGGGCCTTTGGTCTGATCCATCATGGTTTCTCTTATGTTCTTATGTCTGGAGCAGTGATACTCTGTATTCTTGGAGCTTGGGAGGGGCGACAGTGGGAGGGCTTCTAGTGTCCTGGCCCCACTGGTGGACCTCCTGATGGCACCTGGGGTTTTTCTGGCCACTGTGTGACACAGAGTGTTGGACTGGATGGGCCATTGGCCTGATCCAAGTTGGCTTCTCTTGTGTTATGTCTGGGGCAGTGATGCTCTATATTCTTGGTGTTTGGGGGGGCACCGTGGGAGGGCTTCTAGTGTCCTGGCCCCACTAGTGGACTCCTGATGGCACCTGGATTTTTTGGCCACTGTGTGACACAAGAGTGTTGGACTGGATGGGCCACTGACCTGATTCAGCGTGGCTTCTCATATGTTCTTATGTGACACAGAGTGTTGGACTGGATGGGCCATTGGCCTGATCCAAAACGGCTTCTCTTATGTTTTTATGTGACACAGAGTGTTGGACTGGATGGAGCACTGGCCTGATCCAACATGGCTTCCCTTATGTTCTTATGTGACACAGAGTGTTGGACTGGATGGGCCATTGGCCTGATCCAACAGGGTTTCTCTTATGTTCTTATGTCACTCAGAGTGTTGGACTGGATGGGCCATTGGCCTGACCCAACAGGGCTTCTCTTATGTTCTTATGTGACACAGAGTGTTGGACTGGATGGGCCACTGACCTGATTCAGCGTGGCTTCTCATATGTTCTTATGTGACACAGAGTGTTGGACTGGGTGGGCCATTGGCTTGATCCAACATGGCTTCTCTTATGTTTTTATGTGACACAGAGTGTTGGACTGGATGGGCCACTGACCTGATTCAGCGTGGCTTCTCATATATTCTTATGTGACACAGAGTGTTGGACTGGATGGGCCATTGGCTTGATCCAACATGGCTTCTCTTATGTTCAATAGCCAGTCTAATCCCCTTTTAAAGACAACCATATTTTGTATAGTATGCATTTATATTCTATTCAGTATGGGAAACACTCACCGTTCCGAGGGGTGGAGGCCGCTGTTGGGTTGCTCCAGTCGCTCCAAATTCCAGCCTTCTTCGAACCGTAGATGCCGAAGGGATTACAACGGACTTGGACAAAGTAGACAGTGCCCGGCCTCAACCCCGCCAGTCGGCACGAGGTCTGGTTGCCCACGTTGTCCACCACCTGGCAAGGAAGAGGGGCAGGCCTGAGAACCCCAATTCACAGGCCGAAATCTAGCCCACATCCAGCCCCACAGGGCTTGAAGCAGAAACCCAGCAAAATTTACTTATTTATTTTATTTTAGTATACTTCTATTCCGCCTGTTCCCCCGTAGGGCTCAGGGCAGAGCACAACATATAAAAACAATAAAATACAACAGAAACATTTTAAGAACAGACAGCTCGACAGCCATCAGAAAAATTTCCAATAATCGCCATACTGCCCGGCTTGGCCACCTTACATCATGACAAGATGTTATCCCTTAAAAATGGCAGATATTATTTCATTTTATACCACAGATGATAGTACCGACAGGGGAGGCCAACCGGATCAAGAATAGACGCCCGCAGCCTCAAGTAAAAGCCTGGAGGAACAGCTCCGTTTTACAGGCCCTAGGGAAGGCTACTAAGCCAGGTAGGGCCCAGATCTCAATAGGGTGCTGATTCCACCAGGTCGGGGCCAGGACTGAAAAAGCCCTGCCCCTAGTTGAGGCAAGGCGGGCGTCTCTTGGGCCGGGGACGGCCAATAGATGTTGGGAGGCTGAACGTAACGACCTCCCTGGCATATATGGGAGGCCAGATTCCTTGTCTGAGGCAGTAGATGGAGTGGTAGGCATTTGGAGCCAGGTGGTTCTACTCAGAATCCTTCTGGTCTTGAGGGTCAGGTGATCCCAGGCAGCCAATCCCAATGTACTTCCCAATGTACCGCAAGGACTCCTCAGACTGGGCAACTCATCCATTAGGGAGGTCACTAGGGACAGACTAGGTTTATTGCTGTCGAGAAGAAAATCCAAGATGGCACCTGGGTGCTTATCACCTCCTAGTAGAAAATCCAAAATGGCACCCAACTGACGGTAAAAATAGAGTTTGTGTCAATCTGGGGGCTGACCTGTTTTGACCTGACCGTCCCCCCCCCCCATAGCCCTCCCCTCCCCCCACAATCTCAGGGCATTTCACCTTCCACTCCGAACTGTCCTCCACTCGATACTGGATCTGATATTTGGCTTGGAAGAGGAAGTCTTTGAGGGCCGGTGGGGCGCTCCATCGGACGCTGAGTTGGTCCTCCAAGTCTCCGACGCGGCTCACGTGGACGTTGGAGGGGGGGTCCGTTGTCACTGTGAGGTGAGCACAACTGTTGTTAAACGGGGCTGAATGTGTGGCAAGGGAGGGCGAGGTATTCTCTGAAAACACTAAGCCCCAAGAAACAGATGTGGAAAATATACAGGGGTCTACCTGACCTTGAAACCAGGCAATATTCTACATTTCCTCATGGATCCATGTAAATATCGGAAGGTCAGCAAGGGGTAAGTGGTTATTTATTGGCAGGGCTTTTTTGTAGCAGGAACTCCTTTGCATATTAGGCTACACCCCCCTGATGTAGCCAATCGTCCGAGAGCTTACAGTAGGTCCTCTAAAGAGAGCCCTGTAAGCTCTTGGAGGATTGGTTACAGCAGGGGTTGTGGCCTAATATGCAAAGGCTGCTGCAAAAAAAGCCCTGTTTATTGGAACATTTCTGAACTTTTCCAGCACTGGTGATCATTTACAGCGGCAGTCCATAAGAAGTTTCTGGGTGGAGCCTGGAGACCTCCCAAAATTACAACTGATCTCCAGATATACCCATTAGTTTCCCTAGGGGAAATGGCTGCTTTGGAGGGGGGGCTGTAGGCCTCAGATTCAGCAGCAGCTCCCAGGAGCACAGCTCCTGAACCTTTCTGAGGGTTCCCCCTCCTCCTCCCCACCCACCTTGTCCATTGAATAGGAGGTGCAGCTGCATAACAATCCCTGGATTAGGAGAGCGGGCAGCCAGCCAGCCACCAGGGGCTTTGCCACGCCCCCAGCAGCCCTCATTAACCCCTGGAGAACCCTTTCTCCACTTCTTATGTGATTTTGGGCAGCGAGTGGCTTGCTGGCCTTTTGATCGGGGTGGAGGATGACCCAGGAGAGCCCCAGGTGAGCGAGGCCTGCTTGGGTTGGCTGGATCTCTAGCCAGCCCAAGCAGGCCTCGCTCACCCGGGGCTCTCCTTTCTTGCATCAGGTTGCTTTTGGCCTGGGAGGGCGGCATATGCTAATGAGTTATGCTAATGAGGCTCCACCACCTATTTTTTTACAAAACAACCCCTGGCGGGCAGCAATGCTCCCTCTAAGATGCACAGCAGGGGTGTCAAACATGTGGTCCAGCGACCGAATCAGGCCCCCGGAGGGCTCCTAACAGGCCCCCGAGCAACTGGCTGTCATCTGCTTCTCCCTACATCTTGCTTCCTTCTGCACAACAGTTTGCTTTGCAGGGCTTGCTCAATCGCACAGCAGAGCTACTGAGCCAAGCCTCTCTTCCTTCTATTGGCTGAGGCTCCTCCCCCTCCTCCCATCCCCTGGGGAAGGAAGGAAAGAGCCAGAGCTTCCTTGGCCCAGTTCCCTGGATCCCATGGGAGCAATACAAAGAAAACACCTTTAAGACCAACGAGTATATATTTAATTGTGTCTGTGTCCTTTATAAAGTTTGCATCTCTGCACTACCTAATCTTAAACGGGTACACACAAGGCCCGGCTCAACATGGCTCGTCCAGCCCGACATGGCCCGGCCCAACAAAATCTCATTTATGTCCGATCCGGCCCTCATAACAAATGAGTTTGACACCCCCGCTGTAGAGTCTTTGGGGCAAAAATTCTGCTTCATGAACCACTGGCCTGAAAGGCGTGCGCTCCTGCATCCATTAGTTTACTCTGGGGCCGTTTTTCCTGAGCCAAGACAAAAAGGTGTGAGCCAGAGGCTAAACAACTGTGAACCGGCTCACACTAATGCAGCTTGGAGGGAACACTGCATGGGCAGGATGCTCCACAGAGGTTGCTTCTCCCCCCCAAGCCCTCCTCCCCAAGTTCCACCCCAGATCAGGAATTTCTCAAGCAAGAAACACAGCTAAAGTGGTGCAGTGTTTCCTGTTTGGCTGATTGCTCTCTTTAAACATTTGAAGGCCTGTCACAAAAGTCTGTATAGTCCAAACGATGGTATTCCCAGTAGTCATGTATGGCTGTGAGAGCTGGACCACAAGGAAGGCCGAGTGCAGAAGAATAGATGCTTTTGAGCTGTGGTGCTGGAGAAGACTCTTGAGAGTCCCTCGGACTGCAAGAAGATCCAACCAGTCGGTCCTAAGGGAAATCAACCCAGACTGTTCCCTGGAAGGTCAGATGCTGAAGCTGAAGCTCAAATACTTTGGCCACCAAATGAGAAGGGAGCACTCCCTGGAGAAGACCCTGATGCTGGGAAAGGCAGAAGGCAAAAGAAGAAGGGGGCGGCAAAAGAGGAGATGGCTGGACAGCGTTACTGATGTAACTAACACGAATTTGAGCAGACTTCAGAGGATGGTGGAAGACAGGATAGCCTGGCGTGACTTGGTCCATGGAATCACAAAGACTTAACTTTGCAACTGAACAACAAAAAACCGCTCCAGGAATATATTCTCCTTTCTTATGGTGGAAAAATCTATTTATGGTGTCTGAACAAGGCTGTGCTTTACTAAGCACTGTTCTAAATTGCAGGGGGGGGGGGGGGCGTTTTCCAAGATAGGTCTCCCCAAATAGAAGGCCTTGACTTGCTCGATATTGGAACCATTGATAGATCATCGAGCCAGGTTCTGATACTGGGAAAGACAGAAGGCAAAAGAAGCAGGGGGCGGCAAAAGACGAGATTGCTGGACAGCGTTACTGATGTCACTGACATGAATTTGAGCGGACTTTGGGTGGAAGACAGGAGGGCCTGGCGTGACTTGGTCCACGGGGTTGTAAAGAGTCGGACTCCACTGTGCGACTGAACGACAACAACACTTAGAAGAGGGCAGGGAGCTGTTCCTGTGGGCAGCCAAAGAAGAGGACTCGCTATAACAGGTTGAAATTAAGGGTAGGAAGGTACCAGCGGGATATTAGGACAAACGTTTTGGCAGCAAGAGTTGCCCACCAGTAGAATCAGCTTCGTAGGGAGGTGGTGAACTCCCCTTCACTGGCAGTCTTTAAGCAGCAGCTGGACAAACACTCGTCGTGGATGCTCTAGGGCAGGGGTGGCCAACGGTAGCTCTCCAGATGTTTTTTTGCCTACAACTCCCATCAGCCCCAGCCAGCATGGCCAATGGCTGGGGCTGATGGGAGTTGTAGGCAAAAAACATCTGGAGAGCTACCGCTGGCCACCTCTGCTCTAGGCTGATCCTGCACTGAGCAGGGAGGATTGGAATAGATGGCCTCTTATGGCCCCTTCCAACTCTGGGATTTACTTATTCCATGGCTGGAAAAACAGTTCAACTCCTCTACTTAGCCCTTGCCGGAAGACTTTCGGTTTGTCGGGGGGTTTTGTCAGCCTGGAATAGGGGTGGCCAAACTTCCGAAATGTAAGAACCACACAGAATAAACGTCAGATGTTTGAGAGCCGCAAGACGTGAACGTCAGATGTTTGAGAGAGGAAGGAAGGAAGGAAGGAAGGAAGGAAGGAAGGAAGGAAGGAAGGAAGGAAGGAAGGAAGGAAGGAAGGAAGGAAGGAAGGAAGGAAGGAAGGAAGGAAGGAAGGAAGGAAGGAAGGAAGGAAGGAAGGAAGGAAGGAAGGAAGGAAGGAAGGAAGGAAGGAAGATTGGGGGACGGAGAGATGGAAAGAACTTTAAATGCATTCTCCAAATCACCACCTGACTTGGCTTGGAGAATGCATTTAAAGAGAGAAATGCCTTCTCCAAACCAGGTGACAGGGCAGTGGGACTTCGAGAGCCATACAATATGTGTGAAAGAGCCACATGTGGCTCTTTCAGTCACAGTTTGGTCACCCCTGGCCTAGAACATACATCACAGGGTTTTTAGTTTAGTTTAGTTTTAGTTTATTTATGATTTATATCCCGCCCTTCCCACCAAGTGGCTCAGGGCGGCTCACAACATAAAATCCAACATAAAAATTCAGTTTAAGCATTTAACACAGTTAAAACATTTAAAACATTAAAACATTAGGAATAACAGAGGTCTAATAGAACCACACTTAGTTTCTTGTGCCGGTTAGTTATAGGCCAGCCGGAAGAGGGTTGTCTTACAGGCCCTGCGGAACTGAGCAATGTCCTGCAGGGCCCTCACCTCTTCCGGCAGCTGGTTCCATCAGGAAGGGGCCATAACAGAGAAGGCCCTGTCCCTGGTAGATTTTAAGCGGGCTTCCTTTGGCCCGGGGATAACGAGAAGGTTTTGGGTTCCCGATCTCAGTACGCTCTGGGGAACATGTGGGGAGAGACGGTCCTTCAGGTAGGCAGGTCCTAGGCCATATAGGGCTTTAAAGGTAATAACCAGCACCTTGAACCGGACTTGGTATATTATTGGCAGCCAGTGCAGAACCCGGAGCCCCGGCCGAATGTGCTCCCATCTTGGGAGCCCCAATAACAGCCGGGCCGCAGCATTCTGCACTAGCTGCAACTTCCGGGTTCGGCACAAGGGCAGCCCCATGTAGAGGGCATTGCAGTAGTCCAACCTCGAGGTGACTACTCGAGGTGTTGCGTGGATATAAATAGAAGGTCAGGATAATCAAATAAGCCACCCTGAGCTTTTGAGGACAGGATACGAACATGTCAGGAACAACTAAAAATCCTGCACCCTCCATCACCACACACCAGAGAGGGAACAGCTCCTTGCAAAAACAGCATTTCTTTCTTTCTCAAGAGAGAAACTCTGCACCCCCTCCAGAAATGCGAGGCTGCATCTGTACATGTACGAAATGAGCTCTCTGCCTTTTACCCCCACAAAAAAGTCATTGAGGAATATGAAAAGCTGCACAAACAGAGCATAGCCACTCAGCAAACTAATCACAATTCCCAAGCCCTGGTTTAAATCTGACCTTTGCCACTAACTCTCTGGCTGTTAGCCTGGGTCTTTCCAGCAGCAAGAAAGGGATGGCAAAACAGTTCCACCTTCAGGGGTGGCTCTAAGGATTATAAGACAAGCTGCAGGAAGTACTTTGAATGCTGAAAATGTTCTGTCTCTCTCTGTCTCTGTCTCTGTCTGTCTGACTCTGTCTCTGTCTCTGTCTCTGTCTCTCTGTCTGTCTCTCTGTCTGTGTGTTTCTCTCTCTCGTGTATGTGTATCTTTTCACTGGAGTGCACCAGGGATGTCTGGATTAGTGGTAGCAGCCAGAGTTATCTCCCAGTTGATCAAATCACTGTCCTTAAGTCAAATCATCCTTCTTAAACATGCCTCCGAATCTGAAGGGCGCCAACCCTCGAGCAGAGACTCATTGCAGGGACCCAACAGGCAGCAAGTTCTGAAGGAAGCTAACTGTGGTGTCTTTGAATCAGGAGAAGTGATTGACCAATCCAGTCGCACATATTCATCCACCCACCCCCAGTGGGGTCAGGGCTGACTGGAAGGTCAGAACAGGGACTCATGCAGAGACACTACAGGTGGCCTCGTCTTTCATGAACCTCGTCTTTCACTACAGGCAGCCTTGTTTTCATGTTTGCTCTGGTAAGACCTCACCTGGAGCATTGTGTTCAGTTTTGGACACCGCATTTTAAGAAGGATATAGACAAGCTGGAATAGGTCCAGAGGAGGGCGACAAAGATGGTGAGGGGTCTGGAGACCAAGTCCTATGAAGAAAGGTTGAAGGAGCTGGGGATGTTTAGCCTGGAGAGGAGGCAGCTGAGAGGTGATAGGATCACCATCTTCAAGGACTTGAAGGGCTGTCAAATAGAGGATGGGGTGGAATTGTTTTCTGTGGCCCCAGAAGGTAGGACCATAACCAGTGGGTTGAAATTGAATCAGAAGAGTTTCCGGCTCAACATTAGGAAGAACTTCCTGACCGTTAGAGCGGTTCCTCAGTGGAACAGGCTTTCTCGGGAGGTGGTGGGCTCTCCTTCCTTGGAGGTTTTAAAACCGAGGCTAGATGAAGATCCTGTGAATATAGGGGGAGGTGTTTGTGAGTTTCCTGCATTGTGCAGGGGGGTGGACTAGATGACCCTGGCGGTCCCTTCCAACTCTATGAGTCTATGAACCTATTTCTCTGAGCAGGAATTGCTGGCTTTAAGAGTATGTTCTTGGCCAGGGGCTAGTTTGCGATAGAAAAGGCAGATACTCAAAACTGGAGGATAGCGTTTCTTCCCGGCCATATATGGGAGTGTTTCTCCACAAATGGGACCCATTATAAGTATGTGTCTGTGTGGGTGCGCACGTATCTTCTTATGGGGCAGCCCATGCCCGATCTCATCAGTTCCACCCACCCGCTTCTCTCGACCGGCACGATTTTGCCTTGGCAGAGGTCCAGGCCGCTAGAGAAAGGGTTAAAAAGAAACAGATGTCTTCCAATTGGGGAAGGATGGGGGGGGGGCAGTGAGAATCCAGGAGAAATTGCCTAATTAGATTAAGAGCAATTTTGCTCACATATCATCTATTTCCTGCCCTCTCTCCGGGATGTAGTTCTGCAGAGTCCCAGGGCCTGGCCGCTCTCGCTCACACACGTTTCCTGGCTCAGCGAGTGAGGTCACTTTCGTCCCTTGTGTATGATGTCACGGATGAGACCAACAGTGACGTTACACTGCAAGGAGAGCCGCTAAAGCCCTCAATGGGTCAGAATTTGATTGGTCCTGTCCTTGATAGGAGGGTGTAAAACCAAGCAGCAGGGTGCGTGTGCGTGTGGGATAGAGAAAGTAGAGAAAGAAGTACTTTTCTCCATTTCTCACAAAACAAGAACTCGTGGGCACTCAACGAAATTGCTGAGCAGTCGGGTTAGAACAGATAAAAGGGTGATTCACACATGGAATTCACTGCCACAGGAGGTGGCGGTGGCTACAAGCATAGACAGCTTCAAGAGGGGACTGGATAAACATCTGGAGCAGAGGTCCATCAGTGCACATTAGCCACAGTGTATTGTTGGAACTCTCAGTCTGGGGCAGTGATGCTTTGTATTCTTACTGCTGGAGGGGGGGCACAGTGGGAGGGCTTCTAGTGTCCTGGCCTCACTGATGGACCTCCTGATGGCACCTAGTTTTTTGGGCCACTCTGTGACACAGAGTGTTGGACTAGATGGGCCACTGGCCTGATCCAACATGGCTCCTCATACGTTCTTATGTCTGGGGCAGTGATGCTCTGTATTCTTGATGCTTTGGGGGGGCACAGTGGGAGGGCTTCTAGTGTCCTAGCCCCACTGATGGATCTCCTGATGGCACCTGGGTTTTTTGGCCACTGTGTGACACAGATTGTTGGACTAGATGGGCCATTGGCCTGATCCAATATGGCTTCTCTTATGTTCTTATGTGAAACAGAGTGTTGGACTAGATGGGCCATTGGCCTGATCCAATACGGCTTCTCTTATGTTCTTATGTGAAACAGAGTGTTGGACTAGATGGGCCATTGGCCTGATCCAATATGGCTTCTCTTATGTACTTATGTGAAACAGAGTGTTGGACTGGATGGGCCATTGGCCTGATCCAACATGGCTTCTCTTATGTGAAACAGAGTGTTGGACTGGATGGGCCATTGGTCTGATCCAACATGGCTTCTCTTATGTTCTTATGTGAAACAGAGTGTTGGACTGGATGGGCCATTGGCCTGATCCAACATGGCTTCTCTTCTGTTCTTATGTGACACAGAGTGTTGGACTGGATGGGCCATTGGCCTGATCCAACATGGCTTCTCTTATGTACTTATGTGAAACAGAGTGTTGGACTGGATGGGCCATTGGCCTGATCCAACATGGCTTCTCTTCTGTTCTTATGTGACACAGAGTGTTGGACTGGATGGGCCATTGGCCTGATCCAACATGGCTTCTCTTATGTTCTTATGTGAAACAGAGTGTTGGACTGGATGGGCCATTGGCCTGATCCAACATGGCTTCTCTTATGTTCTTTGGTTTTGTTTTCTACCCCCTGTAAAAGTTTGTCTTCCTGTACATTAAGAGCTCTGTTGCATCAGTCCAAAGACCCACAGTCATCCTGTTCTCTGTAGTGGAAGTTTCTGGAAGATCAGTGATGGCTAGAGGCAGAGGTAGCCCACGCAGCATGGATGGGCCTGTCCTCAAAGCCATCTCATGCCTGCCCACAAATCTTGTGGCAGTGAGTTCCACAAGTCACTAGTGTAGGGGTGGCCAAACTGCGGCTCGGGAGCCACATGGGGCTTTTTCCCACATATTGTGTGACTCTCGGTGCCCCCACTGCCCCGTTGGCCAGCTTGGAAAAGACATTTGTCTCATTAAATCACTTCTCCAAGCCAAGCCAGCCGATTTAAAGCTAAAGTTGCTTTCTTTCCACCTCCCTCCTCCATCCATTTGCGCCTTCCTTCCTTCCTTCCTTCCTTCCTTCCTTCCTTCCTTCCTGTTCTCAAAACATCTGACATTCATGTCTTGCAGCTCTCAAACATCTGATGTTTATTCTATGCGGCTCTTACATTAAGCAAGTTTGGCCCCCCCTGGTGTAGTGCGAAGAAGTGGCTCCTATTTCAGATTTTACTCGTAACCGCTGATGATAAACCAGAGGACAATTCTGCTTTTAAAGCATACCTTGAACCAACCCGGTTAAAGCTGAGGCTTTCACATCGATGATGTCCTTGCAGATTTAAATGAAAACAGCAGACAGAACAGATATCTTTCAGCAAAGTATGGGGAAAGGGCACTCTGGTCATGATCGCTGGTATAGTTCCCAACCTCCAGGTGGCACTAGGGCAGCCGAGTTCCCGACTGGGTAGGGGTTCTCCGGCCCTGGAAGTTCACGACTTCTGGCTTGCCTCCCCCGACATCGCTGGCACAATGATGTCACTCAGAAGTGTCCAGGAAAACTCTATGGTTTCCCCGGACGCTCTAGGAATTTGGGAAGAAAACTCAAGTTTCCCTCCAAATTGCTAGAGTGTCGAAGTAAACCAATTGCCTAGTTCGCCGACTCCCATGCGCCAGCCGTGGCGTCATCCCTTGATGCTCCAGAGCACCTGTGGCTCACAAGAGATTTAGTGATAACTCAGCCAAGAAAGAGGGGATCCCGTCTTACCAACATCGACGATGTCCAGCATGACCACTTCGGACACAGCCACCCCAAGTCGGTTGGAGGCTTCGACCCAGATTTCGTAAGGTGTAAAAAGAGCCAGGTCTTTGGGGATGTGGCAGGAATATAGTCCGGCTGTGTGATACTGTTGGCAGGTGTTATCACGCCCATACCACCTAGGAAAGAAACAGCAGGATTAGCCCCACAACCACACCTCGCTTAGAATCTGGCTTCCGGGGTTGAAAAATCAGTCTGGATTCCAGAGGATCACCAAGTTCCTGCAGAGTGGCATAGGCAAATGAGTTCTCATCACTGCACCTCAAAAAGATATTATAGCATTGGAAAAAGTCCAGAAAAGGGCAACTAGAATGATTAAAGGGCTGGAACACTTTCCCTATGAAGAAAGGTTAAAACGCTTGGGGGTCTTTAGCTTGGAGAAACGTTGACTGCGAGGTGACATGATAGAGGTTTACAAGGTTATGCATGGGATGGAGGAGAAAGAAGTCCTTTTCTCCCTTTCTCACAATACAAGAACTCATGGGCATTCAATGAAATTGCTGAGCAGTCAGGTTAAAACAGATAAAAGGAAGTACTTCTGCACCCAAAGGGTGATTAACATGTGGAATTCATTGCCACAGGAGGTGGTGGTGGCTACAAGCATAGCCAGCTGCAAGAGGGGATTGGATAAAAATATGGAGCAGAGGTCCATCAGTGGCTATTAGCCACAGTGTGTGTGTGTGTGTATTTTGGCCACTGTGTGATACAGAGTGTTGGACTGGATGGGCCATTGGCCTGATCCAACATGGCTTCTGTTATGTTCTTATGTAATTGTGCTAATGAGCTCCGGCACCTCTTTTTCTACTAAATGACCCCAAGAGAGGGTATGTGAAAGACTTTGGACATCTGACCCAGCTTATAGAAATGCTGCCTTGTTCCTCCGTCTGCTTCAGATCTCAGATTTCCTGGCTGCAATTGAACTCCTCTGTCTTAGATTCTGAATGGCGTTTTAGTTCTCTCAAACTGTTTCTTCCTAGACATTTACATCATAGCCTTATTTTATACTCATAAATTCCAGATTATTAGCATTGAAGTTATTGAACTTTAGGTATTCATTTAGAGTGTGTTTTTGTGTGTGTTGTCTATTTTTGTGCCAAAGTTTTGTTTCGTTTTTGTTTTGGAGGGAGTTTTGAGCGAACACCCCTTGTGTATCATTGCTTTTTTAAATCTGTACTATGCAACCTAATTATCAATTTAAAAAAATAAAAAAAAATTAACTCTCCTCTCTTGGAGTCGTGAAACAAAGCTGAAAGCGGGCTGAAATAGAGAAGGTAGAGAAATAAGTACTTTTCTCCATTTCTCACAATACAAGAACTCGTGGGCACTCAATGAAATTGCTGAGCAGTCGGGTTAGAATGCATAAAAGGAAGTACTTCTTCATCCAAAGGGTGATTGACATGTGGAATTCACTGCCACAGGAGGTGGTGGTGGCTGCAAGCATGGCCACCTACAAGAGGCGATTGGATAAGCATATGGAGCAGAGGTCCCTCAGTGGCTGTTAGCCACAGTGTATTGTTGGATCTCTGTCTGGGGCAAGTGATGCTCTGTATTTGTCTAGTATTTGTCAAGTGATGGTCTGTATTTGTAATTGCTTTGGGGGGGGGGCAACAGTGGGAGACTTCTAGTGTCCTGGCCCCACTGATAGACCTCCTGATGGCACTTTGGTTTTTTGGCCATTGTGTAACACAGAGTGTTGGACTGGACGGGCCATTGGCCTGATCCAACATGGCTTCTCTTATGTGACACAGAGTGTTGGACTGGACGGGCCATTGGCCTGATCCAACATGGCTTCTCTTCTATTCTTATGTGACACAGAGTGTTGGACTGGATGGGCCACTGGCCTGATCCAACATGGCTTCTCTTATGTTCTTCTGTGACACAGAGTGTTGGACTGGATGGGCCATTGGTTTGATCCAACATGGCTTCTCTTATGTGACACAGAGTGTTGGACTGGATGGGCCATTGGCCTGATCCAACATGGCTTCCCTTATGTTCTTATGTGACACAGAGTGTTCGACTGGATGGGCCACTGGCCTGACCCAACATGGCTTCTCTTATGTTCTGAGTTTGTAGCGCAGACCTGCTTGACAGGCACGGATCCCAGCGTTACCTTTTTTACACACACAAAAATCCCCTCAGCCCTGTAGTCTGGCCTTTCTCCCAGCGGCCTCACCTGAGTTTGTACTTGAGGGTATAATTGGTGTGAAGGTGGGTCTCTCCTTCCGTTCCAGGGGCCCATTTGCAGGTGAGGTCCTTCATGTTCTTAGACCAGCAGGAGATGTTGGTGGGCTTCTCTGGCGGTACTACGGGAAAAGAAGTATAAATACACTGAGGAAACTGGAGCGTGAGGAGAAAGCGAATCCCCGGAACCCACGGAAAGAACGCTCCCTTCGAGTTTTAAAATAGCAACGCTCCGTTGGCACCCATGTTACCACGCAGCTCTGTGGGGAACGACAATCGGGGAGAAAAAGTTTTCCCAGTCCCTGTTTCCATAAACCTGAGAATCCTTTCGCCAAGCGAGTCTTAAAAATAGCCGGCGATAAAAATCTTACGATTATTGATTTGGACAACTGTGATTTGCCAGAGCGCGGCCAAAATAGCTTTTCTCTTGGAAAAGAAAAGAGGGTTCTTGTTGACTAAAACGGCTTGTCTCATAATATACTCCTGGGACTAGAAAAAAAATAAAACTTTTTTTTATCAGTTAAAGGTCTCGGATGAGCCGTAAATGCAGACGTGTCAGAAGGAGAGAGGGCTGGTTTGTGTTAGGAGGACAATGCTTGGGAAACGCATGTAGGCAGGGCTTGTGAGCCTAAAGGTGGCTGTGTGGGATGGCTCCGTAGATCAGACAGAGCTACAGCAAGACGGCAGAGAGTCCATGGTAACACGAGTCACATAGAGGATTGCCAACCTCCAGGTGGCACCTGGAGATTTCTCACAATTACTGTTGATCTCCAGATCACCAAGAAGAAGACCATAGATTTATACCCCGCCCTTCTCTCTGAATCAGAGTCTCAGAGCGGCTTACAATCTCCTTTCCCTTCCTCCCCCATGACAGACACCCTGTGAGGTGGGACTGAGAGGGCTCTCACAGCAGCTGCCCTTTCAAGGACAGAGTCTCAGAACGGCCTACAATCTCCTTTCGCTTCCTCCCCCACAAAAGACACCCTGTGAGGTGGGTGGGGCTGAGAGAGCTGTCCCAGAAGCTGCCCTTTCAAGGACAAAGTCTCAGAGCGGCCTACAATCCCCTATCCCTTCCTCCCGCACAACAGACACCCTGTGAGGTGGATGGGGCTGAGAGAGCTCTCACAGCAGCTTCCCTTTCAAGGACAGAGTCTCAGAGTGGCCTACAATCTCCTTTCCCTTCCTCCCCCACAAAAGACACCCTGTGAGATGGGTGGGACTGAGAGAGCTCTCCCAGAAGCTGCCCTTTCAAGGACAGAGTCTCAGAGCAGCCTACAATCTCCTTTCCCTTGCTCCCCCACAACAGACACCCTGTGAAGTGGGTGGGGCTGAGAGAGCTCTCCCAGAAGCTGCCCTTTCAAGGACAGAGTCTCAGAGCAGCCTACAATCTCCTTTCCCTTCCTCCCCCACAACAGACACCCTGTGAGGTGGGTGGGGCTGAGAGAGCTCTCCCAGAAGCTGCCCTTTCAAGGACAGGGTTTCAGAGCGGCCTACAATCTCCTTCCTTTCCTCCCCCACAACAGACACCCTGTGAGGCAGGTGGGACTGAGAGAGTTCTCTCAGAAGCTGCCCTTTCAAGGACAGAGTTTCAGAGCGGCCTACAATCTCGTTTCCCTTCCTCCCCCACAACAGACACCCTTTGAGGTGGGTGGTGCTTAGTGGGCTCTCCCAGCAGCTGCCCTTTCAAGGACAACCTCTGTGAGAGCCATGGCTGACCCAAGGCCATTCCAGCAGGTGCAAGTGGAGGAATGGGGAATCAAACCCGGTTCTCCCAGATAAGAGTCCTCACACTTAACCACTACACCAAACTGGCTCTGGAGGTGGCTGTGTGGGATGGCTCCTATAACGGACAACGAGGTGGCAGACAGTCCATGGCAACACGAGTCACATAGGGGGTTGCCAACCTCTTGCTAACACCTGGAAATTTCCCACCATTACAATTGATGATCTCCAGATGACCAAGGTCAGTTCCCCTGGA
The DNA here is from genome assembly GCF_032191835.1 of Heteronotia binoei. NCBI lineage: Eukaryota > Metazoa > Chordata > Lepidosauria > Squamata > Gekkonidae > Heteronotia > Heteronotia binoei. Next base: position 198,539,691 of record NC_083224.1, on the reverse strand, counting down.
GAAAACGGCTGCTTGGGAGGGTGGACTGAATGGCATTATACCGTTCTGAGGTCTCTCCCCATCCCAAACGCTCTCGCCCCCAAGTGCCAGGTATTTCCATGCAGGGGTTGGAAACACTGGTCAAATACCCACCCATCCTCAAGTACCGTAAAAGTGGCATGGTTTGGGTTGCCAGGCCCATTTCAAGAAATATCTGGAGACTTTGGGGGTGGAGCCAAGAGCAAGGGTGTGACAAGCACGATTGAACTCTGACAGGAGTTCTGGCCATCACATTTAAAGGAACAGCACACCTTTTAAATGCCTTCCCTCCACTGGAAATTATGAGGGATAGGGGCACCTTCTTTTTGGGCTCATAGAATTGTACCCCCTGGTCCAATCCTTTTGAAACTTGGAGGGTTTCTGGAGAGGAGGTGGTGGATGCTATGCTAAAAATTTGGTGCCTCCGCCTCAAAAACAGCCCCTGTAGAGCCCCAGATACCCACGGATTAATTCTGCATTATACCCTGCATCAGGGGTGGCCAACGATAGCTCTCCAGATGTTTTTTTTGCCTACAACTCCCATCAGTCCCGGCCAGCATGGCCAATGGCTGTGACTGGTGGGAGTTGTAGGCAAAAAACTTCTGGAGAGCTACCGCTAGGCACCCCTGCCCTACAGCAAGGGTGTCAAACATGTGGCCCAGGGGCCAAATGAGGACTCCGAGCAACTGGCTGCCATCTACTCCCTTCTCCCTCCCTCTTGCTTCCTTCCGCATCACAACTTAAGAACATAAGAGAAGCCATGTTGGATCAGGCCAATGGCCCATCCAATCCAACATTCTGTGTCACACAGTGGCATATATATATATATATATATATATATATATATATATATATATATTATATATATATATTTTATACACACACACACACACTGTGGCTAATAGCCACTGATGGACCTCTGCTCCATATTTTTATCTAACCCCCTCTTGAAGCTGGCTATGCTTGTAGCCGCCGCCACCTCCTGTGGCAGTGAATTCCACATGTTAATCACCCTTTGGGAGAAGAAGTACTTCCTTTTATCTGTTTTAACATGACTGCTCAGTAATTTCATTGAATGCCCATGAGTTCTTGTATTGTGAGAAAGGGAGAAAAGTACTTCTTTCCCTACTTTCTCCATCCCATGCATTATCTTGTAAACCTCTATCATGTCACCCCGCAGCTGACGTTTCTCCAAGCTAAGAGCTCCAAGCGTTTTAACCTTTCTTCAAAGGGAAAGTGCTCCAGCCCTTTAATCATTCTAGTTGCCCTTTTCTGGGCTTTTTCCAATGCTATAATATCCTTTTTGAGGTGCGGTGACCAGAATTGCACACAGTATTCCAAATGAGACCCACACCATCGATTTATACAGGGGCATTATGATACTTGCTGATTTGTTGTTGTCTCCCGTTTGTTCCAGAAAGCATCCAGTGCTAACAAACTTAAACCCTTCCTCCTTACACCATCGTCTCATCCACACATTGAGACTTCTAATTTGTGCCTGTCTCTCCTGCCCTGCACATGGAGCAGGTAGCACTTCTGATAGGCTACCTTGGAGGCCCTGGACTTAAGTCTCCTGCCTAGCAGCCTAAATTTTTCCTCCAGGACCTCACGACTGCATTTCCCCACATCGTTGTTGCCAACATGCACCACGACCACAGGCTCCTCCCCAGCACTGTCTATCAGCCTATCTACTACACGCTTAACGTCCGCTACCTTCGCACCAGGCAGGCAAGTCACCATACAGTCAGTACGTGGTTTCGCCACCCAGCTGTCTACTTGCCTAAGGATCAAATCACCAACTACCAAGACCGCTCCTCTCTCCCCGCCCAGGGATGGTTCCTTGGCGCGAAAGGATTCCCGCTCACCAACCGAAGAAGAGGTCCCTTCTGAGGGCACATTCCCCTTATCTGCAGCACGGTGCCCTGTTTCCTCTCGACCCTCATGCTCCCTGGCAGCAACAGGGCTGCCACGTTCAGAGCAGGGCTCATCTAGTACACCCCCGAGAGTCTTCCCAAGTGCCTAACTGACTGCCTCTGCGTCTCCAGGTCAGTCACCTCGGCCTCAAGGGTACGAACTCCTTCCCCGAGGACCGGGAGCTCCTTGCATCGAGCACACACCCAAAACTTCTGTCCTGTGGGCAGATAGTCAGTGCAAAACACTGGAAAGCCCCCACCCCCCTGCTGGCATTCTACCTTCATGATAGCTTTTTTCAAAAATATACAGTCCCCTTTAAATCCTGTTTGTTTATGTGGCTTCCCTTCTGGAGGGTCAACTTACCTTATTGGGAGCTCAAGGAAATTAGGGATCTGGGTTCTTGGTCCTTACAGAGCCCCCAGGCTAAGAGCCACAGGCCAAGAGCCCTTTAGCTCTCGCCAAAGGCTCGTGCCTTTGGCAAGGCGCAGCTTAACAATGCAAAGCCCCTCCTAATCAATCAGCACCAATCACCTTCAGCCACTCAGCCAGACAAACAGCAGTTCCCCAGCAACCACAACTCAGAATTTTCAGCAGTCACCAAATTCAGGAATTCTCAGCAACTTCCCCAGCTGTCTCAGCTTATCTCAGAGTTGCCCTGCTTTGCCAGGCTTGCTCAATCGCACAGGAGATACAGAACAAAACCTCTCTTTTCTCCATTGGCTGAGGCTCCTCCCTCGGGGAGGAAGGGAGGCAGAGCTTGCTTGCTCTCAATCGCACAGCAGAGCTACTGAGCCAAGCCTCTCTTTCTCCTATTGGCTGAGGCTCCTCCCCCTCTGGTCCCCTAGGGAAGGAATGAAAGAGCCACAGCTTCCTTTGCCAGTTCCCTAGATCCCATGGGACAAATACAAAGAAAGCACCTTTAAGAGCAGTGAGTGATAACATTTTAAGCATGTTTTAAGTGGGTTTTTTTTAAATCCTTAATTGTGTTTGCCTGTGTCCTTTATAAAGTTTATATCTCTGCTACCTAATCTTAAATAGGTGCACACATGGCCCAGCTTGACAGGGCCTGACCCAATTCGACATGGCCTGGCCCAACAAGGTCTCATTTATGTCAGATCTGGCCCTCATATCAAATGAGTTTGACACCCCTGCTCCATAGGAATCAGTCTCCAAAGGGGCTAATGAGTGCCCAGCAGACATTCCCCTCCCCCTCCGCTTTCAGGCAGCCTCTGAGCATCTCTTACCTCGAAAACCCTACAGCAGGAGTGGCCAACAGTAGCTCTCCAGATGTTTTTTGCTACAACTCCCATCAGCCCCAGCCATTGGCCATGCTGTCTGGGGCTGATGGGAGTTGTAGGCAAAAGCATCTGGAGAGCCACTGTTCCTACCCCCGCCCTAGAGGGTTGCCGTGAATTGACTGGGCTTTATTTCATTAGGTTTATACCCTGCCCTATCCAAAAAGGGCTCAGGGCTGCTTACGGCAATCGGATAGGAACAGTGACAATGCCAAGTTAAAATCAAGGTAAGAGACTCAACAACTCGCACAAAGCGCATAAACAATAAACGGGACGGCAATAAACCGGAATAAGACTCAGCAGTCCTCGGTGGCTCCTTGTCAGATGCCCTCGTCAGGTTGTTTTGGGAAAGTAATTCCACAGGCAGTAATTCCAGGGGACAGGCAAGGCCAAGATGGACTGATGCCCAACGCCTCAGTCAAAGGTCTGGCGGAACAGCTCCGCTTGAAGGCACTTTCCCACCCACCCGATCTTGCAGCCATCTCTACAGCCTTTGTCAATGAGTTCCACGAGTTCATCTCCCCCAAAGCCTGGTTGGGGGTTCTCTTTTTCAGGCCTGAAGCCACAGGGGAGCCTTTGGGGCACTGTTCCTGACTTCCAGAGGAGCCCATCCTGTCCTTCCTTCCTCTCCTTCCTTCCTTCCTTCCTTCCTTCCTTCCTTCCTTTCCTTTTTTCTTTTCCTTCCTTTCTTCCTTCTTTTCCTTCCTTCCTTCCTTCCTTCCTTTCCTTCCTTTCCTTCCTTCTTTCCCTTCCTTCCTTCTTTTCCTTCCTTCCTTCCTTCTTTTCCTTCCTTCCTTCCTTCCTTTCTTCCTTCCTTCCTTTCCTTCCTTCTTCCTTCCTTGCTTTCCTTCCTTCCTTCCTTCCTTCTTTTCCTTCCTTTCCTTCCTTCTTTCCCTTCCTTTCTTCTTTTCCTTCTTCCTTCCTTCCTTCCTTCTTTTCCTTCCTTCCTTGCTTTCCTTCCTTCCTTCCTTGCTTTCCTTCCTTCCTTCCTTCCTTCCTTCCTGCCTTCCTTCCTTCCTTCCTTCCTTCCTTCTTTTCCTTCCTTCCTTCCTTCCTTCCTTCTTTTCCTTCCTTTCCTTCCTTCTTTTCCTTCCTTCCTTCCTTTATTTCCTTGCTTCCTTCCTTGCTTTCCTTTCCTTCCCTTCCTTCCTTCTTCCCTCCCTCCTTCCCCTTCCTTCCTCCTCCTTGCCATGTCTGAGCCAGCAAAGCAGGAGCAGCCCAGAGCCGGGAGAGCTGAGCAGGCCCCGTGCACTGCAGCAGCAAAAGCAGCACGTGGCATGGAGAGAGGCGGAGGAAGAAGCTGCGTGGAATGGGCCGCGGAGGTGGGGGGATGGATGGAGCTGCTGGCTGCAAAGCGCTGGGGTGGGGGAGAGGGAGGGGGAAGGTTCAACCCTCCCTCTGCTTGCACGCAAGGTGCAGTTTTCGGGTCGGCTGCCTCGACTTGGCCGCTTTCAGAGCTTCCAGCTTTTGCCCCACCCCAGAAAGCTTCTGAGAAACAGCAAGCCCCACAAGTGGATGGGAAAGGGTGCCCCCCCCCCACACACTTTTAAAATCCTGGCTATGGCCTGCTACTTTTAAAAGTTTGGTTTAGTTTATTCGATTGATATCCTGCCCTCCCTGCCAAAGCAGGCTCTGGGCAGCTCACAGTAAAACACAATAAAACATTCTAGATGGAAAGGAAAGGAAAGGAAAGGAAAAGGAAAGGAAAGGAAAGGAAAGGAAAGGAAAGGAAAGGAAAGGAAAGGAAAGGAAAGGAAAGGAAAGGAAAGGAAAGGTCCCCTGTGCAAGCACCAGTCGTTTTCGACTTTTTGGGTGACGTTGCTTTCACAACGTTTTCACGGCAGACTTTTTACGGGGTGGTTTGCCCTTGCCTTCCCCAGTCATATACATTCCCCCCCCAGCAAGCTGGGGGGGGGGAGTGTATATGACCTCGGAAGGCATGGAAGGCTGAATCAACCTCGAGCTGGCTACCTGAAAACCCAGCTTCCCGCCGGGGATCGAACTCAGGTCATGAGCAGAGTTTAGGACTGCAGTACTGCAGCTTTAACAGTCTGCACCACGGGGCACCTAATCTAGATAAACATTAAGTTAAAAACACTTAAAACAATTTGGTGCTATTATTTCCATTTAGTTACAGATGGTATTCGATGTTCTTAGGCATCCTATTAGATCTTATATCTCAGCAGGTTCAGTTAAAAGCTAGTTGGAATAGTTATGTCCTGCAGGCTTTGCGGAACTTGGCAAGGCCCTGCAAGGCTCTGACCTCTTCAGCCAGTTGGTTCCACCAATGGAAGGCAGCAACCAAGAAGGCTCTGTCTTGTGTTGTTTTCAGTCTTGCCTCCCTCGGTCCAGGGATCGATAGTAAGTTTTGCGTTTCAGATCTAAATACCCTCTAAGAGCATGTGGGGAGAGACGGTCCCTAAGGTAGGCAGAAAGGGGGGGGGGGGGGGAACAAGGAACGAAAGCGACGGATTTGGAACGTACGTCCGACGTAGAGGCACGAGCCAGCCAGGATGCCTCCGTCCTTGCTGTGACAGACCAAGTTATCCCCCGACTGCTGCTGCGATCCGTTCAAATTGGAGATGGTCACGCTCAGTGTGGTGGTGCTGAGGACGTCATAGGCCTCCGCTGGGAGCCGCCGACCATTTAGAGTCCAGTACAGATCCTCAGCTCTCAGGCTCGAATCGGCCCCGACCGAGCAGGAGGCGGTGAGCGAGGAGCCGATGAGGAGGGTGGGGTCTTGGGGAGAGATGACGGCTGGGGTCTGTAGCAGAAAAGGGGAAATAAAAGAGGGCGGATCAGTGCCTGCATCCGTGAAAGCAACACTGGAATAGGCCCGTTTTGCTTGCTTTGTGGTCAGCGATTTTGATACGGGTCCTCTCTGTCTCCTGCTCATATATATTTAATTGATGATGATCAGGCTTCGATTCAGCAGGAGCTCACAGGAGCACAGCTCCTGAACCTTTCTGAGGGTTCCCCCTCCTCCTTCCCACCTACCTTCTCCATTGAATAGAAGGTGCAGCTGCATAACAATCCCTGGATTAGGAGAGCGGGCAGCCAGCCAGCCCCCAGCAGCCTTCATGAACCCCTGGAGAAGCCCGCGCCACCCTTTCTCCACTTCTGATGTGATTTTGGGTGGTGGGTGGCTTGCTGGCCTTCTGACTGTGGCGTAGGGTTGCCAAGTCCAATTCAAGAAATATCTGGGGACTTGGGGGTGGAGCCAGGAGACATTGGGGCACAGCCAGGAACAAGGGTGGGACAAGCATAATTGAACTCCAAGGGAGTTCTGGCCATCACATTTAAAGGGACAGCACACTTTTTAAATGTCTTCCTTCCATAGGAAATAATGACGGATAGGGGCACCTTCTTTTGGGGCTCATAGAATTGGACCCCCTGGTCCAAACGTTTTGAAACTTGGGGGGGGGGGTATTTTGGGGAGAGGCACTAGATAATATACTGAAAATGTGGTGCCTCTACCTCAAAAAACAGCCCCCCCCAGAGCCCCTGAAACCTCCAGATCAATTCCCCATATACCCTATGAGATTCGATCTCCACATAGGGAATAACGAAGTGCTCAGCAGACGTTTCCCTCCCCACCACCCACCCCCCGTTTCTGGCGACTCTGAAGCGAGGGAATGGCCTCTCTACTCACGAGTTGCTGCCAACTTCTTCAAAGTAACACAGACACACCATCCCAAGAGGAAGCCTTTCAATCAGAGACTGAAGCCTCTGGAGGGGGAAAGGCACATGGTCCTCTGGGGGCGGGGCTTCCCCCCGCCGGCCACCTGACTGGGGTGGGAAGGAGCCTGGGAAAGCAGAAGAACCCCCGCTGGACCTGGGGATTGGCAAGCCTACTGTGGCGGGGGTGGGGGTGACCCAGGAGAGCCCCAGATGAGCGAGGCCTGCTTGGGTTGGCTGGATCTCCTTTCTTGCATCGGGTTGCTTTGGGCGGGGGGGGGGGAATCATATATACTAATGTTATGCTAATGAGCTCCGCCACTTATTTTTCTACAAAACGACCCCTGGTGATGGTATAATATATATTTAATATATTTATATTGGTGATGAGGTATGGATTTTCTTTTGTTTTAAAGGAAGAAGAATCTTTTAAAAGCCAAGAGTCTTAAGTCAGAGAGACAGCACGGTGTGGTGTTCGAAGTGTCGGACTAGGCTCTGGTAGACCCAGGTTCAAATCCCTCCTCTGTCACGGAACCTTGCTGGGTGACCTTGGATACGTCACACACTCTTAGCTTCAACTACCTCACCGGGGGAGGGGGTGTTGTGAGGATAAAAAGAAGAAGAGAATGATTTAAGCCATTCTGGATCCCCATTGAGTGAAAGACAGGATATAAATAAATAAATACATTTTAAAGCTAACACCGTATGTGGAGAGCTGTAAGCATTTTAAGCTTGGGATGAAAGTTACGGAGGGCAAAGCTGCAACCAGTAAACTTCCGGTGTTCTTAACTGATTTATTGTGGAATGACACACAAAATGACACACAAAAAAATAGGTGTATGAGCTACAAACGGGCTAGGACAGAAAATGTCTAAAAGTCTCAGAAAAGGTCAGAGCTGTGACCAGGTTGGTGTAGTGGTTAAGTGTGCAGACTCTTTTCTGGGAGAACCGGGTTTGATTTCCCACTCTTCCATTGCAGCTGCTGGAATGGCCTTGGGTCAGCCATAGCTCTCGCAGAAGTTGTCCTTGAAAGGCGGCTGCTCTCAGCCTCACCCACCTCACAGGGTGTCTGTTGTGGGGGAGAAGGGAAAGGAGATTGTAGGCTGCTCTGAGACTCTGTCCTTGAAAGGCAACTTCTGGGAGAGCTCTCTCAGACCCACCCACCTTTACAGGGTGTCTGTTGTGGGGGAGGAAGGAAAAGGAGATTGTGAGCCACTCTGGGATTTGGAGAAGAGGGCAGGATATAAATCCAATATCATCATCATCTTCTTCTTCTTCTTCCTCTCAATAGGCCTGATGTGTATCACTCTTCTGATGGAGACCACCGAACCAAATGTCTACAAGAACATAGCTTTCCTGTGGGATCTGCCATACCTTGGACCGCAGTTGGCAAGATCTGTCCATCCATTGTTGGGAGAAATGTAGGTATCCTTTGGGCAGCGACCACCAGGTGGCGCCAACCCACACATACTCTGGGGCAAATTCCAGTTATTTTATGAAGGAGGGGGGGGGAATTGGTTCAATGCAGGAGTCTTTGGACACATCAGTGGGTCAGATGTGAGGGAGTACAGGAAAAGATTTACGACCATGTTTTGAACTCTGCCATTAATCTAGCACCATCCATATGCCTAAAGAGGCAACAAAAACAGATGCCAGTAAAGACGCTTTAGGAATCAAGTCCTGACATAAAAATGAATCGCACCTGTCTCGCTTGTATCACATAAAGAGACAGAGCACAAACGGCTCACTTGAACCAAAACTAAGGGGGAAATTGAATTTTTCCAGGGGAAATTGAATTTTTTGAGGGGAAATCCTCTCACTCAACTGGAATACTAGGGAGGATAACCAAATTTTGAAAAAGGAGAAAAAAACCTCTCACTTGACCTGAATACTAGGGAAGATACTGAATTTTGGAGGGAAACTTCTCACTTGACCAGAATACTAGGGAGATACTGAATTTTGGGGGGAAAACTTCTCACTTGACCTGAATACTAGGGAAGATACTGAATTTGGAGGGAAACTTCTCACTTGACCTGAATACTAGGGAGGATACTGAATTTTGGGGGGAAACTTCTCACTTGACCAGAATACTAGGGAGGATACTGGATTTTTTGGGGAAACCTCTCATTTGACCTGAATACTAGGGAGGATACCGAATTTTGAAAAAGGAGAAAAAAACCTCTCACTTGACCTGAATACTAGGGAAGATACTGAATTTGGAGGGAAACTTCTCACTTGACCTGAACACTAGGGAGGATACCGAATTTTGGGGGGAAACTTCTCACTTGACCAAAATACTAGGGAGGATACTGAATTTTGGGAGGAAAACTTCTCACTTTACCAGAATACTAGAGAGGATACTGAATTTTTGGGGGGAAACTTCTCACTTGACCTGAATACTAGGGAGGATACCGAATTTTGGGGGGAAACTTCTCACTTGACCAAAATACTAGGGAGGATACTGAATTTTGGGAGGAAAACTTCTCACTTTACCAGAATACTAGGGAGGATACTGAATTTTGGAGGGAAACTTCTCACTTGACCTGAATACTAGGGAGGATACTGAATTTTTGGGGGGGAAACTTCTCATTTGACCTGAATACTAGGGAGGATACCGAATTTTGGTGGGAAACTTCTCACTTGACCTGAATACTAGGGAGGATACTGAATTTTGGAGGGAAACTTCTCACTTGACCTGAATACTAGGGAGGATACTGAATTTTTTGGGGGGAAACTTCTCATTTGACCTGAATACTAGGGAGGATACTGAATTTTGGGGGGGAAACTTCTCATTTGACCTGAATACTAGGGAGGATACCGAATTTTGGTGGGAAACTTCTCACTTGACCAAAATACTAGGGAGGATACTGATTTTTTTGGGGGGGGGGGGATATTGAATTTTTCCAGGGGAAATTGAATTTTTGGGGGGGAAATCCTCTCACTCAACTGGAATACTAGGGAGAATAACCAAATTTTGAAAAAGGAGAAAAAAACCTCTCACTTGACCTGAATACTAGGGAGGATACTGAATTTTTGGGGGGAAACTTCTCATTTGACCTGAATACTAGGGAGGATACCGAATTTTGGTGGGAAACTTCTCACTTGACCTGAATACTAGGGAGGATACTGAATTTTGGAGGGAAACTTCTCACTTGACCTGAATACTAGGGAGGATACTGAATTTTGGGGGGGAAACTTCTCATTTGACCTGAATACTAGGGAGGATACCGAATTTTGGTGGGGAAACTTCTCACTTGACCAAAATACTAGGGAGGATACTGATTTTTTTTGGGGGGGGGGATATTGAATTTTTTCCAGGGGAAATTGAATTTTTGGGGGGGGAAATCCTCTCACTCAACTGGAATACTAGGGAGAATAACCAAATTTTGAAAAAGGAGAAAAAAACCTCTCACTTGACCTGAATACTAGGGAAGATACTGAATTTGGAGGGAAACTTCTCACTTGACCAGAATACTAGGGAGGATACTGAATTTTTGGGGGAAAACTTCTCACTTGACCTGAATACTAGGGAGGATACTGAATTTTGGGGAGAAACTTCTCTCTTGACCAGAATACTAGGGAGGATACTGACTTTTGGGGGGGAAACTTCTCACTTTGACCAGAATACTAGGGGAGAATACCAATTTTTTGGGGGGAGGGGGGGATCACTCACTTGACCCAAACAACTAGGGCTGCCAAATTTATTTTTTTTAAAACCTCTCACTTGACCTGAATACTAGGTAGGATACTGATTTTTTTTGGGGGGGGGGACCTGTCACTTGACCCAAAATAACTAGGAATGACACCAAATTCATTTTAAAAAAAAACCCTCTCACTTGGCCTGAATACTAGAGAGGATACCAATTTTTTTGGGGGGGGGGGGGGGGAACCACTCACTTTACTCAAATAACTATGAGGGTACCAAATTTTTTTGGGGGGGGACTTCTCACTTGAATACTATGGAGGTTATCAAATTTTGAAAATTCACTTGTTTTGATTCAAACAAGCCCTCTTTCAATTTTCCTTCTCTGTAAGAAACAAGGGTTTTTTAAAATTATCACACAAGTTCCCCTTTCCTCGTGCTGCATTTTTCCTGTTAAAACAGATGCATTTTTCAACGTCACTTTTGCATCCACGGTGGGTAAAAGGCGTGAAAGAAACAAGAGAATGTCGACAAAATAAAAAATGAATGTTAACGTCTCCTGAAAAAAAACCTCCTGAGAAGCAGTCCCCTCTCCCACCCCCTGATCAAACCACTGTCCCACACAGCCCACAAGGCTCTGTCCCTATGTTTTGGGAAGAATCTTCCACCACCCCCAGAGAAACTACTACCAATGGATGAAAGGCGGCCATTTTGGTTCTTTGTTCTACCAACCGAGCCCTCTCTCCTCCAAGCAAAAATGCACACTAATGCTCCTCCGTTGGAAGGGAAGTCTACAAGATTGAGATCCTGGACATCTGGTCCCACTCAGCCAAAGGCCAACTGAATATTAAGGTAATTCCTTTGGTCTGCGGAGGTATCGAGGACGGATGCCTGGATTGAATTCTGTGCGGTATTCCCTCGAGGCGGCTCATCAGGGGAGAGGCGGGGGAAGTCTGAGTATTTTTGCTTTGCGAGTTCTCTCGGTTTGGGAGAGGGGAACCGAAAGCACAAAGAGGATATTTTCTTTTCCAGAGAACGGCAGGAGCGACGGCGGCCTCTCACCTGACCCCCCTCAACCTCTTCCTGCCTCTAGCCAACAGGTATGGCAGGTTTTGAAGGCGAATGCTGTAGAACTGGGCTATGGGGATAGCCATTACTGCGCTACCATACAAGGAATTCAGTGCCGGATTAAACCCTGTGGAGGCCCTAGGCAGTCGAAAACTTGGGGGCCCCCCTTGCAATTATCTCAGAGTCGGAGCGCCAGCCCCACTGGCCGCAGTGCCCTGCTGCAGCTGCAGCCTACAGGCACCTTCTCAAAAACTCTTTTGACAAAGCTGTGGTGGAGAGGCAAAGGGAGGCAAACTTGGCAATGACGCCAGCAGCAGCCGCACCAGCAAGTCGGGCAAAGAGCAGCTCAGTTGCTGGCTGCGCATGCAGGCTAGGAGGGCTGCAAGCAGGGGGGGAAACTGGGGGGATGCGGCCCAGGGCTCCTAAGGCATGGGGGCCCCATAGGCCTATTTGTTAATCCAGCCCTGATACCCAGAGACTTTGGAGAGGAGACAGGAGAGGGCGGGGTTTGGGGAGGGGAGGGGCCTCATTAGGGTGCAAGGCCACAGAGCCCGCCCTTCCAAGCCGCCATTTCTCCGGGGGAGTCGACCTTTGCCAGCTGGAAATCAGTTGTCAAAGCGGGAGATGTCAAGGCCCCACCTGGAGGCTGGCAACCCCGTTCCCAAGGCAGTGCGCATAAAACAGCTGAACACCTAAAACAGCATTTTAAATGATAAAATAATTCAGTAAACGCACATAAACGGACAAGACCATTACCAAGGAGGAGGGCCAATAACTGTTACTGGGGGTATGCCCAATGAAATAACAAGTCTGGCAAAAGCCACAATAGAGGGAGACAGACGAATCTCGCTGGGGAGGGAGTTTCAAAGTTTTGGTGTTACAACCAAGAAAGCCCAGTAGTAGGGTTGCCAAGTCTAATTCAGAAAATATCTGGGGACTTTGGGGGTGGAGCCAGGAGAATCTGGGGCGGAGCCAGACTTTCCCATTTCCAAAATAAATGCATAAAAATATAGCAGTGCAGTTCACCAGAATAGTCATCACTTCCTCATCCCCCAACAGCTGCAATTCTAGTAAATGAAAGTGTAAACACACAAAAAGCAGAGAGTTTACAAGCTCATATTTTTCCCCAGGGCTTTACTCACAGGAACTGCTGTTCTTCAGCCTAACACAGGCAGACAAAAGAGAGAGTGGTGGAGTTTTCCTCTATCCCATAAACAAGCTCCTATACAAAGACTGTGAAAACAATGCAAAGCAAGCACAGAGACAGACACACATTATTACTGCCTCCCCTACAAAGACTTCTGAAAAGTACTCTCTCACACCCACACTGGGTCTGGTTCCTCCACAACGACATCTGACAGTTACAGGGGCTACACTGCCCTCTCTTTCTCTCTCTCACATACACACACTATTACTTGCTGTGAAACGAAAGCAAAACAAAGGGAGACTCTGCTTCTGACCCTTCCCCATGAACTACTTCCTGCTTCCTGCTCAACTTTAAAGGGGCACACACACACACAAAGAGACATTTTAAAATGGGACCTGTTTGCAGGTTTCTTAACCTGCGGGAGATCTAGAGGTACTGGCGGCTGTGGGGGTATGGCTTTCCCCCCACCGGCCAGCTGGCTGAGGGTGGGGGGAAGCCTGTAAAACCGGGGGATCCCTCGCTGGGACCAGAGGATTGGGAAGCCTACCCAATAGTGGTTTAAGAGTGTCAGACTGAGGGACCAGGGTTCAAATCCCTGGTCTCTTTGGGCCACTCATGCTCTCTCAGCCTAACCAACCTCGCAGGGTTAGAGTTATTCTGAGGGTAAAATGGAGGAGAGGACAACTTATTTCATTCTTATTTAGAAAACGTATATTCTGCCCTTTCCCATAACGGGTTCGTGGCAGATTACAACATAGATTAGACAATAAAAACTGACAAGTCAAATTGAAAACAATACAATAAAATTAGAAGAACAGAACGATAAAACTAGATAAGGTGCATCACCGATGGGAAGGGCACATTCCACAAAAATACAGGTTTTGGCCCAAGAAGTAGTGAGGGCATTAAAATCAGATTCAGCATCTCAACAGGCTATAAAGCCTGATGTCATAACAAGGGAGGCTGACTGATAGAATAGTTGGTGGAACAGGACGCCCGCTGCCTCAACCAAAAGCCCGGCGGAACTAGGGTTGCCAAGTCCAATTCAAGAAATATCTGGGGACTTTGGGGGTGGAGCCAGGAGACTTTGGGGGTGGAGCCAGGACACATTGGGGGCAGAACCAGGACACATTGGGGGCGGAGCCAGGAGCAAGGGTGTGACAAGCATAATTGAACTCCAAGGCAGTTCTGGCCATCACATTTAAAGGGACAGCACACCTTTTAGAATGCCTTCCTTCCATAGAAAATAATGGATAGGGCACCTTCTTTTGGGGCTCATAGAATTGGACCCCCTGGTCCAATCCTTTTGAAACTTGGGAGGTATTTTGGGGAGAGGCCCTAGATGCTATACGGAAAATTTGGCACCTCTACCTCAAAAAACAGCCCCCCCAGAGCCTCTGACACCCGTGGATCAATTCCCCATCATTCCCTATGGGAATCGTTCCTGGAGGTGCATAATGGCTGTGGGGGCGGGGCTTCCCCCCGCCGGGCAGCTGGCTGAGGGAGGGGGGAACCCTGTAAAACCAGGGGATCCCCCGCTGGGATCTGGGGATTGGGAAGCCTAGGCAGAACAGCTCCGTCTTACAGGCCCTACGAAATGGCAGTAGCTCAGGTAGGGCCCGGATCTTCATAGGCAGTGATTCCACCAGGCAGGGGCCAGGGTCGAAAAGGCCCTGGCCCTGGTTGAGGCAAGACGGACATCCTTCGGGCCAAGTGTGGTGAGGAGGTGCTGCATATATGGGGAAAGGTGGTCCCTCAAGTATGTCGGACCCCAGGTCATCTAAGGTCTGCTTTGGGTTTAGAGTTGCCAAGTCCAATCCCAGAAATATCTGGGGACTTTGGGGGTGGAGCCAGGAGTCTTTGGGGGTGGAGCCAGGAGACACTGGGGTGAAGCTAGGGGGAGGGGGGGAAACGGCGCCAGGGAGCGTGGCGAGCCGCCCCGTCTCGGAACGGGCGACGCCGCTGGGCAGCTGCCGCTTCTTCTCCGCTCGCCGTGGCTGCTCCTCCGAGATGGGCTCAGCCTGAGCCCATCTCGGAGGAGCAGCTGCGGTGGGGCGGGGGGGGGGGCGGGCAGCGGCGTGGTGGCCTCGCCCGCTTCGCTCCGCCTCTGGGCTGAAATCGGAGGGGGGCTGGAGGCGGGCTGGGGGCGTGGCGAGCCGCGAGTCCGGGTCCTAGAAGGGCCCAGATTCGTGCTCGCCATGCTCCTGGCCTGTCTCCGCACTCCCCTTCTCTGGTTTTGCCTGCGCTGCTGCCACCTCTTGCTGCTCCTCCGAGATGGGCTCAGCCTGGGCCCATCTCGGATGAACAGCTGCGGTGGGCGGGGAGGGGGGCGGGGGCGGCAGCGGCATGGCAGCCTCGCCGTTCCGGGATGGGGCGGCTCGCCATGCTCCCCGGCGCCGTTTCCCTCCCTCCTCCCGCTTCCGTTTTTTTGGGGAGCAGGGGAAGAGGTTGGAAATCCTGGGGCCCCTGCCAGGGCAGGAGGGTTGGGAAGCCCTGGAGAGAAAGACAGGGCATAAACAAAATAAATCAACAGCCTCAGATGCAGGAGGCGACCAAAGAGGGGCCTCTGAAGGTGACCAGAGTGAGTGTGTAGATTCGGAGAAGAAGAGGAGGGCATAATTGCCGTGGCACTGGAGGGGGGGGGGGCAGAATTAATTAATTTTTAAATTGTATTTTATTATATTTATATCTCGCCCTCCCCTGTCGGGCTCAGGGCAGCTAACCGCAGTTAAAAACACATCATGTTTAAATAGCATACAGTGAAATCGTTAAAAATCATTGTCCGCATACGATACATTCACTCCTAAAATCCAAGATGGCGTCAGCATTAGCAGTTCATATTTAGCGCTGCTTACGGGAATGTTGTCAAATATTGTTTGGCGCTCTATATTTACACTGGGATGGGTTTAGATATCCATGCTGTGGTATAAACGGTCGCTTCCCCGTTAGTTATTAAAAGCTAATTTAAACAATTCTGTTTTACAGGCCCTGCGGAATTGTGGCAAGTCCCGTGGGGCCCTGATATTTTCGGGGAGAGCGTTCCATGGGGCAGGAGCTGCTACCGAAAAGGCTCTAACTCACTCCCATCAGCCTCCATGTTGGTGATAAAGGTCTGCTATGGATTTCTGGGGAAGGCGATGGCAAACCACCCCCGTAAAAAGTCTGCTGTGAAAACGTTGTGATGCGATCTCGCCCCAGAGTCGGAAATCACTAGTGTTTGCACAGGGGACTATCTTTATCTTTTTGGGGATCTGAGGGACTGTTTCAGTCTGGAGAAGAGAAAGTTGAGGGGGGACATGACGGCTCTCTTGAAGTATTTGAAGGGCTGTCCCTTACAGGAGAGCAGGGAGATGTTTTTGTGGGCAGCAGAGGATATGACTCATAATCATGGGTTTAAATTAAGGGTGGGAAGGTACAAGCTGGATATTAGGAGAAACTTTCCCTTTCTTTTTATTTGTTAGCTTCCTTGACCGATGGTCTTAAGCGCAACCTAAAACAAGACACTGAATAACAGAACTACAAAACAAAATTACAAAGCAGAATACAGAAATAATTTGAAACCAAAGTAGATTAACTAAAGAGAAAGAAAAGCCAGTAATCGTGATCACACGACATAATTAAATAACCTAAAAAATAGAGGGGAAATAAAAAGGTAAAGGGAGTTCCCTGTGCTAACATCAGTGATTTCCGAGTCTGGGGTGATGTCACATCACGACGTTTCCACGGAAGACTTTTTACGGGGTGGTTTTGCCATTGCCTTCCCCAGTCATCTACACTTTCCCCCCAGCATGCTGGGTACTCATTTAACCGACCTCAGAAGGACGTAAGGTTGAGTCAACCTTGAGCCGGCTACTTGACTCCAGCTTCCACCAGGATCGAACTCAGGTCGTGAGCAGAGAGCTCGGACTGCAGTACTGCAGCTTTATCACTCTGCACCACAGGACTCCTTGAGGGGAAATACCTAGTGTTAATATAAAATCCCATAAAACCCCTTAATGTTATAAAATTAGATTTTAAAATCTTGGTACACACGACAACAGCACAACAGATTTCAGAGGCCTTTTAGAGAGAACAACAGATATTTTGCCACCGGTTATTTCAGGGTCCACGTTTGCCAGTAGTAGGGTTGCCACCCAAGATTTCGCAGGGGGTTGGTGTCTATGTCAAATAGGAGTGACCCAGAAGCTCTAGGAACGGTCCACTAATGGCGGAATACTATAAGGTTATCTTGTATCAGGAGAAACTATTTTTCAGTAATAATAATAATAATAATAATAATAATAATAATAATAATAATAATAATAATAATAATAATAATAACAACTTTATTTTTTATATCCCGCCCTCCCCCGCCGAAGCGGGCTCAGGGCGGCTAACAGACATGGAAATCCCATGATTCATATAAACAATGTAAACAATTTTAATATATCAGTTGTATAATAAATTAATTTAAAATAGATAAAATATATAAAATGGGTGCTAAAATACTGTGATCATAATATCCATAAGATGGCTAGATGTGCATACGTCAGATTAATCGGGTTCCATCTCGAAGGCAAGCTGGAAAAGAAATGTTTTGCAAGCCCTGCGGAATTGGTTCAGGTCCCGCAGGGCTCGCACCATCTCTGGAAGGTGGTTCCACCAACGAGGGGCCATCACTGAGAAGGCCTGCTCCCTAGTAGCCTTCAACCTAGCATCTCTTGGCCCAGGGATTGTTAGTAAGTTCTGAGAGCTAGATCTCAGTGCTCACTGAGAATTGCTCAACAGTGCATCGTCTGCCTTGGGAGATGGTGAACTCCCCCTCATTGGGAGTCTTTAAGCAGGACAAACATTCGTCAGGGATGCCATATGCCAGGGGTGGCCAACGTTAGCTCTCCAGATGTTTTTTGCCTACAACTCCCATCTAGCCCCAAGCCA